>NW_023396934.1:1434255-1790989 GCF_011125445.2 Fundulus heteroclitus | reverse complement strand
TGTCCTCACACCAGTAGCAAAGTGTGCCAATTAAAGTCACTAGGAGAGTTTATGGCTGTGTTTCATGATCTTTTGTTTTTAAACAAAACAGAACCCTGGCGCTTCGGTGCGCTGCTGCCTTGCGCTTTAATTCAGGTGCGCAAAATTACGTTACTTGTAATTTGGGTGCGCACTTTTAAGAGTCATTTTAAAGAACTTGTAACATCGGGAGGTTTGATCTCAGACCAGTCAGCTCCTATGATCACTGTATAGGAGCCCTTTACAGTTTTTATTATGCATTTCCCCCCTGTTTATCCCTCGCACGCAGCGCACCATCGGGTAAAATCCTCCCCACCTCACCGCCCAGAGCGCACTGAGGAGAGCAATAGAGATTTGTCTGGTCGACTGAGATGAGAAACCTGTTGCTGTGAAAGGTGATATAGGTTATAAACTGTTACTGTCTAGAATTGCATTGAGCTGAAAAGAGAGGAGACATCAGCAGCTGGATCGTGCGTAAAGACGCAGCGGGAACCTCTGTGCGCTTCAGTGTTGCTGCTGAGGGTAAAATGTGGGACCGTATAGTACTGGGCCCATGCCATTTTTCATAGGTCACAGTAACCCAATCTGTACATACTTGCACTTCTTTATTTATGCACCCCGGCATCATCTGTGCCATGTGAGCGTGTCTTTTCAAAGGCTGGAGAAGTATTATCAAAAAAGAGAAATCATTTGAAACCAAAAACTGTGGGGAAATTGTTGTTTCTTAATAAAAATGCATGAAATCATCCAAGTTACACAAGCATTAGCCTATTCACTACCCCTTCCCTAGTTCCACAAGCACTTTCATTGTCCTCTGCCTGATTAAGCCCATGCCATTTTTCTAGAGTCACAGAAAAACATTATTACACAACATGCCATATCACATGTCACTACTATTTTGGGAATAATTACACACAGAGAATACATTCAAACGATATTTTATTATACACATGTGTATACAAAATTCATGTAGACAAATTATTTCGTCCTACACCTTTTGTGAAGTCATTCCCAAGAGCCATAATAGACAAAAAATCAATGCATCACACGTGTTAAGATACAGCTGGCTGTGATTTTACACCTGGCCAGTAGGTGGTGTCGTGTGCACATGAAGCATCAAGAAATGAACCCTTTCTCGAACCAGTTGGCTCAAGTGGTTCAATGCCTCATGAGGCTTCATCTCACCATCACTAGTGTTTATTCTCCAATGTAGACAAACATGTAGAAAAACCCTGTTTCACCAGTCACATCTGGTCACAGGAGCAGCCACAATCACTCTAGCCTCTTAACAGGCAGCCTTTTATAGCTCACTAACCCCTCCCATTAACCAGTTGTACCATTAAACAGAGAAAACATATACTCACAGTTTAATATACAAACACTAACAAATAATGTAGCTAAAACATTACACTTTATTTAACATAGTCTATAAATATCTATGAACATTTATATCTAAATTCTAAAAATACTACAACCAAATTGCACAGTTTACTTCTCCCCCTCAATCCATAATGGACCCTTCCGGAACCTTTAAAAGGTTTTCAGGCTCCCAGGGAATCTTTTATAAAAGAATGAATGGGATGAAAAAAGAGTTTGGTTATCCAGTTTTAATAGGTAATGGAATTACAGCAAAGAAGGATGATGAGAAAGCAGAAATGTTAGCTCAGACTTTTGTTAAAGTACACGGATCAGAAAATTTAAGTGAAGAAGGGAGAAGAAGAAGAGAGGAGACAATAACAGAAAATGTAGAGATATTAAGTGAAGATGGTGAAAACAATAAATTAATCAATGTACCATTTACAAAAGCAGAATTAAATCGTGCATTAAGGAAAGCAAAGAGGACAGCACCAGGGAAAGACCAAATATGTTATGTTATGATAAGTCAACTTAGTGAACCATCAAAGGACATTTTGTTAGAATTATATAATAGAGTTTGGGAGGAGGGAAAGCTGCCAAAGGTTTGGAAAGAAGCTGTGATCATACCAATACGTAAACCAGGAAAAGATAGCGCAAACCCAGGAAATTATAGACCTATAGCTTTAACTTCAAACATTTGTAAAATTATGGAGAAAATGATCAATGACAGGCTGGTATATTATTTGGAAAGGAATCAATATATATCTAGATGGCAAAGTGGTTTCAGAAAAGGAAGGAATACCATGGATTCATCTTTGTGCTTAGAACATGAAATTAGGAAAGCACAAATAAATAAAGAAAGTGTAGTGGCTGTGTTCTTTGATATTGAGAAAGCGTACGATATGATGTGGAGGGAAGGATTGATGATCAAACTAGTGAAGATGGATATTAAAGGTAGAGTATATAGATGGTTAAAAGATTTTTTAAGTGAAAGGAAAATACAGGTTAGAATAGGAGGGAGTTATTCGTCAAAATATTTTATTGAAAATGGAACACCTCAAGGAAGCATAATTAGTCCGTTACTTTTTTCTATAATGATTAATGATGTGTTTAAAGATATAGAAAATGGGTTTGGGTGTTCTCTTTTTGCAGATGATGGGGCAATTTGGGTGAGAGGTCGTAATACTGATTATATTGTGAAGAAATTACAAAAAGCTATTAAAAAGATAGAAGATTGGTCATATAAATGGGGATTCAAACTTTCAGTGGAAAAATCGAAAACTGTGTTTTTTACTCGGAAAAAAATCAATAGTATGGTGAAGGTTAAATTATATAATCAAGAGATAGAAAGGGTTAAAAATTTTAAATTTCTTGGTTTATGGTTTGATGATAGAATTACATGGACATTTCATATTCAAAAAATTATTGATAAGTGCAAAAAAGTTTTGAATATTATGAGATGTTTAGTTGGTCATGAATGGGGAGCAGACAGAACTGCTTTAAAGGCTATATATACAGGATTAATAAGATCAGCAATAGACTATGGTAGTGTGGTTTATGGATCAGCAGCAAGTACATCACTTAAAAAGTTAGAGGGTATACAAACACAAGCGTTAAGGTTAATTACAGGAGCATTTAAAACAACATCTATTGTAGCGTTGCAGGTTGAAACTGGGGAAATGCCACTGGAAATCAGGAGAACACAACTGTTACTAAATTATTGGATTAGTTTACAGGGTCATGGTCAAAATCATCCTACAAAAGAAATATTGCAGCCGTGTTGGGAAAGGGAGAGGAGACAAACAGGAAGTTTTGGATGGATAGTGGGAAAAAAAGTAGAAGAACTTGAGTTAGATAAAATTAATTGTAGTCCAACTGTACCGTTATCAGTAATCCCTCCCTGGCTCATACCTGAAACAACAGTAGATTTGTCATGGTTGGAAAAGAAAAAAGAAGGCAATATTAATCATAAACTCATACAGGAATATGTTAATAGTTATTATGGTTATATTCAAATATATACAGATGCATCTAAAATGTGAATGATAGGTTAGGCATAGCATTTTATGTTCCAGATTTCAATATCAAAGTAAAGAGGAGAATAAATAATGAATTATCAGTATATACAGGAGAATTATTAGCAATATTATTAGCATTACAATGGATAGAGGAAGTAAGACCACTAAGATCAATAATATGTTCAGATTCAAGTTCAGCTTTACTTAGTATACAAAATCATTTTTCAGATAGTAGATTAGATATATTAATTGAAATACAGCAAATTCTATATCAAATTCAAATGATGGGTATTAGTGTTATATTTATTTGGGTACCAGCACATATAGGGATTAATGGAAATGAAATCGCAGATAAGATTGCTAAGGAAGCATCAAAAAATAGAACTATTGATATGATGATTAATTTAAGTAAGACAGAAATTAAAAGTATCATTAAACAAAGAATGAAGGAAAGGTGGCAAAAACAATGGGAAGAAGAAAGGAGAGGAAGATGGCTGTATAGGATTCAACGGAAAGTCGGAGAAATGAGGATAGCAGAAGGAATCAGAAGAGAGGAAACAGTTATTTCAAGACTTAGATTTGGACACACAGGATTAAATAAAACACTATTCAAAATAGGGAAACATATGTCGGGCAAATGTGAATATTGTGAACAAGATGAAACAGTAGAACATGTAGTGATGTATTGTAAGAAATATGAAGAGGAAAGAAGGATTTTGGTTAGAGATCTTAATAAGGAGAAAATTAAATTTGATATAATAGATATTCTGCAGAAAAAGTCAAAAAATAAATGTTATCAATACTTATTTAAATATTTAATAATAACAGGAATAATTAGGAGGATTTAGTATTTGTAAATTTAATATTATAGATATAGATACATAAATATAAGTATCTTTGGGAGTATGGCCATTTTAACCCACACTCCTCACCAGTTGGTGGCGGTAATGCACACCGGAAAGTTGTTTGCCAACCGCCAATAAAATCAAGAAGAAGAAGAAGAAGAAGGGAATCTTTTAGCCTGAACACCCTGCAGAGGAAGAGACAGAGGTAAGTCCTTATACAAACACTGAAAACAATCACAATTTCAAGTACCATTCACACAGGGGAGTGTTGCGGGGTGCAGCTAGAAGGAAACAGACCATGACAGAAACATTTATTGGGCTCTCTGTGAAGCTAATAACAGCAGGCGCTAGCTTGCATGTCTGTGGTCCGGGCGTTTCCCAACTTCGCTGATGTATGTGAGCTTTATGTTTCTCTGAAACATCTGTGTCGTACTGTTGGCTTAGCACGTAGCACCGTTACGCTCTCGATCTAATTTCACCATAATTAGACTTGAAATGTTCTGACGAGAACATTCTGGGTTGAAGATGCTGGCTTGTTGTGCTATTTTACCTCATTCTACCTCCCAGGTGTGTTCCATATTATCCAACCGATTATGGATTGTGGTGTAAAATAAATTTCTAAATAAATGACTTATAGTCTGGTGCAACTTATAGTCCAAAAAATATGGTATATAATAAAGAGAATTTGCTCAAGCACTGAACCCTGTGGTACCCCACAAATAACCTTGGGGATTTGAAGATTTAGTATTTACATGAGCAAACTGGAATCTGTGAGATAAATAAGATTTAAAACTGCCTATTGCTTTTTCATTAATCCTTACAGCACGTTCAAGTCTTTCTAGGAGAATATTGTAATCATTAAACATTAAAGGTTTTCTTAATTATATTTAAAGTGATGTTGTTGTTAATTTTAGACAATCTGGTATGACCACCCAACACCTCTACTTTGTACTTATTTTTTAAGATAAAGATTCAAGTTCTTGTTATTCCAAACTGTTGCACATTTAAATCATTCCTGAAAAATTTGTTTTTTATGCATTTTATTCTGAGTGATGTCTGCTTTAGCAGTTTCTCTGAAGAAAACTGAACATCGAGCCAAGAGTTAGAAACATAATACTTGCATTTAATGAAACCATGATGGTATTCTACATGGGGTTATTCTGATTGTATACTGTTTTCTAGGAACTTACAAAAGATGAATCTACTTTGTCTAATGAAGCTTAAGCAGAAATCCAATTGAAGAAACTCTGTTGCCTACCTCCATCCAATCAGAGACTCATTCGCCTCCAATGCAAGCCAATCAGCTTTAAACTGTTCCTTCACAAAGCCAATCAGCGTCCTGTGTTCATCTTAAAAGAACTTCGAATCCACATCTCAGCCTTCTACCCAGCAAGCAAGCAGTGGCTGAGCAATGTCTGATTTGGACTCTGGTGACTTGATTCAACCCAACTCCATCCCCTTCTCCACCATCCTAGCAAGCTCCGTCTGGCTTCCTATGGTGCTCCTACAACCTCGTCCCTATCAGAGTATAATTCCTCCTGAATTTTTACGGAATTCCCTGTCATTCTCTAAAACGGTCTGGCAGAAGACCGCCATGTTGAGCCTGGTTCTGCCAGAGGTTTCTTCCCAAAGGGGAGTTTTTCCTCTCCACAGTCGCTTCATGCTTGCTCATAATGGACAGTTCATGCAAACCTGTTTATCCAAGATGGACATCTATCTTTCTGGGTCCCTGAGTGAAGCATTGGTATCAGCTCACGCAGTCTACTGGATCCCACCGATTCAGCTCAAGTAGATCATCTCGCAAACCAGTCTCTATGGACTAAACCAACTTCATCGATCTCCACTCAACCACCAGTTTCAGGCCTGGGGGGAACATCCCTATTCTCATACACCTGCTTATGCATATTGAAGTATAATTCAGCGTGAATGTTTCCTGCCGAGGTCTGAGCGCCAAAGTCTTAAAATATTGTATCAATAAATTCTTCTAATTGTCTCTTTTTTTCCGTGTGAGTTTTTCAGAATGAAATAGTATCACTTGTCTGTTAAAAACCCTGCCATCTAGTGGTTGCTGTTGCCTAATAGCTTGCGTGCAGCTAAACAAAAAGCATAAACATCTTTTAGCCCACACATCAAAGCAGCTCTTGGCTTGATGTTTACCAGGATTCAGTGCCCAAAATATAACAAAAAAACACACAAACTCAGTTACTGTGCTCAGGCTGCAGTACTTCTCCTGACAATCCAGCATTGTGACAAACGCAGCGGCCCTCGTGAAGCTCCGGGAGCAGCTCTTCCAGCGGATGGACCTCTCTGCTTGTGACAAATTGCATGTGGAAGAAAATCTGCAGGGCCCATTGAACTTTAGTATTGCTTTTATTCCTCTGTCATGTTCCTGCAGAGATGAAATTGGATCGGCTTCCACTTTCTTTTCTTTTTTTCTTTTTATTTTCCTGGCTCCCTTATTCATGGCTGCGTGCCCGGTGGTGCACTGGATAAATGACCAGCACTGCCTGACAGACATTCTTTTCCGCTTTTCTTTTCTTTGTTTATCTCCTCCTTTTTCAAACCAGCCTTGAGATTGTAGGCACCTGAAATGTAGCCGGGACAGAGTGATGCAGATTCACCCCATGAGCTGCGCTGTGATAGAGCAAAGTGTATGCATTCCTTTTACTCCATAAACGTTTCAGATATGGGTCTTTGTAAGACATTTTATTCAGTGGAATACAAAAAATAACTCAGAGAAAATTACTTTAAGAACAGTTACCTTCCCACAAAGGTGGTCCTTTAACTAAGGAAATTACAAAAAATTACCATTACATGGAAATGTTTGGGAAACTCGAGCACTGGGCGGTCACCAATGTTCAATGTTCTGAATGCTAAACCGCTGAATGCCGTCTACAGCATCTGCCACTAAACAATTTACACCAATGAAAATCCATAAACCAGCTGAAGACAAGTAATGTGATATGTAAATCAGTTACAAAATAAATATTAAAAATAACTATGCACATTTTTCGGTTTTAAACCAAGATTATAAAGCATTTTACATTCTTCCTTCCATTTGTCTCTAAAGGAGCATCATTGTATTATATAGTTTAACCTTTATTTAACAAGGTAAAATGTTTCATTTTAGTATTTTAAACACTGTACTACTTTTCATGGCATACCTGTGTAACGTTTATTTTTCCTAGAATTTCTCGTAAATTACATTTTACTGTAATTTTTCGGACCATACGGCACACTGGATTATAAGGCACACTGTGAATTAACGTGTATATCTGTGTCTTTGTCCACATATAAGGCGCACTAGATTATAAGGCACATCAAATATTCTTACCAAGTGTGTAATATCTGAGGAGGGCCAAAAACACCTGTGACCCCTGTTTCCATCCAGGGGTTCCCAGTAGACACTGTGGAGGAGTATAAGTACCTGGGGGTGTACTTTAATAATTAGCTGGACTGGACTACAAACACAGAGGCAGTCTACAAAAAGGGCCAAAGCCGACTCTTTTTCCTGAGGAGACTGAGGTCTTTCAACATCTGTCGGACGAAGCTGAGGATGTTTTATGAGTCTGTTGTTGCCAGTACGATCTTCAATGCTGTCACATGCTGGGGCAGTGGGCTAAAGTTCGAGGACAACAACAGACTAAACAAAGTGATCAGGAGGGCCGGTGATGTCGTTGGGGAGGAGCTGGACACTCTGACGACCGTGGCAGAGAGGGGGATGCTGTCCAGGCTTCAGTCCATCTTAGACAATGTCTCACACCCTCTTCACGACACACTGGCCCAGCAGCGGAGCTCCTTCAGCAGAAGACTCCTCTCACCCAGATGCACCACAGAGCGCCACAGGAAATCATTCCTGTCTGTGGTCATCAATTGCTACAATGCCTCCCTCAGAGAGTCAGATCCCCCCCCCCCCCCCTTTAATTCTGACTCAAAATTATTGACATTTATTCCCTCTGGGATTATTAAAGTATTTCTGATTCTGAATATCACACACCCATTCACATACGAATAGCTGTCTCCTGAGAGAGCTATTCATATGTTAATGGGCGGACAGAGTAGTTGGATTACACTACCCTGTTTCTACCATGAGGCCAAAATTAATTTAACTTTTAGATAGAATTAACTCACTAGGTTTATTGTTGTTAGTGGGCTACCTAGAAGCTCTCACATACTCGGGTGCACTGTGTGCATAATGTGAGCTGCGCGGACTCCGTGCTGAATCTCAGTGGACATTTTACCCTTCATAGTCGAGCGTACTATTGCGTACATTTCTTATGTCAAATTCCTACAATTCCTACACTTTCTGCCAGTGGGACAAAGTGGTGGAGCGGATGGTAAAATTTGTGAATAGCTAGCTGAGCACCTAAAGCTGTTTCTTTTCCAGCAAGCTCCGACCTGTCAGTGAGAACAGAAAGGGACAGTGATGCCGCGCATCCTGCCGACTGCCTGCTTGGAGCAGCTCAGTGTATCAAGCTCGGTGTCACATATAAAACAGTTTAATGTAAAGACTCCTTGCCACCGGGAAGTCGTAAAAATTGAGCTGTGCACGTACCTGAACACACTTACCGAAGTCAAACTTACACGTTAACAGAATTTTCAGTGCATTTTACCATATAAAATCGATCAGTAAGCACATTGGTAATCATATATAAGACGCACGGGATTATAAGGCGCACCATCAATTTTTGAGAAAATTTAAGGATTTTAAGCGTGACTTATACTCTGAAAAATACAGTATGTCACCTAGACCTCAATTACATTCAAATTTCTAGTTGGTGAAAGCAACAAGATTTTCTTCTTTTAAAGGTTAATTGGCTTTTAAAAAGAACCAGTTTTGTGTTCTTCTGATGCTGCAGCATCCCTGACTAAATGCATAGCAATGGCCCACATGTGTAATGCCGTAGTAATGCCGTAGTAATGTGGTGTCCTATCAAGTAATGTATATCAATGCTTGAAATGCCTTATAAGACATTGAATAGTGTCCACTCATCTCTTTCTTCCACTATCGATCAGTTGTCTTGCACTAAGATAAGATAAGATCATGGAACATCCAACTAGGGGCTATTTTCCAAATTAAAACAACTGAAGTGCCATGCTTGAAAGTTTTCCCACCTCAATCAGAGGTAGGGTTTAAATTTTTCCAGAGATAAAATATCACTAATAAACCAAACAAATCTTCAGTCCAAAATGGCCAACTGCTGTAATGTTTTGACTGCAAATCCAAGAGGCATTAGATTATGGTGTTCCACAGACTTGAACTTGATTGGTTGTTGTTGTTTGATGATTTCAAATTATCTAAGAGAATACAAGTAATCACAACGTTTTTGTCATTGTAATCATAGTGTACGCTTGACCAGGGTCTTAGAAGCCAGGAAGTGGTGGGAACTGTATTGAGTGGGATGGAGACCATATTAAATTTTGGAAAGTTGAGAAAACCTCCCAGGAAAAGAGGTCATAGGATTGAAATAGCAATAATTCAAAACTAAGCACAAATGCAATCTTGTTGTTGTTACAGAAGGATCAGAGGAACACTGACATAATGCTCAGAGGCCTTTGAGTGATATCAGTTTGGATTCAGACCTCTGATTCACTGCACAACATCAATCGGGAATTCCTGTATTGCAGCATTCTGACTGCTGTATTGTTCCTGTGGGGTGTCACTCAACCAGTCAGTTATTAAACACATTCATGAAAAGGGAATACAAAAATTGCATGGAGTCATGAAAACTTCAATAGACATGTTGCAATGATAACATGTCTCATATATCAAATAACTACTCTTAAAGGGGCCTACTCGCGTATATTGGCAATAAAATCAAAATATAAAAAACATGTTTTTCTATATCCATCTTCAAGTAAACCCATATACACCACATTTGTCCTTATAGTGTTTACTCAGACCTCTTTGAGCCTGAAAGGAATTTTTCAGTAGCTAAGATTGACAGATATAAACATTGTTGTACCATCTAGTGGCAGTATCACGGCACTATTACAAAAGAAGATAGCGACAATTGACACAGCTATTGTAAGAGCCATTAGACCATCCTTCAATGGCTTGCAGTAAAGTGACAGTGGCATGGTTAAAGACCAACTCGATCTACAAGGTTAGGGTTACTTAACCTCTTTGTGTCCCACCTCTGCTGGGTGTTGCTGACTTGATCAGCTGTATCACAAACATATATACGTAGAAGCCTCATCAAACACTGAAACGTAGGTCGATGTTGCGGTCATATAACAAGAGACATGGTGGAGCAGTAAAGAAATGATCCCATGTTTATATGCTGTGTGGAATTGTATAAACCAATTCACAGTAAAAAAAACTGATCTACTGACAATACCTTTCACAGGTAAGAATGAACATATGATTCTATTTATTCATTATTACGTCCACCATTATGTCTGTTCCGAAAAAACCCACCATCACCTGCCTCAGTGATTATTGTCCTGTTGCTCTTACCCCTGTCATCATGAAGTGCTTTGAATGGATCCTCCTGCAACCCATCAAGGACACCATCCCTGGTCGCCTGGGCAGCCTGCAGTTCTCCTACAGGGAAAATCGCTCCACAGAGGATGCTGTCTCATTAGCACTTCACTCAGCTTTGACTCCTTTGCAGCATGCCAACACCTATACTTGGATGCTATTTATGGACTTCAGATCAGCATTCAACACCATGCTCCCAGACATGCTGGTTCTGAAGCTCCACAACATGGGAATATCAACTTCACTCTGTTCCTGGATCAGTGTCTTCCTCACCAACAAACCCCAGATAGTGAAGATAGGGAAATGCACATCGGCTCCATCAACAGAGGTACGCCGCAGGGCTGTGTCCTCAGCCCTGCTGTCTTCACCTCGGAATGTTCTGCTGTCCACCCCACAAACACAGTTGTGAAGTTTGCAGACAACACAACTGTGGTGAGTCTCATCACCAACAAGGACGAGTACCACTACAGGGATGAGGTCCGCAATCTTAATCTTAATCAGAAGTCTTAAATCCGGTTGCCTCCGATTTAAGACTGTTTGCCAGTGCAAATTCTCAGAAATCCAGGTCATTGCAACAGCAAACTGTACACATTGTTCATTGCCTGTTGTTTGTCATGTGTACCCTTAGCAGGAGTGTCCAAAAAGAAATTTCACCACAGTTAACACGCAGTGACAATAAATAATCTTATGAATCTTTATAACATTGTATAAATGTCTGCAGGCTCCATTGCTTCTTCTTATTTACTCATTGGGCACATTTACAATGTTACTTCTGAACATGTGGTTATAGTAAATATACATAAAAATGCTATATTTACTGTCAAATAGAGCAACAAGTGTAAAACACAGAAAATAAATATATTAAAATGGTAAATGGACTGAACATATATAGCAATTTTCCAGTCATGCTGACCACCCAAAGCGCTGTACACTATAGCCACATTCACCCAATTGCTCTCACTAACGCGCACACACTCATACACCGAGATGCAGCTCGGTAGGCAACTTTGGGTTAAGTGCCTTGCCCAGGGGCACATCAACATGTGGCAAGGGAAAGCTGGAATCAAACCCACAACCTTCTGATTGCCAGATGACTACTCAAAAAACTGTTCAAAGTTTTCTGCCTTTTGCTGGCTCTGGCTGGTTTGCTGAACATCCTCACACACACACACACACACACACACACACACACACACACACACACACACACACAGAGACAGTGAAGAACTGCTCAGCTGCAGCACATCTCCCGTCTGTGATCCACACAGTTCACAGGTGGTGACAGCCCTCACAGTTTTGGATTTAATGTTCCTGACTTGTTTACCTGATGAAATTGGGGCAAACAGTGCATTGCCCAGATGGGTGGGATCTATGGCTGTACGTCTGGCCTTTTTCTGGACTCTTGTAGTATAAACAATGTCTCGAACATTTAGGCGCCGTCCCACAATGCCCTGTGCTGACATCACCACCTGTGCTAAATCCTACCTGCCTTATGCCGAGCTGCTGCAATACCACATTGTCATGCTTAGATACAGGACGCTATAAAAATTTATTAGCATCTGAGTCGAAAGTCCAGTCTGTTTCACTTTCTGGGAAGGAAGACCTGTTGTATGGGCCTTCATCAACAGTTGGCAGATGTTGACAGTCCAGAAGAGTTCAGAGGAAAGATCAATGCCTAGAAACTCAATGTCGTCCACACACTTAGCCACCTCCCCTTGTATGCAGAGAGGAGCATGTTCAGTCTTCCTGGACCTCCTGTAGTCCACTATGGGTAGAGAAGTAAAGAGGCAATATGTCACAGTGTGTATGAAGCAAATATAACCTGTAGCGTTTCAAATTGACCCTAAATAATGTATAATATTTGATACACTCTAGGGACCTTTTAATGGTAAACAAGCAGATTGAAGGACTTAACATAGGTTTTTATTAATCTTTTTTTTCTTTTCAACCAAGATTAATGTTTGGTTGAAGACAAAATTAAATTTGAACTACAAAGTATGGTTGATGTTGTAAAATAAAAAAAAAAAAACAGGGGACCTGGATTCATTAGAAACATTTTTTACTTTACTACCAGGACGTTTATCCTTGTCGGTCCACTGAGCTTGAAGTTTCTTTTGTAACCCATAAAAGGGAAAAAAGACTTGAAAGACCTTTGAAATGTAACCTAAGGTAATGATTTCCTCTAAGAGACACCTAATGCTTGACTGGTAACTTAGAATCACCCAGCTGTTGCTGAGTTGTCATATCAAATGTAGGTCATGAAACCTTTTGTGTTATTCTAACTGATGAAAATGCTTAGAGAGATCCAAGCAAACAACCTGCCAAGGAATATAAAGACAAGCCACTTATCTGCTCCCAGGTTGGTCTAATTAGAATCCCTGTAGTTCATTAATGAGATGAACTGCACCCACTGCTGGGTTAGAGGTTTGGAGCTCTTCTCCAAAGGAGTGAGGGCTGGACGGGACACAGCAGCATGTCGGCAGGGGTAAAAGGACACCTGGGAAGGAGGGCTGAGCTCACAGCGTGGAGAGGTGTGGCTACCAGGTCTACTAATTGCAAAGTTAAAAACAGTGGGAGTCTAAATAACGTGTTGCTGCACTTTTACATGTATTGAACAGGGGAGATATTGATCGAGTGGGCTGTTTGTTTGTACAGATGGGGGAGGGGGCATTTCTCATAAAAAGGTTATTGGGTATTGATGAGGACTTGATGGGTTGTGGCCTTTAGATTCACTCTGCTCAGTAGTGTTGAATAAAACAAGATGGAAAAGTTAGTTAACACTTACAGAAAATATCAGAACTCCTTTACTTAATTAAAACTCAAGTTTCCTAGAAAGTATCCAAACTAAAATAATAAGGTGGGGTTCCTTTTCTTAATGTTGCCTATAGAAGGGAAACATATTCAGCAGAGACAAAAGCTGCTATAGAAAACATTTTAATAGTAATTTTGGTGTTTTAAAAGTAATTTTTGAAGTTTCCTTTATTCTATTTCAATAATATCAAATGACTTGGTAATATAAATATTCATGCTGGAAGTGTAGACTTTGAGATTACAGGAACCATTTCAAAAATTAATTGGTAACAAATGTATTTGTTCATGTTGAGCTTTTAGATCTGGGTTTGTCCCATAAATGATACACCTACAGTGAGATACACCTAAAAAATCTCCAAAGGGAGGTGTCCAGCATGTCACATTGCTTAAATATTTACGTGAGTCGACTGTAGTTTACCGTGATTTTATTCAAACAAACCAACAATCACAGCATGACGTGTCGCACCCCGTTGACATCATTATCAGCGACTCTGCTATCCCAATTATATATACACTCAGTTACACCACACAGGAAACACTCTGTAACTACTCTACATTAGTGGTTTTATGTCTTAAAATTTTGGTTCTAATTTTCTTTTTTTGCTGAGGCAATGTTTGTTGTTTCTGCAAAGAGGTAAAGTGAAGGAGAAAGAAACAAGATAGAGCCATCATGGTAGCATGCAGCCTGTGAGATTGTATTGTATATCGGTATTAAGCAAGATACTATGTATTCTCTGGATTATTGTATAATTGATTTATTTCCTTTCCTTCAGTTCTTACGGATCAGAATAAACTCTGTTGTTAAATGAGCTTTTTGTCTCATATTTACTACCTGGAAGAGCTACAGTGAGAACTCAACTGCTTTGCATGAGTAGGTGAGGAAGGTTGAAGGCTCAAGGTAACTTTATTTATAGATTTGTTTTGCAGGGGTTTAAGACACACACATACCCACTTACACTATGCAAAAACTTACGCAGAACAATTGCGTGACACAGTGACAATAACAGGAAGGAAAAACCTCCAGCAGAACCGGGCTCAGTATGAATGGTCATCTGCCTCGACCGACTGGGGGTTACAGAAGACAGAGCAAAGACACAACAAGAGAGACAAAAAAGCACATAATCTGTATCTCAGAGAATAGACTTTAAAATCCTTCTGTTAGTCTATAAATCCCTGAATGGCTTAGCACCTAAATACATCACAGATTTGTTATTAGTGTATCAACCCTCCAGACCACTAAGGTCGTCTGGCTCCAGCCTACTCTATATACCTAGAACCAGAACTAAACAAGGAGGAGCAGCATTTACTTTCTATGCTCCACTTATCTAGAGCAAACTTCCAGAAAACTAAAAGCCTGAGTTCCTTTAAATCAAGATTAAAAACACATTTGTTTAGGATTGCCTTTGACTGCTCTAGTTAAACTGTTTTACTGAAACATCATTAGTTCAACTTTGTAGTCCAACTGTTTTTAATATTTGCTTTTAGTTTCTATTCTCCAATGTTCTATTTTGTTTCTACATTTTATTCCTACTTGTTTTTATTCTGTTTTATTTTCCTATATTTTAATCATGTAAAGCACTTTGCATTTTCTTTGTACTAATGTGGTATACAAATAAATTTGCCTTGCCTTGCCCTGAAGGACTGACATGGGCCTTCAGAGTTCTGAAGGCCTGAAGTCATCCAAAGTCATAAATGCATTGAGACTTTCAAAGTTCCTCCATGGTCTCCAGTGGTCCAGCTGTCAGACTCCAGGTTAAAATCTGCAGAGTCAAGGTCCTGGTTTCAACCAGCAGGAATCCAGTCTGGTTCTCCAAGCCCAGCTCCTGGTTCCAGTCTCAGAGGCTCTTATTTCAACCTGAAGACCATGGCTTCCAGATCTTCTGAGACACAGCTCGGGTTCCATCATATTACCTGACACGCTGCTTCCCAGCTGGGTTCCTCCAGACATTGTCCTGTGCCGCCGGCCTCCAAGGTTCCTCCTGCGCTGCCAGCCTCCAAGGTTCTTCTAGCACTGCAGGCCACTGGGCCACCAGCCTGAACTGTTTGTCCGCTCAGAAGGACCTCCCAGTCGTCCTCCAGAACTCAACTCTTTGTCGGGAAGCCCTCCAGAACTTTGGTCCTTAATGGGATGACCTCCCGTTCGCTGCCTAAACTCTTTTCCTCATCAGAATGACCTCCAGGTTGTTTGCATGAACTCTGGTTTAGTTTGTGCATTTCTATGCATTTAGGTTTCCAATTTATTCTTGATTTTTGTACATTGAGTTATTTTTGTATGTCCTTACCCTAGTGTTTTCTGTATCAGTGTTTCTGATCAGTTCTACATAATTAGTCTCCTTCCCTCTTACAGCTTGTCCTCAGCTGTTCCTCATTTCCCCTGATTAACTCATCTGGTTTGCCTGCCATTTCTCACCCTCTGCCTCAGTGTATATATATACTGTCTATCTGTGTGGAAAAACAGGTATAATAATGGAAGGGACCAGTGGGAAACTTAACAAACAGTTTCTGTCCCATTCCCAATGTTCTCATTAATGTACTGCCATTAATGTAATGTTCTCATTACATTTTTTTCTCGTAATGTCCTGACATCTGTTTTTTCCTGCACTTGGGTGCAACTAAAATGATAAACATGACTGTGCCATGGGATTTATTTGTATTTTAATAAATCCATGAGAAGGTTTATCTTAACAGGTGCCCATATAATGCTTTTTTATCTTTTGAAGTTCCTTTAAAAAACAAAACAAAATGAACAATTGAAGATCAGCAATAACAATGTCCCAACATGTTTATTTCGGACCACGCTGCAGTTGTGATGCAACTTGCAGACACAAAAAATATGCAGAAATGAAAAACTTAAACAGTTGACATTTACCAATTTTTTGAATGTCAAGTGTTTAAGTTTTTCTTTGTGTGTTACCAGTAAATTTGGTATTGTATGTTTTTGCACATTTGAAAGATGTTTGTCTGTTCAATACGTTGGTGAAGACTGGAAGCCATTGTGGGTTCAGTGCCTTGCTTAAAGGCACCTTGATCCACCGACCTTCCCTTTAGCAGTGCTCCTGCCTGGCTGCTTTGCTGCGTGTCGGCCTGCAGCAACGAGCTTGGCTGGGTCACCTCTAGGAGCGCCGATGCTGCTGTTTCTTCTCCTCATCATCCGTCATGCAGCCTCATCGATGGAGGCAATGTGTCTCCTTTGTTGAACAGGTGAGTAGAACCATGCATTAAAAACACGCTTCTGCTGACCCCCGGGGGACCTAACAACCACACACATGAACACACAAGAAAAACTACTGCACCAGCTGGCTACTTAAAAAAAGGAGCTCCTGACAGAAAATAATACCATGAACAAGGGCGAGCCGAGAGCAGGTTTATTTCTGTATGATGTACTACATGCTGTTTGAACGTATGTTCTGCTGCATCAGGGCTAAAATTAAACATCATCACAGAGTCTGCAGAAACGGGCTCATTAGCTGCTGCTGCTGCCTCATGGAGAACTGCAACCTGAGCAAAAACTAAATGACATCCACATAAGTCCGGTTGTTCTGCTAATTGTTAGGCTTTCTGCTAATGTTTCTGTTTCCCACAAACCAATTTCGGAGGAAAATCACGTAGTTTTACTCCAACTCGTGTTCAAAGGGTTTCCAATTTGGAAAAATGTTCCATTCAAGGTTAACTTCGTTGCATCTGTTTTCCCAGAGTTGGCTGAGTCTTAAATCTTGGTACTGAGATTTAAATTGGACAACTGTACAATGTCTTCTTTCTGGATATTGTGTTTTGCAGTTACACAAACTTTGTAGTGTCAGCTCCTCTGCAGTTTTATTCATGGAACATTTAAAAAGCTTAAATATGTAATTTATAACAAAACTGTCAGTATGGTCATATTGTCAGAGCAGGAGAAGCACTGAAAGAGTGCAGTTGGAATAATTTATACTAGTGACTGATGGTTAAAAAATAGGAACATTAGTGTTGTGTCCTTCTTGAATGATTTGTCCTAAAGAACAAATCCTTTGAGTGAATAAACTGAATTGAATCACTTCATTAACTGATTTGTACATTTCTCTGTATAGTTGAGGAGATGGGGAGTCGTTAGGGTCCGAAACTGGTCCACGCCCATTTCAGAGGCGTCGACCAGTTTCGGTTCAATTTGCAAGCCAACAACTGTCATGGTTTAGTTTTGACTCGGCTTTTGTTTACTATTAGTTTTCAGTTTTACCTCTTTGTTTGGGTTTTTAGTTAGGGTTTGACTTTATTGTTAGCTTCTGTTGTCATCATCCATTCTTAGTCAGCCTTCACCTCACCTTCCTCTGCAGTCAGTCACACCTGGTAGCTATTTTCTAATTAATCAGTCTGACCCTTGTTCCACCTGTTAGCTACCTATTTAAACCCCCCTCTGTCTTCCTTTCCTCACTGGGCCGTCTTCAGTCATCACCCTCTCCATGCCAGTCATTTGTGTACCTAGGGAATCATGCTCGGCTTTTTCGTTTAAGGTTAGGCCTGCCTGTTTCTCTAAATAACTTTGTACCTTGCCTGATGTCTCCGAAGAGCAGCTTGTCTACTAGCTGCCCCGGATAAAGCTCTGAACCACGCCTGACGTCTCCGAAGAGCTATTGACGCCTGCTAGCCGTTCCTGAGCAGCTCCGAGCATTGCCTGCCACCTCCGTGAAGCTGTGGACTCTGGCTCCGGGCCTTCAGCTCCTGCCATCGCCTGCACCTCTGACCCTCAGCAATCTTGCTCCTCTGGTTTCATCACCCACAACGCATTATCTTCCCTTCAATAAAAACTCTTAAACTTTTAGTCCCCTGTGTGTGTTTTGAGTTCATCGGTAAACAAATCCTGACAACAACGACCATAACGACTCCCCATTACTGAGGGGGTGGACCTGTTTCGGTTCAATTTGCATGTTATCTAAGCCATTACAAGGCCTTTATTGGGCAGTACTATAAAGTTTACTACTTTTTTTTTTTGAGATACACTACATATGTGGACTCACTGTATGTACCATATACCTTATGCACCTTTCCTCCTTTTGGCACCTTTCTTTTTGTTTATTAAGCCGAAGTGTGACGAGTAAACTTCTCCACTGTGAGATCAATAAAGCCCCAACTTATCTTACTCCAGACATTTTGAATTGAGAAAGCTTTCTGGATAGGAGGCGAAACGTCTTCAAACTTTGGAAAAAAATGTCCAGTAGTTTTTTTTTTTTTTTTTTTTTTTTTTTACTCTTTTGGAATGACCATGACCTGGATGACTGAGAATCTTCACCAGCTTATTGACCAGTAATCTGCTCTGATTACTTCACTGACTGAATTTTAATGTAATTTCAACAATTTACCGGAGAAAATGAACAGCAGTCTATGCTGGAACAATTGCTTTTTGGAACTATTTGCAGCTGCATGACCAATGTGACTTCCACATTCCATTCTTTCTACACAAGTCTAGGAGAGTGTGGCCACTCTGTCTCAGTTATATCACTCTGCACCTTATGTGAGCCTCTGCTTCTGTGAAACCACTGTTGTGAATTTAATAGAAGCCTCATTTTTTTAACCTGACTCCATATGTGATGTTTTGAGTTAAAAATGCTCATCAAATACATCTACAAACATCTTTTAGAGTAAGACATACAATTTCTTAAACAAAAAAATAAATAAAAAATAAATACAAATTAATTTCCTTACTCACCTGCACCATAGCTGGAAGCGCCACCCCTTTGATGGGTAGAAAAGGTTTTGCAAAAACACACACTTGGGAAAAATTAGTTTGTGAATATAAATAAAAAGATTTCCCTTGACTTGTTGTGCTTGAGACAGATAAAAAAAGACTTAGGGAAATAACCCAAGAGGTTTTTATTGTTTGTTTTTGCTGTTTTGTTTCTTGTATTGTGTTGGTGGAGAAGAAAAATAGACTTAAAATTCTGAACCAAGGTTTGCCTTTTTTTTTGGGTGATGTGCTGGTGGCGAAAAAAATAGACTTAGAAATCTGCCCTAAGAGTTTTGTTTCCCACGGTCGTTTGAGGTTAAAAACTGTTTAAGTTTCCCAAAGACTTTAGCTGTTATAATTAAGATATAAATAAATAAATCAATAAATCCATATAATAATCATTAAAGCATTCATATTTAAATTGTTGCTACTTTAGTTCTTACATCCATCTCTGATTTATTGTGACAAGTGAAGATAAGCGTTAACTGACATTAGGTTTTAAGGTTATTTGAGAAATGCAATCTTGATCCTAAGAAAGAGCAGTCATGATATTGTAATTTATCCTGCAAATATCCTGGATCATATTGCTCATAAATAAACAAGGTTGATATGACCACAACAACAAACACAGTTTTTGTACCTTCATGTATCTTATTTTACTTTGCAAAAATCTAATTTAGAAAATGGGACATTGATTCTTGGAAAACGGACCTCTGACTATCCATTTGAAGAATACAGCCATCAGTGAAGGTCTGTTGTAGTAAAAAAATACAAAAAAACAGAAATGCCACAAAGTACTAAACTCACCTACATCCACTGAAATATAACATTCAGTATTATTTAGCCCAAGGAGCATTGCAACCAAATTTTATTCGAATTGGAGTTTCTCACTAAAAAATAAAACGGGGTCAGTTCAGCACAGATCAATTCATAACAAAACAGATTTTTTAGATTCTTAAAGTAGAGACAATCACAAATGTTCATAAAAAGCTGTGTAAAGTTGTCCATAATTGTGGAAATGTGGCAGCAATTGCATTGCTGGAGGACATCACTGATGGAAAAATGCAGAGGAAGCTTTTTGTTAAGAGATCCTACTGACCTGCTGGCACATGATGATGAGTGGCGTAATAACAGTTACAATTGCCCAGGGTAATTATTTTTTAAATGGCCCCAGCATTACTGCGATACAGAAACAAGGAAACTAGAAATAACCTTGCTGGTGCAGTTTCATGTTTTTACTCCACTGCCTTCTCTGCAACCGGGGCTTTCAGAGGGAGCTAACTGACAGGTTAGGTAGTTAACATCACAGAGCCAACCCAAGCCTGCCCCCTGGGACGACCTTATTCATATTTTGTTTAGATACATAGAAGTCCCCTACGCCGTGGCTCTCATTTTCAGCAAGGAGCCGATTTCCAAATGTAATCAGAGCTGTGACTGTACTTATATTGCTATAATTTGGCTCAATTTAGGATTACGCTATACTATCAAAATAATTATCATTATATTCATTATATTAGTTAAATTGGGAACAGAATAAGAGCAGGCTCTTTTGATTTGTATTTGTGACACACCACGGCAATAGTCGCCAAACCACAAACTGAGAAATGTGTGAAAAACCTTAAATTTGAGAAAATGGAGATTTTCGTTTTATTGATAATATGCTTGTTGAAGTTATGATGAAACACCTCAATGTTTTAAATTACCATTTCAAAGGTTTTAAAACAGTAAACGTTGGATTTAAACTCAGCTTAAAATACCCCCGACCGCTATCAGCATGTCGGGGTGGGGAGAGTCGCGGCTCATTAGTATACCGCCTTTGTGTGGCTCCGCAGAGTCCTTTGTAGTGTGAGTCGGCCAATAAGCTCAGTGCTTGAAGAGAGCAGATGGCTACTTTTGCAGCTACTTAACTCTGTTTGAAAGAGAAACTGAGTTTCTGTGACTTGTGAAGAACATGGACCAAGCTGAACGGATCTCCAAGATCGGAACCACGGCTTGCTCAGCGCTCCACTGTTGATTACATGCTAACCAGGATGTGAACACGGAACTCGTTTCATATTCTATATTAAGAGCACTGAAGCGGAACAAGCTGATGAAGAGACTGCATAACTTTGGTGAACATTCATAGTTTCTAGCTACCGTTAACTGAAGATGATGAAGAAAGCTTTGGGCTCACAGTGGAGGAGCATTAACATGAACGCATTGCACAATACCCTAACCACTGCTGTGCAGCACTCCGCTGTGGGAACATTTTTACCAGAACACTGGACTCATTTCCAATTCTTTCTCTGGAGAAATCAGCATAAATAATAGCGTCTGCGGAAACAGAGCATTCCTAGTTTCCAGCTGCTGTTAACCAACGTTGGTAAAGAAAGCTTTGACTCATGGCGGGGAAGAAAGCAGTAACATGAAGGCATTGTGCAATAACTTAACCACTCCTGTGGAAGGATGAGTTCACCAGGACACTGGAGTAGCTTATAGATTATGTTTAAGGATAGATTAGCAGAAATAATAGTGTCTGTGGATAGAGAACATTCCTAGTTTCCAGCTGAGATTAACCGAAGATGATGAAAGCTTTGGAATCACAAAGCTTTTGTGATGCATTTGTGCATTTCAGACATAGTCTTGAACCGCAAACCTTCTCCTGAGGATGGATGAATTATTTAGCCGCAGAAAGAGAGCGGTAGAACATGGGATTAATTGGACATGGGGTGAGTGTCAAGCTTTGTTATGGTGAACCCGTACTAAGCCACACACAGAGAAACGTTTCAAGGATTATATTATATTATATTGAAGAGATGGTTATGGAGGAATGAGACCAACAATCTAAACTCTGGAGTAGCAGCTGAACCAGCAGCACAGCAGAGAGAGTACTTGCAGCACTGGAGAAGCAGCAGAACCAGCAGCACAGCAGAGAGAGTACTTGCAGGCGGGCAGGCAGGCGTAGACGAAGGGAACTCTGGCAGGCAGACGTAGGGAACTCTGACAGGCAGACAAGGGAAGCTCTGACTGGCAGACTTGGGAATGCTCTGACTGGCAGACATGGGAAAGATCTTACTGGCAGACGTGGGACATATCTGACTGGCAGACGAGGTTTGGGTGAAGACCAAGAGCAGTTGTGAGCAGTGGAGAGCAGACGATCCGACGGGGAAGAGCTGACTTAAGTGAGCTTATAAAGGAGGTTGAGCAGGTGTGCCGAGTCCGGGCTTGATTAAGGCTGACAGGTGTAACTGATCAGAAGGTGGAGTGGAGAACTGGGGTGTATGGGAGGTGGAAAGTGCCACGAAAATGTCCATGGTATGACAGTGAGTTTCAGAAGTTTGAAAAACTATTATGATGCATCATACTGAATTTAAAGGCATGTATCATTCAGTCTTCCATTTCTTAATATCCAAACATGATTTATGCAGAAGATTATTTTGTTAAGTGTTTTAAAGTAACACAAGACACAAAAATATGTTTATCATGCCACAACCATATGCTTAGCTAAATAGTACAAAAAATGTAGTGTATAAGTTTGAACGTCTCTATTCATACCTGCATAATCAGCAGAAAGGCACCTCACCAACCCCTAAACTGTGGTCTTTGAGCTTGTTAAATTTTCACCTCTTGACGCTGATGATCCTCCCCAAATGTGTTGATGAGAGAAAACAAAGGCAACAAAGCCAGTGAATGCCAATCAACCAAACATTTTGCATATGGAACAAAGTAATCAAACCTCTGCTTTTATATCTAAATACTGTATGTCAGCTGCAGACAACTCCCAGGTGCACCCTACACTCCCCTTTTCCCCGGGCTGTTATCTGGTTACTGACAAGGGGTTGTTTATGAGCAGGGAGCATGTAGCATTTATTAGTGCAACTGCATTTGAGAACAAAGCAGGAATTTTCAAGGAGAACCTTACTACCTTCCCCAATCATTCTCCAACACAGCACATGATTATAGTTCAAAAGACAAAACCGCTATAATCCACCTTTGCTTCTGCTGCGGTCATTTGCCCCCCATGCTGCTGTCTTGGAGTCTTGGAGTTAGGCTGCTGTGTGTGAACTCTTGGTGCCAAGCTGGACTGTAGAACTAGTTAATCAGGCCAGAGGCTGCCCATTTGCGGCTGTCTCCTTAAGGCTATATCAAAGTGGCCCGATTAACATTTTGTTTTTGTTTTTATTGAAATTTAACTGTAGTTTGCAAATTGTATTTTAATAAATTTTGTGTTTCTAGGAGCTGATGGTCATGCCTATGGTAATGGATTCCCTGGTGGAGCTTTCTGCTAGCTGCTTTCTTCATTTTTTATTTCTTTTAATGTGAGTGTTTTCCATTAGTTTGGCTTAATTTTTTGACATTTCTAGACTTAAAAAAATAAAATGCATTTTAAAAAAAATATTTCTTGTAAATAAAATTGTTACCTTTAACTGGATTGTCTCTTGCCTCTCAGTATAAACAACATGTGTGCCTTAAATTGATAAAATTTCCTTGGTTGTTCTTCTTGGGGTAGCTTGTTGGCTTAATTGTTCTTCTAAACCATCCCCCTTTCTTGTCACATGTTGTAATGGCAATGGTGTTATTTTAATAGGTGCCCATAAAATGCTTTTTGAACAGAACGAGCAATTAAAAAGCACCAATACAATTGTGAATTATGCAACTTGCAGAGATACATGTTTTTTTGACATTTAACAAATTTGTAAATTATAACTGTTTAAGTTTTTTACTTTTTGCATGTGTGTGTGTTACCGGTATATTTGGTGTTGTAATTTTTTAGACAGTTGAAAGATGTCTGTTCAATGCACAGATCTAACACAAATAGTGTAATGCAGAGCTGTAAATTATCTTTACATGAACAAATTAGTGCTTTGAGTTGATCTGGACCCTCTATTGACAGGCATGAAAGGGGTGGGAGGTGTTGCATTAAGGTATGCCAAGTAATTCAAATTAACAGCTTTTGTTAACATCCCCCTGGCTGGGGGTGATTCTAAAGAAACTCTGAGGCCTGTTTTCTCACTATTCTTTGCAGATTGCCAACATTCAAATGGTCATACATTCTTCCATTCTTTGTTGATTTCCCCAAGTTCGACATCATTGAAAAGCTTAGATTCCACTGTCAGCCTAAATTTCAAAATCTTATGTGCTCGAATAATTTTGAAAAGAATGCTTTAATTCAACGTTTGTCCCATACATTCACACCACCTATTGAAATGCACAATGTTCGACCATGAGAATGTTAAGGAAAACTAGCTTAAGCCTTTTCTTAAAAATATATTAGATAGAAGGGCATTGAACGCCAATGGTCTTATTGCACATGGGTTTATACATATTTTTACAGTTGTTGCGGTTACGTGGGCTATAGCATCTAGGTAATAAGTGTCTGAATGTAGATGTGCACAGACACATGGATTTGTATATGAATGTTTTATGTACAGTATATTGATTTATTTGTTCACTTATTGGACTTTGGAGTAGTATGGACTCATAAGTGACGTTGGAATCAGGAAGATTGTTGGTGTTAAGGACTTTAGGAAGAAGAAGGGGTATGATTAAATAAGTTTGACTTTCTTCATATCCCTTTTCAGACATAATCACAAAATGATACATATAGTTAATTACATATATCATTATTTATTCATAATGTTTGTATATGTTGAGGTTATCATTTCACTGAAATAAATCATTCATTCGTGGCTTCTTATTCTTGTTTCTACCAAATTACAGCAGCTGAGAAATATTTCTGCACTATGATTATTTTCCTCAGTGGGGCACATTTCTCTCACTGGTTAGTTACACATGTGACAAGCTCAGGACTTCTCAGAAAACTTTTCAGGTGAGCATCTTGGAGAGTTTATTCTTGTATGGATTCAGGGTATTTCTCTGTCCTCTGTGTTTCCACATGTTCTCAGTCTGCCTCCTTGATGTTGAGATCAGGGCCCTGTGGGGACCACACTGTGCTCTGCTGGATTCCTTTATGGACTTGTTGTCCTGCTGCAGATCCACATCAGTCTGCTCCTTGATGCTGTTGCATGATCTACACATCTAAAGAACCCAAAACCTTTCCACAGTTTGGCATAGGTTTGAATAAGTTGCATGTGAGTGATGTTCCTCAGTTGGCCGTTTCTTTCAAAATCAATTAAAGGTAGCTCATACATTTCAAGAAAGGTATTTTGAATGAGAATGGGAGCTGATGTAATTTGCAACTTGTGCAGTTCAGTATGATACATCTATTCACTGAGCTGTTTCGCTCCTCTCCAGTTCAATTAATTTGTCTTTTTTTATTTGTTTTTATTGTATTTTTCTCTTATTTCTCCTCTATTTTGTGGCTTTGTTACATACTGAGAACATTGCGCTCGGAGAGGACGCTGGCGCTGTCTGTTCGCCGCTTCTCCAGTCGAGTTAAAATAACGGCAAGCTTTTTAGTAAACTTTTATTTTATTCTTTTAATCTTTTTACTACTTGGGCCACCGACCAGTGAACCTTTTTTTAATCAACTATTTTACCTTTCCGCACCACTGAACTGTGGACCTGTGTGGATTACATGTTTTTTTCAGTCTAGCGGTGGCCTACCTGTTGTCGCTGCCAGAAACTCCAGCTCAGAGACTCCCTGGAGTTGATCATTGTCGCTGAGGCCGCAGTCGGAAAGGTCTCCTCCTGGACAGCCTGGACTGAGTTTGTCCTGAGAACCATCCTTCGTTGCTGCCGCAGAGTTTTCCACCGCCACTATCACTACTTTAAGTTACTCCGTCGACCAGCTGGTGAATCTCAACAGTTTCTCCACTCCAGCGTGCATTGCAGTGATTAGTAAACAACTAGGACTTCTCTGCTGTTCGCACTATATCCATAGAAGTTGCAAGCAGCTTTTTTCCACTATAAACCACCTTCTCAAACCAAAATCCCCCCCACTTACTGCCTCACCTGACTCACCATTAAAATGGTCAGAGTGTCAGTCAGCACGCGCTGACTGCAGCAGCTTCACCGAAGTTTCCCTTCCCCTCTGCTCCCCCGCCCTTCTCGTACATGGCTCAGCGGCGCCAGCCAATCAGCTCTCTCTACACTAAACACACAAACAACTGCGCTGCTGCTGCTCAGACTCGGAAAGAGAGAGACCGCAGCAGTGAAAAAACATGAAGAGGGAAAACAGCGCCGCTTGGCTTTATTTTAATACCGTAAATTAAATCTACCTGTATGTTTTGTAAAAAGCCGGTTAAATTCAGTGGAAACACAACTCATTGCCTCGACAGACCCAGACCCACAGACTGACGTCACTGACTGAGGCGTTTCAGTCCTCCAGAGATTTCCAGTGCATGAAGTATAAAATTAAGTTGATTTTTTTTTCGTTGTGTGTGTGTGTGTGGAGTGGTGGCGGCAGGTGTAGAGGGGGGGCCCAAAAAGACTGCGTTGTCCCGGGCCCTAGCAAAGCTGTCAGCTGGCCTGGCCATCACAGCCCAATTATCACATTACCAGTTGATACCGTCTTATTTGGTTCAAAAGCTTCACCTTGTGTTCTCCAAACACATTTTATCTTGACCTGTACATTTATCGAATGTTTGATTGATGTAACCATTTTATTTCTGTATTTTTGATAGAACAGCAGGGGACTTGTCAAACAATCCTCAGAAGTTAAATCTATTTGTGTCATGTTGGATAAATATTTAAAATTGGACAGTAATTTCAATTTGATATACAGAGATTTGTGATGAAAGTTGGGAGGGAGGGGTTATCCCCCACTGCTCATCCCCACACATTTTGAGTTTTTTTGCGTTTAGACTTGAACAGGTAGTTTTGGAGCAGTGGGAGAAAGGTCTGCTCCCCATGGTGCTGAGGTGGGAAGGAGGAAGTGAATGGAAGAGGAGGATCTGAGGGGGTGGGAGGGATTAGCAATGTGAAGATCAAAAAGGTGGGAGCACCTTTTTGATTTTGAATTCTGTTCTGAATCTAGCAGGTGGCAAGTGTAGCCGCTGTAGGACGGGAGTCATGTGATGAAATAAGGGGTTTTTGGTAATAATACGACAACCTCAATTCTGAACTACTTGTAGCTTACGGAGGAAATTTTGAGGAAGGCCAAAGAGAAGAGATGTTACAGTAATCCATGCGGGAGACAACTTGTCTATGGACAGGAATTGATGCACAGTCAGGGAAAACGGAGTGATAAAGGCAATTAATGCTGCGTACATGAAAGTAGGAAGTATAGGTAAAATTATTCTTGAGTTCAACAAACAAACAACAAAAAGGAACCACACAATCACAATGCAACCTAATAAAGTCAAACTCTGTGGTGAACACAATTAGCACCTCCATAACTTTTAGGAATCAAGGCAATAGGCTTTTCACGAGATCATACTGAGTTAAACCAGCATAAAAACCAAAAGCTCCACAAAAGACTATAACATATGATGAGAAAGTGCATTTTGCATACAAACGACTCCTAATTACAGAGATGTTTGACTAAATATTTCAACCCTTATTACTTATATTATTTACTTTTATTCTAGCATCCACATTTTCTTGTAATCCTTTAAGGTTGTCGTTACATAATCTCCCATGCTTTCTGAATGTCCTTCAAAGTTAGTAAAGCTAAATTTCAGAAAGATGTGTAATGATTTCCAACTGACAATCTATTTTTAGATGTGAAGCAGAGGCTCCAGGGAAATAACCAGAGAAACAAATACAAGACATGAAAGTAATTTAAGGACAAAAAAATTACAGAAAAAAAGCAAAATCTAAAGTATGGTACCTGTAAATGATGACACAGTAATAATGCTGTAAGAAGATCACATTAGTAGTTTTGACACCTTAAATGAAAATTCTGTAATTGTACTGTAAATAAATCACTGTAATGATTTGTCTTACTGTAAATAGCATTGCAATAACTACTGTAAAGGTTTATAATAGTAATCTACTGGCAACAGCTTCCAGTAAAATATTAAACAATACATAAAGTCCTTCATGATATATGTAATAAAATACCTTCCTTCCAGACAGCTATGCTAATAAGCTTCTATTTACTTTTCACAAAAATATCTGGTTTATCATCTGTTATTTTTCTTCATCCCAGAAGTCTCTCTCTCTATTTCTCTCTTTCTCTCTCTCTCTCTTATTTATATATATATATATATATATATATATATATATATATATATATATATATATATATATATATATATATATATATATATATACACACTGTGCTATTCTACTTGCTAATTAAAATAACCTGTAAATGAGTGATTTTAATGCGCATTATGCAGGGCCTTGAAAGAAAAATCTGACTTTGTACTTCGAGGGCAGGTTGAGATTTCTGGGTTACAGGATCCACTGAGCTTTAGAGGAAATGTATTTTTTTTTCTTTGTTCTGCACGAGTCAGCATTGGCCTGGATTCCAACAATATCACCCTGAAGGATGTAATACCAGCTGGTGCAGCGGGAGCTATTCCCGCTGTATGATATTGCACAGTGAAAAGTCAACGGGCTCAAACACCTGTATTCGATTTCTCATCTCGACTCGACGAAGAGCTCTAAGCCTTGTTCTCCCTGGCACTAATCCTCGCTAGAAAACAGCTTTCAGAGGATTAGCATCAAGGGGGGGCAGAAAGGCACTCCTTGGAGGAGGCAGCATTGCTACCCTCCTTATTCTTCTGGTTACTAGCCTCTATAACATAACCTTACAGCTATGAAAATCTGACCTTCTGCTCTTCTTCTACCCCTGTTGATCCCCCAGTAGCTCCAATAAAGCTCCCCATTGACTTTCACTTAAAACTCTCATCAGTTTCCTTCCCCTTCACACTGACCGGATGACTTAACCATGTAATTTTTATCCTGAAGAAAAAAGAAAAGTACAGATCCAGTGTAGCACAGTGCTGATTCATGTACTGAAATCCCCTAAAACGCTAAGAGTAAAGTTGTGTAAAGCTCAGGAAAAAATAAAGGAGTAAAACTAAATATATGAATTCCAGTGATGCAGGGATATATATCAGAACACTGGCATTGCTATAAAGAAAGAAAAGGTAACAACATAACCGCTCAAGGCCACTCACAGATGCTGAGAGAAGAAGATGTTGTAAGAAGATGGTACGTTTTTTTCTAAGCTACAACTCATTTTTTCAGAACAAAGAGGATTTTTTGCATGTTAATGGGATGAATTTGCTGGAGGCCTCTGCTCCTGTTGCGAACAGTCAACAACTTGGTAAATTTAACTTTCTCCTCTAATTTCTTCTCCTTTTTATGTTCTTTTTTCCTGCCCCAATCCCAATTCTACAAATATTCTGCTGAAATAATTAGCTTTGATTTTGTTTCTCTCTCCACAAACAGCAGTCCGTTCAGTTAAGAGCACTGAGAGATGAAAGCAAGTGCATCCGGGCACGGATCAAATGAAAAAGAAACGAAAAAAAAATAGGTTATTTTCCCCCCTTAAGCTTCCAAATTTCTGCTGGTTGTGACAGAGTTGTAAATACTCAAGATAAAAGACAGCTCTGCTGGCTCCTACTTAACATTCCCATTTGACTCCCCAACAATGGTTGCTTTTGTGTGCTCTCATGTACAGATACAAATAAAAAAAATCCTTTGCCTCTGGTACTTTGCGGAACATAATTCAATCACAGACAGAGACGCGAACCAAAAGCTGGCTGGGTGATCTGCCGAACAAAGCAAACAATGTTTTGGGAATTCTCCTAGGTAAGAGCCGAAAAAAAGCTTCGGAACAGAGAAAATGGATGAAACGTGACAACAAGACTGAGTTTTGTTAGCAAACACTGCATTTAAGGAGCTGCAGGAGGCCCATTAGAGAGTTAATAGCCTGATCTGATTTTTTTTTTTATAGAAGTTTCTGATATTTATTTGAACTCTTCTTATTCCAACATAGAACTAGGGTGATGTCCATAATTTTACGGTTGATGGCAAACATGTGACTTATATCTCTGTACTTTGTTGAATTGGTAGAGCGGGTATGAATTGCTTGTTTTCAGGGAACATACCACCTTTTAAGTATAGCCTATACCAGTGGTCCTCAATTTCAGTCCTCGAGGTCTGGTGTCCTGGAACTTTTAGTCCCTGATCCATCACACCTGAATCAAATGGCAGAATTTCCTCCTTAGGTCATTAGTAGGACTTGGCAGAACTTGACTACACACTGATTATTTGACTCAGGTGTGTTGAAGCAGAGTAACAAATAATAGTTGCAGGACACTGAGCTTCGAGGACCGGAATCATGTACCACGAAGGTTGCTGAGTCTCTACCATTAGTTTTTGGTTTGCTGTGGAAAAACAAGCACCATATATATATTATCAAACTTTAAAATATCAAGGACTAGGTCGATCTCAAGAGGTCATCCTCCATGACATGGCTTTATTAGTAGCATGAAAGCATTTAGATCAGTAGGTTTACTATGCAAAACCTCAGCCACAGTCACCCACTCTGACACCATTGTAAGAAACCAAAAAGGACCCCACTGCCAAAGTTTTATGCGTGCTCAAAATTCTCCACAAAGTTTCATGATCTATCTCATGTCATGGGATCCAAGTTTTTCCATCCATCCATCCATCCATCCATCCATCCATTTTCTTACTCGCTTTATCCCTCATGGGGTCGCGAGGGGTGCTGGTGCCTATCTCCAGGAGTTCAATGGGCGGGAGGCGGGGTACACCCTGGACAGGTCGGCAGTCTGTTTTTCCTAATAATCCTATGTAGGGATTTTCCACCAAAGTAGTTCTAGTGCTCAACTAGGGCTGGTGCTAGAGGCAGTAGTTAACAGGTTCTGAAAAAACATTACATAACATGAGAGCTAACACAGAGCCATGTCATTACATGTGTTAGGTTGCAGTTTTTCCTGCTGCACCCTGAACATTCCTGGCACCTTCCTCCTCCCATAAAGCTCCATCTTCTTCCACTCTCACTAATCATCTACACCTGTCAGCCTCCAATCATCCAGGTGGGGCCCACATGAGGGCGAAAGAGGGCGAAAGTAAAAGTGCACTGTGGTAAAGATGCTCAGCCGTTCTGGTTTCTCCATCAAGCCAGGCGCGGTTGTTTTGAGCTTAGCAGACAGGCGAACGCAACGAAAAGTAAAAAAAACGGCAGTACAAACAATGACTAACACAGTGAAAGTATGAAGATCAGGGTTTCCCGCAGCACTATCTTGGCGAGGTGGCCGCGGCGAGGCGGCCGCGCCGGGCGGCCGCCGCAGTAGCGTTTCGCCAACATTCAAAAAAAAAAAAAAAATAATAATAATAATAAAACTCGATATGCTTGCATGTTTATTTGACGTTAACACACGGTTCTTTGTTGTTGCTTTCACGCGTGCATATAGTGAATGGCAGGGCAAAAACACATGGAGTTCTCGCCGTAAAGCGAGGCTTCTGTGTGTGCGGGCCGGGAGCTCTTGCAATTGCAAGTGCGGTATTTCCCCCACAGACCCCCAGGGCGGCCGAGAAAACCTTTGTTCGACCTGAAATGACTCATTTAATCATCCAAAACGGTATGGAACACATTAATTAACTGAAAAATGTTGCATAGTATGCCTTTAAATCATGTTGTTTTAAACAAGCTGCCAAATAAAGAACAGTTTTTTGTGATTACTATATGATCATACACATAATCAGACAATCAGACAGGAGAATTTGAACTGATTATTTAAAAATGTCTAGGTGTTTAAAATTAGCTCACAAAATCTACAATTCTTCCTCTCTGACATCCTTGGGCTTTCCCTTTGTTCTGCAATTTGGATTACAAGACAAAGTGACAACTGGGCACAGTCATAATTACTACCTAAAAGTTAAGCGGCATCAGCCTTGCAAACCTAAAATAAATTTTAGAACATGTAAGTACAATTTTATTTATATAGACCCTTTCACAGATAAAATCACAAAGTGCTTCACAAAAGTGCTGCTGCTTATTAAAATATTTAGCTTAATGTATGAATATATTTAAGCTCATATGTATAATTTTGATCTTGAGGGGATTAATACACACTAAATTAAAACTATCATCTGGTCGTCAGGTGGTGCTATAAAGTCCCAGAATAATGTGTTAAACAGACATATTTTTCTAATTTGATGCATTGAGATGCATTCATTATTGCAGTTGTTGACTTTTGGAGTCAGATCTATGCTTTAGTAACCCAACAGTGTTCTAGTATATCCACAGTGAGTCTGTTGTAGACATTAAAACTATAAAGAGGCTACTAACTAAATCCAGAGTTGTAATAAATCATAATTATACTGTAACACACAGTGATCAGCGTAATAGTCTCTGTTAATCTCTGGCCTGTTCCGCCTTGGCTCCTGTGTTCATATTACAGCTGGTTGCCAATCCCAAATTTAAGCTGCTTGCAGGGTGTAAGAGTTAAACCCATCAGAGTGTAAAATGAAAATGTTACGGAGCATCTTGCACTCCAACCCCACTCTCTTGTGGTGTAACCTGAACTGTGTGTGAATGTGAAATGAGTCCCGGGCGTTAACTGAGCCCATGCACACTAACAGGGCCTGGAGCAGCTATCCGTCACGTCCTGGGCGGGATGAGTGACAAAGGGAGCTGATCTGAAAAGGAGGACAGAGGTAGTCTAAAGGTTTGTAAACAAAATTCAATTACCAACCAGGCAATCTGAGGAAATACCCCCAGGTTCTGATACACCTGTATTTCTGTTTGTCAAGCATCACAGTTTAAGTATCAACTATGACAGATCCCCCTTTTTTTCTTTGGTGATGGGACTTTATCTTTGACCTCAACTATACTTTACATTGACTGAATATTGCTAATCATGTTTGTTGAATTAAAATGTAATTTTCTACTGTTTTCAATATTATTTGAATGAAAAATAGGCTCTTATTGGTTTTAATCACAGGCTTACTCTTTGTTTCCTAAATGAATGAGTAATTTTAACATTCACTTTTCTGAAACAAAACAGCCTCATAAGTATTGCCCCAAAACCAGATATTCAATTATATAGATAAGATAGTGTCTGTAATCACATCACCTGGAAGCCTCTCCCTGTCCTGCTTGACAAAAAAAGACCTGTCCAACGAAAACTTGTCAAATGGATGTGTGACCACTTATTAGCAACACAGAAAAAATGATACAGTTGGCATCTTTGTTACAAAGACCATCTATGCAGGAAGCGTGGGGGAACTCTCTGGAAGTAAACCCAGGTAAGGAAGCCTGACCTCCAGATCGACCAAAATAGTCTTTGTAAAACCCCTATTTGAAAAAAAAAAAAGGTATCTTGGATTTAAGGGAGGGCTGCACAGTGCCGCAGTGGGTAGCACTGTTGCCTTGCAGCAAGAAGGTTCAGGGTTCAAATCTGACCCTGGGTATTTCTGCATGGAGTTTGCATGTTCTCCCTGTGCGTGCGTGGGTTCTCTCCGGCCACTCCGGCTTCCTCCCACAGTCCAAAAACATGACTGTTAATTGGCTTCTCTAAATTGTCTTTAGGTTTTGAGTGTGTGCGTGAATGGTTGTTTGTCCTGTTTGTTTCTGTGTTGCCCTGCGACAGACTGGCGACCTGTCCAGGGTGTACACCGCCTCTCGCCCGGTGAACGCTGGAGATAGGCACCAGCGACCCCATGAGGGGGTGGATGACTGGATTTAAGGGAAGGAACAACCTGTAGTGATTTTTCCTGATCCTGTTTGTGAGATCCTGCCTGCGGTGACAAATATGTCACTCCCTGCCTATTCAGCTCTGCTCTGTCGATTAGGTCTGAGAAGTTACACATGCAGCGGCTCTAATTAGGCAGAATTTCTGCACCTGAGGAGATCACTATATATATATATATATATATACCTGCCTCTCCCACCATGTAAATACAACATCCTTGAAAGCCCTACTTATAAGGTTTAGTGCAACTTCCCGGTCATTGAAAAGTGGTTCCTGTGTTCACTCCAGTCAGTTCCAGATCCTGCTACATCATTTTCTTAATAAATCTGTTAAAGCTATCCTGGTGTCTGATTGAATTATCAGGTCACCACCTTCTGGTTCATTACACAACCTAAATCTGAGGGAAGAAAACAAAACACTCATGACTCAGGTACTGATAACATAAAAAGGTGGGGTCAAGAATAAGATCAACCAGTCAACTGTATGGTTTTTTTTGTCAGTATGTTTATAAGGCTAAGAAATGCTTTGTTTTAATATTAATTAGCATGGCTTTTTTCGTAGTGTCTGAGCCAATTTACAAGAGAACGTTAAAAGGCATCAGCAGTCTGAGTATTGTAACATTTCCTATACACCACATGTGCAGCATCAGGTTGAAGTGACTTTTAAGAGCCAATCAATGTACACAAACTGTAGAAAGGATTTCATAATAGGAATTTGATTGGCGTGATAACTGGTTTCCCCAAAATAATGTTTTGATAGCTACTTTGCTGTAGTCCAGTAAAACATGACCTCGTATTATCACATAGGTTATTTTGGTAATTTAGGTTACTCTAATCGTTCAGAGAAGTGGCACATTGACTCCTGCCTCTGAATATCAGAGTAAAAATGCTGATCAAAGCTACCATACAAAGTATACATGAATGCTGCCACAATTGTACTATTTTGGATTACAGAATTGAACATCAAGGCTGCTTCATGGATAAAACCAGATATGTTGCTATCAATGAGCTTGGATGCACTTACTTTGTGGTTCACTCAAAGTACAGAGACTTGCTATGTACACATTGATAAGTATGACTTTCCAAGCTCCTGTATTAAAATATTGTGTAAAAAACAAACAAACAAAAAACAAACAAAAGCAACATGTATCAGGTTTGATTCATTATTATCAGTCCAGTTTTCTTGACTCAAATTTATTTAGTTTTGATCTTAATCTTAATCCTAGTCACTTCTCCTTCTTTACATGCTGCTTATTACTGCTTTTTAATCCCCAGTTTTCCTTTTGACTTTTTGACTTGTTTTATTTTGTTCCTCTTTTACCTTTCTCTACTTTAATCTAATTTGGTTTTCAGCTCACTGCAAAGGCTGCTCCTTCCTCTTTTCCATAATTTTCTCATTTCCGCATCCCTCTTCCTCTTTCTGGCAGAAAATAGTAACACACACAAGAAAGAGGCATGGAAAAATTCAAATAAGTCGAATTGTCTTTTTTATTCCTGAGCAGGTGCACTGTAGAGGCCGTGCGCATTCCGATAATTCGTTCGAAAAGACAGAAGGGGTGCCCTGGTTTTCCAAAGGCAGGGAATTGTTCTTTGTTGGCCACCCCATCTCAGTGGGGGTTGAAGTAACCCTGCTGAGGTCGCAGTGGCTGACGAGCAAAGGCTATGAAAAATGTGCTCCTGCCAGGAGAACGGCAGAGAAAAAGATGTGCGGATGAAGATGAAATATTATCAGTTGTGTTGATTGAGTTTATTTGGGTCTTGTGTTTCTGCAGCGTCAACTGTTCTCATTTGGTGCGGAATTTGATGACTAGTAATATACTGCACCTGCTAAATATAGTTCCACCTTCCCCCTAATGACAGGACAGTACATGTCCCCACATTTACCTTAAGGCTTTACACACCGGACAGCTTTGCAAATTTAGCACACTTTTTAAAGGTTTTTTGCTCATATATAAGGGTGAAACTTATTTTTCTTCCAATACACCTTCATGGTGGGTTTAACTTTTGTTTTCCTCTAATCATTTGCCATGAGATGTGATACATGACAAGCATCATTAAACTCCCTGTTAATGAACAGAGTCATTACCTCAGACTCTGTCAGCTGGAGTGCTAACTGGAACTTTAAATGAGGAAACGCTTCACATCACAAGTTGACACCAGTTATTAACTTTCAACAATAACAATATTCCAAGTGAGAATGCTCGGTAATAAATAAGGGAGTTAAAGACAAACAGCTTCCAAACTGAACTATAACAAGAGACAAAATGTTGAGGAAAAAAAGCAGATTAATTTGGCTCCTGCAGTTACTTTTTGTTCCACGGTGACATTTGCACAGGCATACACCAACATTAAAAACATGTATCTTTATTTGCTGTGTTTAAAAAAGGTACCCATGTGACAAAACATTATTCACTAAAAAGAGGCTTAATGTGTTTTTTTTTTCTTTTGTTCTTTTAGCTTCTACATCTGCTGGTTCAGCACCCTGACTTGCCTCGTTTGTAATCCAGCGGTTATCCTGGTTTATAAATGAGGGGATTCATTTTATAGTATGAGAAAATTAGGAACTAGCAAGCCAGCATATTATGGATATTTTAAAGTGGCAAATTGAGCTGGGAGATGGGGTTAGTGCCCTTGTTTGAATCCTGGTACAAGTGCAAGTACAACAAATTAGCACCTTTTTTATTGTTTGCTACTGACTGAGATGTTTTAACCTTTAAAACATTGTCAACTTTAGTGGACTTTTATGTAAAGAGTAAAAGAATAGTTAGACATTTTAAGAACTGGTAATTTTAGAGTTCATCATTTACACATTTGTTCTTCCATCCTTCCATCCATCCATGTATTTGTCTGCAACAATCTGCCCATCCATTCTTTAACCCTGTTCTGTCTTCTGACCAGAGGGTGCTGGATCTGCATGGGTAAAGAGATGTTAATTTATAAATTGACCCATTTCTATACAGTACACAAGCTACACTAGTTTTGGCTCCACTGCAAGAATTGCTAGAAGTCTGAGATGTCATCATGGAGAACAAAAGGCAAATCAAAGCTTCGTGACAGGTGAAATGTTTTTGTTGTCATCCTATAAATGTTGAAATGATAAATGTCAGGAGCTGTGTAATACTGACTGTCTGCTGTTTGCTAGAGAATATTTTATTTTCCTCAGAGGCTCCGAAGAAACTAGAGGTACTTCCAAACTAAATCAAACGGGTTTTCAGCACCGGTGTGGGTTGTCCGTAGCTGTTGGTCCTATGATTATGCAAACAGATTCCTTGGAAGACTGAAAACTGAACTCTGGCTTTAACATTTGCTGAAGGTTGGTTGGTAAGTTTGCAATGAACTTTTGAAGAACCTACCTGCAGGGTACTTTGGTCAGGTTGTATTGGGATGAACATAAAATTCACACTTACTCACACCAAATATTGATTTCATTTAGTTTCTTCATGCTGCCACTCTGATAAATGTATTGGTAATATAAAGTTTGAGGGTAGAAGGAGTTTTAGTTGTATTCCTTGTTCATCCTTGGGGGAAGCAAGTATGTAGAAAGAAAATATGAGAACTGTCCTTAAAAAGGATTTTTACAAGAAATACATTAATGACATAAAAGTGTTGGTTTCCATAATATATAAATAACCAGACAGAGCTGGGGCAGCACAAGAACTCCACAGATGGCTCGCAGGCTGCAGCCGAGAAGGGTGAAGTTTACTGATGAGTCCTGTTAATCTGGTGTAAGCAGAATGTAAACTTGCTGATAGTGACCTCAACAACAGTTTTGCTGCTTCTGAGCCATTTATGCTGTGATATGGTCCCAGCAGGGGGGAGTGGGGTGAGGGAATGGGGGCTGCATGTGGGTAAGTCAACAACTGCGTGTGTGCAGTTTTCAGCTCCCAGCTGACCTGCAGACCTTGATCAGTGTTCAGGGCAATTCATAACACCACAGGCAGGTCGTTACACGAAGGATACATCTGATAACAAACAAAGCACCAGAGATGGTCCAACATGTCATCCAGAGGGTGGGGTCAAAGGTCAAAATATCAGGGCTGAGAATACGAATATCCATTTGTAACAACGTGACAAAGTTGTTCTGCTTTCTGCTTCTAAACTGTATGTATATTTCTAACACAGTGTGCCAAAATGTATTTCCTCTGTATTTTACATGAAAACACTTATTTAACACACATTTGCACAAATGCATTATTATTATTAATACTAATAGTTTTGGAAAGGGTTTGATGTGTATTCTTTTTTTTACTCACCAATACAATACTACTGTTTTGCTGGTTTAATGGAATTTATTTATTTAATACTTCCTGGTTTATCATTCTGTTGACTAAATCATACCAAGCCAAAAATATATTAATCCAACTGTTGGGTTTTTCATAGCTATTTTCTTTTAGCATTAGATTTGTCATAAAGTCTTTGTAATGTGTACTACACAAAAGCAAGATGTTTTTGAAAGACACCAAAGTTTATTGTTAAAACTCATAGTAAGATATAATGATACATGTTTGGTCTCAGGTACTGGGAAGGCAAAAAGAAAATTTCTACATCTGCAGCAGCACAAATCCCCTGCACACGATTGTGATGCAGACTCCAAGATTATACTTAATTTTCCTGATCTGGCAGCTGTATCTTGTCACTCCAGAGCTGGATGCAATTTGTTCCACAAGAAACTAAATATTTGTTCAGACATCCTTAGGAACAAGTGGGATAACAAATGCATTAATGACAGTTTATTGGAAGCTCCCAACTTGCACAGCGTTTCCTTTATTACCACCATAGCAAGACGACACCAACTTTGATGTATTGGCCACATTATGTCCAACACATATCCAACTCATGTCTCCTGAAACAGATTATTTGATGATGATCAAAAGAAGCGAAATAAGAACATGATTTGGAAATATCTTGGGCTGAACAGAAACATCTGAAGGGCAGTTGTGCATAAAGGAGCAATAGCTCATAAGCTGGAACTCTGCATTGCTACAGAAGCAAAGTGACTACACCATAAAGAAACACTCAAAAGCTCTATTTTCACCATCCATTACTATCACCCTCTCCAGCTCAAACTGCCCAAAAACATTCAGACCAATAAGTAGACGACCAATTGAAAGTCCTTCTCAATTATGTCTCTACATTCCTTTAATGCCAAACTTTTACTTTGGCAATCACAGAAGCTGCACGTTTTTATATTACTTGTCTGCAGCTTGTGGAGACCCCAAAGGCAGTCAATACCTGAAGGTCTTCTTCATCTTGACAACTTCCATTATCACCAATGTCCACCAACTTGTTCTCTTATGGTCCCTGTGGCAGGCAGCAAGGACTTTCAGACCATAACTGTTAAAAAGTCAATCTATAACAAATGATCTGATCTTGCCCATTAAGACTACATGTCCCCAGCCTCTCTTGAAACATGAAGGAAATTCTCTCAAAAATATGAGTTGAAAATCTCACCAGTCATGTGGTTTTGCCAGGACTGACCACTCTGCTTCTCACCATAGCCCTGATGATAGATGTACTAAATAATCTTAAATCTTTGACCCAAGGGAGTCTAGTATCACGCATACTTATGAACCACCTTGTGCCCAAATATGGAGTTGGTTATGGAAATCATCATGCCTTGCACAAAAGTGCAAATTACAAAACACCACACAGCTCAAGATCAGGGAAGCTATTCCTCCTTATGACCCTATTCCAGATAACATATCATTCCCGAAAAAGTGATCAAGCCCCCTTCTCCTTCACAAGCCCCAGGATTTAAAGCCCCATGCTTTAAATCGCCAGGGTAAACCACAGCTTGGGTCTTTTAAGTTTGAGGGGATTCCATTTACAAGGAGCCATTTATGAAAATCAGTCCAATGATGTAAGCAGATAGGGGAGACGAGACTGTCTGATCTTTCTGCTCCAAAATTTGCCTCACAGAGTTAAAATGTAAAAGTTTGTTTTGCCTCAGCCAAGATGAGAATCGCAAAGGGGACTTGTAAGTGCCATACAGCAGACTTTTAAACGTCATAGGATATACGTGCTGCGCAGATCAAGTGGGATCCTCTAATGGCTTGATGCTGGAGCCACAGGTAATGATGTATTGATGTTTCAGAGTAAAATGCAATCCAAAGTCTACACATGTAGTCTTTTACTCGTGAACTCAACTGGATCCACTTTGATTTTCATCAACTGATTTTCTGCCTGAACGATCAGCTCTGCGCCCGATAGACGTGGAGTGACTGCGGCGAGCAGCAAAAATAGAAGAGCTGCGTATTTTAGAGAAGCGCCGAGCGCTGGAATAGTTCAGATTACTGCTTTCACTGTAGTGCTCCGCTTGATTTATATATGCAATAAGCTTTATTATATTTTATGCTGGGACTATTTCATGTTCAATGGACACTGAAATGGAAAGGTAGAAGAGAATAAAGGAGAGAAACAGATGAGACAAAATGCTAAAAGGAAGAAAAGGTGAAAGAGAAAGAGGAGAGAAAAGGGAGAGAGCAATATAACATCCTCTGAGTCTGCTTCTTCACCTGCAAAGAGATATAAAAGAAGAACAGCAAAACCAGCCGATAAAGTATTACAGGTACAAACAACCAACGCCTTGATACGATCACTGAAGAATATACAGTATTAATTAATGCAATATGTATGAAGTGACAGCTCAAGATAATACCCGTCCAGAGCACCCAGGCAGACGCCAGGGGAACGGGAACCCCAGATGCCTGGAGGGACCCCCAGAGCAAAGGTGCCCAAGAGGGGTCAACACAGGGAAAGCTGCCCTCCCCACCTCAGGGAAGAGGAGAGGCGAGCCCCAGGAAGTCCCCCAACAGCCACAACTCCGGACACTGAGGACCACCAACGCACCAGCGGGCCAAGGTGCCAGCCAACAAAGGGGAGCAGGATGAGGGGATGGGCTCAACACTCTCAGTAGAGACCTGAGATGCACCAAGAGAGGGGGGTAGTACAAACTCAACCTGACAAATAGACAAACAGAAAGCCACATAGACGGTCAGATTCACACGTTCCCACCATAGTGCCCCCACATGCAGACACTCCTTACAAAAAAGGGGGATGCAGTACACACACTCACCACACACATCCTATACTCTCATGTACTACTTCCTGAAGAGGGACAAGAAAGACCAACCTGGTAGGACAAAAACTGTCATTGATATGCACACAAAGCGGACAGAGCTGAATAGAGCGCTAATGCATAATCAGGATATTAGCGCAGACATTTAAATGTTTCCATGTTGCATCTTGAAGCCGAAAAAAGGCAGTCCTCAGGATTATCAGGGAGAATTTCAACATGAGCTGCACAACCTACAGAATAGCAATTTTTTTAAAAAATAGAGTGATGATTAAAACATCTGTTTGCGTTACACAATCCAGTGATCTGCGACAGGTAAATGGTCCCCTGCATGTGATCCAAACACAGAGAAAATATAATTTTCTCACAATTTTAATGTGGCAGGGCTGCCTGTGGTAAACCAAACTGGTCTTTTACTGTTTTTTAATTAGATTTTTTTAATTAGAGTTAAAAGTTTTTGTTTCAATTAACATTGCTCTGTTTTATTTTATTGCTTGAATGTAATGTTCTGCATGAGACAGAGATCTGTCTCAGTGGAAAACATTCAATGTCCACTGTTAGATACAATAGATAGAACAAAAGTAACCAAAACAACAACAACAAAAAATGTTTCTATCCATTTAAACTTTAATATACATTCTCAGATCATGAAGCAAAACTTTTATAATTAAAATTGCTGAGGGAATGAATCGTTTAAACGTCACTGTCTTTTTTTTTTAATAAGCCTCCTCTAAAGTGTTTGTCTTGCTTTTTCACTCATCTTTGTGTTCACTGCTGTTTCATCCTGACGTTGTGAGAAAAATCACAGTTTGTAGGTATTTTAGGTAAATCATAGAGAAGGTTAAAAAAGGTTGAAAGCTCATGTTAAAAAAACATGGAAATGTAAAGGAAATGGGAGCGTTATCCTCAATGGAGTGGATATAATTCATCTAGCTACTTTTTTGTGATAAATTGTTGTACACAATACGACAAACCTAAAAACAAATTGCTCTGCTTTGTTAATGCAGAATCAGACCAAAGCTGTTTTGTTTGTCAGCATGTTATCTCTTGCCATGTACACACTCCATAATGAATAGCCAAGAGAAGTATACACACTTTCAGATCCAATCTTTTTCTTTTTAATCTCTGCATATTAATTGCTGTTCTAAATGTTTTGCCCTTTATGAGCTGCCACAGCAAATGGAGCAAACCTTTTCTGGGATGATGTTGGCCATTTACACTCAGCTTCGCTGTATTTCAGCCTCGAGCTCTTCTCACATTTTCTGTACCAGCAACCTGTCAGAGGACTGCAGTCGTTAAGGTTAAAACAAGAAGTGGGTACGAAGAACAGGAGGCATAAGGCTTGTTTCCGCACGTCCTCTGCCTTTTATTTCCTTTATTCTCACTTATTAGGACCTTGCAGCAGGCAAAGCACAAGTGAGAAGTTGTTTCCTTCTGTAGGGGAAGTTGTGAACTGCTAGAAAACAAACCTGATTACACAGGCCCTTACATTTTTAAAAAGAAAAAGTTGATTGTTTAAATTGCATCTAAAAGTATTATAGATGCTTTTATTGAAAACCATAGAACAACAAAAACATTAAATACATTTTGAACAACTGTTTTCATTAGCAAATCCACAAAAGTATGGAGTTATTAATTACTTCAGTAAGCTCTCTGACATGCTGGATGGAGAAATGACTGCCTTATTTACAATTTATAACAGTTTGTAGACTTCTGTTTATACAGATGCCTTTTTTGAAAACTCTCCAAAGTTTATTAGATTGGTTAATTGTTTTGATCTTTGAGCTACTTCATTGTCGTTTTAGTCTTTTGCCAGATCATCACCAAATTGTTCCTGGATTATTGGATGAAGTTGGATGACTGTTTGATCCCAGTTTCATGATGTCGCATTCAGCAGTGGCTTATTGTCATCACAATATCAATGTGTACAATATTCATATCGCAAAAGACTCTTTGGAGTGATGTATGGCTAGTAGCTATATTAGTATGTAAATTACTATTATAGATGTAAATTGACAATGTTAACCTCTACTATGTACTTATGTGAAGAGACGTGATTATATAATCTGTATTTCTATAGGATGCAGGAAGGGTTGCTGATGCTTCATTTGAAAAGAGTTTCTGTTTTTGCTTTTTTATGCACTTAGCTGCAGTCAGTAGGCTTTGTGAAGGCCAGTTAAAACCAGAAACTGATATCTGTGTCCAGAGTACAAATAGATAAGACTGACACATACAAAGTGAAACATCTTGACATGATGGAGCTTAGAGTATAAAAAGAGATGAAAATTGTTGTTGTTTGCCACACTCTGCCAGAGGTCACCTAAAGCTGTGGTCTGAGGGTAAATTGATTTTCTGCATTATTCACATTGTGATATTACTTTGTCAGCTTTATTTGGCCTGATATATGTTGGTAAACTTAAGATTCTTTCTCGTTTAGCATTAATGGAGAACTGTTCCCTCTTGAACAAAGAAACTTGTCACAATCTTAGGTTTTTGTCTAGTTTTTGACCACTGCCTGCTTCACTTGTTCAACTCTGGTTCTGCCAGTCACCCCAACTACATCCACTGGTCTCCTGTTCATTACTGTATGCCTGCATCTTCATCCACAATTCATTATTGCAATAACGTTGCCTGTGACTCCGTACTGCAGTGCTACCTGTTTCTCCGTGAGTCCCAGCCGCTTGCTCTGCTTGTTCTGGTGGTTCCCCGGTTCTCATTGCTAGTTCTGCTCTGGTCTCCTGCTTATCCCCGCTTGCCTGCTCCTGCTGCAATTACCCATCTGCTAAAGTATGGCTCAACTCATCTGTCTTTGGAGTCTAGGCTTTTGAGTCAAGTCAAAACCCCGGTGGTACCCCATCATGGAAATCCGTGACTCTCGTTTTTTAAATAAAAATTCAAGCACACAGAAAAATTCAGTACTTATTCCAAGTTGCAGCAAGTTTTAATTCAAGTACACAGAAAAAATTATCTCATCTGCGAGAACAGAATATGTCTTTTTGGGAGGGGCAAAGTCAGAGACACAGATGGTTGCCTGTGGGGTTCCTCAAGGGTCGGTTCTTGGCCCCACCCTGAACACCCTCTACACACTACCCCTTGAACGCATCATTAACCAGCAAGGGATATCATTCCATTGCTATGCTGACAACACACACCTGTATATAAAAACTGGTCTATCATTGCCATCGTTATCTGTCATCATCATCTTCATCAACATTGAGCACCTGCTTTGAGGAGATAAAGACACAGATGGCAAAAAAACTTTCTCTAACTTAATAGCTCAAAAACAGAAGCTACCTTAGGTGGCACACCACATCAGGTCCGGACATCTGATGAGGGTGCGTAAATATGACCATATCACACCCATCCTTCACTCACTCCACTGGTTCCTGTTTTACCTAGGATCGACTACAACACCGCTCTACTCAGTGCATCCATGGAAATACTCAGCCCTACCTCAAAGACATCCTCACACCACAAACCTCCTCACATAATCTCCGCTTAGGAAACAAAGCCACCTTACAGCATCCCAGGACTAAGTTCCATACTATGGGTGATCGGACCTGCTCCTCACATCAGGAATCCCCCCCCCAGAACACTTTAGGGCTCCAGAAAAACACCAGACTCTTTTTTTAAACCTGTTTTTAATCTTGTTGTGCTCTGTAGCACCTTGGGATTGCTTTCAACAATGAAAAGTGCTTTATAAATAAAATTATTATTATTATGATTATTATTATTAAGTAGGACTGCATCAAAGATCAGTTATGAGTCCCTTTTGGATTGCTGTGGTGATTGATAGATGAGGTTAGATAGGAATCTCCATGGACTAAGATGTTTGCAGATAACATTGTGAGCTACAGTGAGAGCAGGAAGCAGGTGGAGGAACACCCGAAGAGTTGGAGGTTTGCCCTTGAAAGGAGAGAAATGAAGGTTCGCCGTAACAAGACAGAATACATGTGTGAATAAAAGAGACCCAAGTGAAGCTGTGTGGTTACAGGGAGCAGAAATAAAGAAGGTGGAGGATTTTAAGTAATGGTGAGTATGGAAAAGAGGTGAAGAAATGTGTCCAGACAGATTAGAACAAGTGGATAAAAGCATCAGGTGTGTTGTGCAATAAAATAGTTTCTGTGAAAATGAAAGGAGAGGTGTACTAGATGTTGATTGGACCAGCAACGTGGGGTTTAGGGACAGTGGCACTGAGGAAGAGACAGGGGGGAGAGCTGGAGGTAGCAAAGATGAAAACGTTGAGGTTTTCTTTGGGAGTGACAAGGATGGGTGGAATCAATAATGAGTACATCAGAGGGACAGTTTGTGTTAGATGTTTTGGAGATAAGACTGAGATGGTCTGGAGATGCTTAGAGGAGGGATGGTGATAACAACAGTAGAAGGATGTTGAGGCAAAATCTGCCAAGCAGGAGGCATAGGGGAAGACCAAAGAGGAGATTTGTGAATGGAGTGACAGAAGACATGAAGGTAGTTGGCGTGATTGAGGAAGATGTAGAAGATAGCGTTACATGGAAACAAATGACTCATTATGGAAAGACAGAATACGTCAAAAGAAGTTAAACTCTCATTTGCTAATTATGTAAAATTGAGTTTTCCAGATCTGTTATCATATGTTTAGATATTATACAACAAAGACCTGATAATATATGCTAAGTAGCATGCTAAATGCTAAGAGGAGTATGATTATATCCTGAAATTATAACAAGAAAAATAAGGAAGTATATCAGTTGTGGATGGTGCTTTAATTATAAAAAGATTATCCATTACCATACTAATTCTAGAAATTACATACACTACAAAGCTAACAAATACTTCTTAGCATTCTAAGTGATAAGAAAATAACCTTAAAATGCTGCCATTTCTCACAACATTTTACAGTGTTGTATGTCTTCTAAAACTGAAATTCACACAACTGTACTAACTATGTCATTTTAATTGGTAAATGACCATTGCTGGGTTTGGAAACAACTGAACACTAAAAAAGGTAAAGTTTACAAAATAGCGTGCAATGTGCTAAGAAATGACGTACATGGAGGCTAATATTCAATATTTGCACAATAATGAGGAATATTTGCAGAATGTAAGAGTCTATACTAATTAAGAATTAAAAATTCACAACCTGTTTATTATCATTTAACAACTAACAACTCACACTGGATAATTAGCAAGCTATGTGCAAAGATTTGGATATAGCTGAGCTGTCTCTGTTCACAACATTTTAATCAGTCGTTTGTATTCTAACAAGAAAATGTGCTAAGCATGTTGTTAAACATATTTTAGACAATATTCAGCACAAAATAGCCAACAATAGCTATTTGACATGCTAAATACTAAAACTGAAGTAAATCCAAATAATATATTCACATTTTAAAGTGTCTATGTTTCTTCAAATATATATTTTTTCAATATTAATATTTAAGTAGTCAACGCTTCTGTTATTTATATTTTCACAGTTTTATTGTTAGGCAAGGGAGTTTATGGATAGAAAAGGACTGTTTGCAGTGATAAACCCAGGGTATCGGCTGCTGAAAATTTATTTAAAACCAGTTTGATTTCTCAGAATGGGCACAATACATTTATCAACACAGTTCAAAGACTGATCCACCTCCATATTTTGCTGACAGTATAATTTTGATTCTCCTTCTGCTAGTGTCAACATTGTCATATGTTTTCAAAGAGTATAAAAACAAAACAGTGGGGAAGTGTTGACTGAAAAAAACAACAACACAGATTTAACGCTACTCGTTTTCCAGGGAGGTTTTGTGCAAAGAAATAAAAGAATGAGCTGAGGATGTTGCACCAAAATAATCTAATCCTTTAAGCATAGGAGGAATACTGTGGCAAGATGGAAAAAAGGAATAAATCAGCTGAGAATTTTTTTTTCCTGCTGAACGACAACTGCCAACACAACCCTGCCTCAGGCAACAACAATCAGCAGAGAAGAAAAAAAACCCTTTCTAAATTAAATGAAAGACAGACAAATTTAAGAGGAAGAGAGTGGGAATGAAAAAGGGACAGCAACAAATAAGAGAAGAGAGATAACAGGGAAAAGAATTAACAGCAGAGTGATATAAAGTGAAGTCTGCAGGCCGACACCTGTCACTGCCATTTATACCCTTTTACTAAAGCTTATCAGGAAGACTCAGGAAATGAGACATCCCGCCATTCTTCACTCCGTCTCTGTCAGAGCGCCACGGCCAGCACAGTGTCAAGGCGACAGCGATTGCCCACGATGAATAAAAGATCTTTGCTACTGCTGCTGAAAACTTAACTGCTTGGTGGAAATGTTCAGGTGTCAAGTGTCACTCTGAGGACAAACAGGAAACTTTTTTGTTTCTATTTTAAAACCAAATAAACTACTAATTCTTGTAAATGTTAAGAGATCTATTTAATCTTTCTGATTCACATTGTATGCCATGGAGGTCCAAATAAGTAGATAAAACATTGATTAAATGTTAATTTGCTTTTTCATATACGTTTTGAATAGCTGGAAATGGTAGAAAAAATGGATTAAAGAGAAACATTCCATTTTAGGTGCATTGCTACATGTCTTTTATAACAAGGTTTCTACTCGGCTGGAAAGCTTAATTCCCTTTAGCAAAGACTGGAGGTTTTTTCCTGTTGATTGCCTGGTTTCATTCCCCCAGGCTCCTAACATAAATCCTAAATTTTGTTTAATAAGTGTCATTCAAGGTCCAGGAAGTACAGAGGATCTACATCACAATAATGATTCTGCACAGATAAGAAAGGTTAGGGTCATGTTATTATTAAATCAAAATATTTTAACATCTGCTTGAAGTGAATTAGAGTATGAACAAGGTAATTTTGTATTGTAAAATAAAGAGTAATATATATTTTTAAATATATCAAAATGTCTTTATAAGCACTTCAAGCAGAGCATCCCCTACTTCGGGAGGTTTCACGATATTAACAACTGGATCAAACCTTTCTTGTCCATTTTGGCTGTATTTGGAGAACCTAATGATCAATTCAGATGTCAGCTTTTAGCACTAGTGACTCATCTCTTTGGCCAGTGGTTTCCAAAGTGGCGTTCCGACCAACACAAAATACTAAAGTAATCAAATCAATTATTTGTTGCTAATCTTTGTCCTATCCACAATCCTAAACCACAGTAAAACCCAATCCCTATACTATTTAGTTTGTGGAAAAATAATTAACTTTTCGTAATAAATATTGTGAACTTTCCAGTTACCTAACCATATTAAAGGGTTACAATGTTTAAAGTGATAGAGTTCAGCAAGTCCAAAGTTGAACACAAACAGATGTATTGATGTTCGTTTAGTAAAAAATGTTTTGGTGTGTGTACATTTTTGCCACAAAGATGTTAGCAGAATGATAAATATAGCAAATAAAAGGACCATGACTTCATTTTTAAAATGTTTTTTTTCTGTTTTTTTCTATTTCAAGTGGGAGTTTTTTTCTGATTTTGCACCTGAAAAATGTGGACTCACTTGATGTAGCCAATCATGTGATAAAGCTGTTACCTTTTACATCCTGCCCTATATTCGACCCAACTCAGCCATTTATAGCTTCCACACACAGTCTTTGTGGTTTCTATCCTTTTGTTCAAGGTTAGAAGTCAGAGGATGAATAGATAAAAAATATTTCTGAATGACTAAAGACATACTTTATGTATATTTGAACAGTTTGTTTTCCACATTTATAATTTCATCTGTTCAACTATAATTTTTTTGGGAGTTTATTTCATACATTTTAGTTTAATGCCATCTAAATTAATTTTGTAAAAACAAAAAAATCTCAGTAAAATACAGTTGGACGTCTATAGGAGGAAAACAAAGAAGCTTCTGATTCAGTGATGCTTTCGATTTGCTCAGGCAGCAACATGAACAAACAGGGTGAAGTGGAACTAGAGAGACCTTTAATCTAATGTGATTGACACCGAGAAGTCTGAACACATGACAGTTTACACATAAATATTTTGTCTCTAAAGCTGAGGGCATTGTTGCTTCATGGACTTGCTTCACTTCAGGGCTGATTTTCTGATCCAATCTGTCTCAAAAACGCAAAGAAATCAGTCAAAATCAGAGTCTGAGGTGAACGCACCCAGTCGGTGGTCCCAGCACCTGTCAGACAAGACGTGTGACAGTTTTTGACAATTTGAACAAAAGTCGTTCATTTATCTGCTTCATGTCTAGCTGATGCAACCTAGAGAAAGCTGAAATTCAAAGGATGGTGGCGTCGCTCAGGTTTATGTTGTCTGGGTTTTGTCTCATTAATCACCTTTGCTGGCTTCAGAGATGGAAAATTCATGTCCGTGAGTTCAGCTTTGAAAGTCCTGGGTAAAGCAAAACAAACAGTCACATTTACAGATAGCGTGAAACAGAAAAGCTATTTGTTTGTACCCAGCACAAACATGATTTTTATAAAACATAGCGAAAATGCGGATTTAAACTTAGAAAAGGGAAGGCTGGCTGAAATGAGAAAATTTTGTTTTGCATCTACTGCCAGTCAGCCCTGAAACAGCCTGAAGCGTGTTTAAATTACCTTACTAAAAAGTTTACAGCTCAGACAAAGAGGGGATGTTTAGGTATTGAAAGGCCTGGCATAATATTGTTTTGAGTTCATACAGCCAAGCTCAGTTTCTAAAGTTCAGTTAGGCTGCAACTCCAAATCAGATGGGAGTTCAGTAAGAGACCTTTCCAGACCTGGTTTCTATGGAGAACCAACATACATTTTCATAAAGATCACTGATTTTGTATTTTACCTCCCTCTCAAATGGTAAGCTGCAACAAGTTGTTTTCAAACCCCAGTGAATATTTAAAGAAAACTTCAGAGTTCAAAATATAAGTCATATAAGGCATCACAGAAACATGGGAGGTGGATCTCTGTAAAAAGAGCTCAGTACATAAGTGTTGCCCGATACTATTTGTCAGAACATGAGTTGTGTTTTTGAAAATAAAAAGAGAAGCAAAGCCAAATGTCCTTCACAGTGAATTGAAATAAAATAGACAAAAAAGTCTCTCAAAAACCCAGTGAGTTAAATAATGACTTACAGTTCATGTAAGTCATCCACTCATGTCAGACGTGTGCTTCTTAGGAATAGTACCCAAATGCAAAAGACCCAAATTACAGTGCCGGAAAACCACAGGCACCAGGGGGAAACTGGGGAAAGACAACCACGAATGCCTGCAAAGAGACAAAACTAACAGAAAGAAAAAAAAACAAAAGAAACACAGGCATCAACAACACTAGCAGGAAGGATATGAAAAACAAACTGTTGATACTGATTGAGAGAACTAAGGGGTAAGACAGCTACTGTATTATGAGTGCACAAATGTATGTGTGAACATGCAAAATATGAGGTGTAGGTTTTTCATGAATTTTTCTCAATAATGGATGTAGAGGGGAACCGATACCCCTCCTCCAGGTCCACCCAGAGGGCAGCAGAGAGAAGTCTGGAACATAATCCCCGTACTCATGTACAGCTTACCTGTCAATAAACTTCTTCAACTGTGTAACAATATGTTTTTCCATGCTTATGTAATTCCAAAGCATACATTATAGGACCCCTGTTTCTAGCACAGATGATGTCAAGTCATTTCTTCCAGGTCAAGTTTCAGATCCAATGTGTATAATAAATATTCTCCAATCGGATGCAAAACATTCATTCTGCCTGTAACACTACAATGCTGTACTCTGAAATCTAAGTCAAGTTTTAAGATTTTAAAGCATTAAGGCTAAGTGTCATAACAAAACTTGAGTTAAGACTTGAGTCTTTAGACCACAAATCAACACTTTAATGACTGGAAATAACATTCTCTAATCTGATGCATTACCCATCATTCACACAAACTCCATAATTTGTGCGTATTCTGTTCCTTCACAAATAAAAGCCATTCTAGTCAATAGGGTATTTCCCACTGGCTCCATGGTGCTACGGCATGACAGAAAACCCTCCTCCATTGTCCGTCAGAAATATGGATTGAGTCGTGTGACGGCTGTCTTGTGACACAAGACTTGTAACGGATGACAGAGCGAAATGCTTCAATTTCTTAAAACCAGATGAGACAGACAGGAACTCAGAATCAAAAAAAATGTAAAGCGGATTGGCCATTATTTAAAAAAAGGGAGGGGGGAGGGTGGTTGCGGAGCTGTCTGAAAACATGTATGGTTTCTACACGGATTCAGTCTGGACTGTTGCACAGAAAATTTTGCAATGAAAGGATGGAGCAGACAAGGAACGCAGTCGGTGTGGTGAAGCCGGCCACACTGTCAAGTTCTGGCCTGGCTGACTGCATGGATCCCTCATGGTCCTCCTGCAACCTGCAATCAGAATGATTTGCTGCACATGTGTGCTTCCACCTGCAGCAGTCCAATAAGCTTCATTCCATTCACCTGCTCTCCTGGCTTTATATACTGGAGCTTCACAGTCAGTGCTCCATTTTTGAAAGCCCTTGACAGTAGTTGCACAGTCGTGCTAATCCAAAAAAAGATGATCGCAATTCTCTTTACTATATATTTGCCTGTGATCAGTAAAATTAACACAAAACATTGTTATTTTTGATCAGGACATGTGATTTAAATCCCATATTAAACAGGTTTTCAGGGTTTCCTTTTTTCATCTCCAGAATATTAACAAAATTAGAAATATTCTGCCCAGCTGAAGAACTAGTCCATGCATCTTTTACCTCAAGGCTAGACTATTGTAATTTTTTACTATTAGGAATTCCACAAAATGCAGTTTGCAGCCTTCAGTTGATTCAAAAAGCTGCAGCAAGAGTTCTAATGAAAAACAATGAAAGATCATATGGCTCCAATTTTAGTTGGAGCCATATGATCTTGGTTTCCAGTTTGATGATCAGCTAACAGCTTTCCTGTCAATAAAATGAAGCTTTCCTTCATTGGCTTTTTGTTAAGTCAAGAATATAATTTATTCTGTTTGGAATTGCCACTGAAAATAATCAGTAGGACTTTAAGGCAGACAAAAAACAAGAGTCTGCCTGTTCAAAAGCAAATGCTATTATCAGAATCTGGCCTCCCTTTGTTGGGCTTGAAAGGCAGACAAACTGTATTTCTCCTGGATGTTATGTAAACAAGACACTTTGTGATATCTGTGACTTGGACTAAAGTGCTGCTGATCTGCCTGATAACTTCCCATCACCATCAATGACTACAGCTGCGAGGGCTATCTGCCATAGTTCACAGACCTAACCTAACACATGCATGCACACACGCACACACACACACACACACACACACACACACACACACACACACACACACACACACACACACACACACACACACACACACACACACACACACACACACACACACACGCCTGCTTGCATCCTATTTTAGAAGTAGTTCAGAAAAGGTCAAATCAGAGACTGGTTAAGACCCAAATCCCACCTTGTGATTTTGTTTGTGTAACTCAAGTAGAAACTAAAGTCATGGTCACGGACTTGGGTCTCCGATCTAGTTTCTGGTTGACAGTAAACTTCAAAATCTTGATCTGTTTATAATTAAATGCTTGAGACAAAGGGGTTTGTTATGAACCTTGCAACATTACTGTCCCTCCCAAATATGTTGCTCATTCAGCTGTGTATAATGGCCAAACAAATAAATAAAACACCCTCCTATCCATTTCCACTAGTTAAAAAGAAAATTTGACCTTACTATTGGGGATTTCCTCTGGTTGAGAATAATGGCTTTAATCACTACTTGGCAATTAGCGAAGAGTTATCCATCACTCTTTATACAAGGCTGGTTTGGAAACAAATATCTTTGACACAACTTTGCAAAAATGAGTTTCAGATTCCCACTTGGCTTAAAAGCAGAGACATGATAGCATTCTCACCTTTCACAATTTCTTATATTTTTTTATTAATAACTTTACTGGAGAAGACAAATTAAGCAACAGCAGGTATGGCTCACTATCAATGATTAAGGAAGTCTTTGAGGAAATTTAGCATCTCGTTTCAAACATCGTTTCAGCTCTAAGCATATGACTGTGAATGTAGAGATCTTTACATGGAATGTTCCGCCTTTGTGGGCTCAGCTAATAAAGACGAAAATACACATGTGAAATAAGAATAATAAATAGGAAGGTATGCATCTTTGAAGGTCTCCAAAGTTGTATATATAAAGAGTGAGACAAGATAACATCATCTTGCAGGGACATTAAAGCATCAGCTGTAAAATAAAACAATAATAATAATAATAATAATAATAATAATATGTCAAAAGATAGGGTGAGGAGCTCAGTCATCCGGGGAGGACTCAGAGTAGAGCCGCTGCTCCTCCATGTTGAAAGGATCCAGTTGAGGTGGCTCGGGCATCTGGTCAGGATGCCTCCTGGACGCCTCCCTGATGAGGTGTTCCGGGCACGTCCCACCGGGAGGAGGCCCAGGGGAAGACCCAGGACACGCTGGAGGGACTATGTCTCCCGGCTGGCCTGGGAACGCCTTGGGATTCCTCCTGAGGAGCTGGCCCAATTGGCCGGGGAGAGGGATGTCTGGGCCTCCCTACTGAAGCTGCTACCCCCGCGACCCGACCCCGGATAAGCGGTAGAAGACAGACGGACTGATGTCAAACATTAAATTATACATTACATAATTTAATTAAATACTTAAACTATGCCTGATTGTTGAAAATTGAACTTGTCTTTTTTTCTGAACATCTGGGCTCTTCACTACTACGATTCCCATCTGCTTCTCTTTTCTGTGAAATTAAACTTTGCGGAAGAGGAGTCAGAGTTGAGATTTCCTGATGAATCCCCGTCATTATTACCCAGATAAACTATTGCCTCCGAGTCCCCACTCTCTCTCCTCGACTAATGCATCTGCTATGTTTGCAGTTGTACTGTTTTAAAGAATTTTCCTTGTCACAAGAGAGCAAACCGTGTCCATGAGTAATGTAAAACTTTTCTTAATCTCCCCTCAGAGGCATTTCCGCAAAAAAATTAGGCCACCACAATTTGTATTTTAATTACTGTTTGCCCTTCAGATTGGTGCTCAGTTTTATCAATCCTGCTGGATTTCACACTGTCCAATAATATATATATATATATATATATATATATATATATATATATATATATATATATATATATATATATATATATATATATATATATATATATATATTTTATTTTATTTTTTATTCACCTGAATTTGTAATCACTGAATTATAAGATGTTAAAGGTTTATATGTAAATCTAAGATATATTCTAGTTATACTGTGGTCTAGAAGTTAAAGTTAAGTAAACCTGAATATTATGCTTTTACTGTAAATGTTCTATGCAGGTCTAATACTGACTTGGTCAGGGATTAACTCTTTGGCACCAACATCTTATCATAGTGATCTTATCAGGTTTGTTGCTTCCATTTGGTAATAAAGTGGAACAACGTAAATATATTTTTTCATATTTATCACTACAATCTATCTTTTAAGTTCCAAAACGAACATGAAGTGGATTTCATACTTGTAATTTCTCCAGTGAAAACAGTGCGAATAGCTCTTCAATTTTACAACATGAATCAAAGTTTTTAAAGTTGAGTTTAGTTGTAGTTTGTGTTTTATCACATTTTTTGCGTACTTTAGTGGCACCACTGGTATACAGGTGTAGAGAAAACTTTAAATGGTTTCACAGATAAGGTTTTTAACAATTTGCATTGAATTAACATCTGACCTTAATTGTACTGTACAATAAATGGAATTAAAATGTACTTCAAGCCCAAGATTTTCATGCCACTGGCAGATTATGATTTAAAATACTTTTCAATTAACCAAAAATTTTAAAAATAAAATAAAGAGTAGTGATAAAAAAAAAACATATGTATCTGTTCTTATTTACATAAAAACTAAGATTTCTTAATAATCGATTGAAAAAAATTTGTGACATGCCACAGAAAACCAGGAACAAGTCTCAACGGGGCCGTTTTTGATTTATTTACAGATTGTGAAAGAGTGGAATCAAAGAATTGAAGAAGATATGACCTTGGCCCTCTGCAAAGATTAGTGAGAAAACAGGTCTCAAAGTTTCTTTAGAATCTCCCCTAGCCAAGGTGTTAACAAAAGCTGTTGATTTGAATTACTTTGCATACCTTGCAGCAACACACACACACACACACACACACACACACACACACACACACACGCGCGCGCACGCGCACACACGCATGCATACAAACAAAAATCTAAGTAAAAAGATTAAACAGTTATCATTTACAAAATTGGTAAATGTCAAACACTTTAATTATTTTTTTATCTCTGCATGTTTTATTGTCTGCAATTTGCATCATGGAAGATGGTATTGTTGCTTTTTAATTGTTCATTCTGTTTTTGTTTTTTTTAAAGGAGCATTCCAAAAGCATTTTATGGCCACTTGTTAAGATAAAATTTTTCATTGCCATTACAATACAAGAAATCCCATGGAGCAATCTTCCAGGTATAGCAGCAATCAGTCATACAAAAGAAGAGATTGTGCATTTCTAGCTCAAAGACCAAAATTTAGGGGTTGGTGATGTGCATGTCTGCTGATTATGCAGGTATGAATAGAGATGTTCACACCTACATATTACGTTTTGCGTACTATGTGTACTACTTGTGTTACATAAAAACACTTAACAAAATAATCTGCCACTTAAATCATCTTTGGATATTAAAAATGAAAGGTTAATTGATATGCAAGCTTTTTTTTTATTTATTTATTATTTATTTTTTTTATTTAATTATTTTTTTTCCCCAAGCTTTTTTTAAACCTCTCAAACTCATCCCATGTCCAATGAGTCCTATGCTCTGACGCTCTCCATCCATCCTACCTTCCATCCATCCATCCTCCGGAGAAAGTATGCGGTTCAAGTGCATAAATGCACCGTGACTCCAAAGCTTTCTTAATCTTCCTCATCTTCAGTTAACCTCAGCTGGAAACTAGGAATCCGCTGATCTATCCTAATACAAAATCTTTAAGCTACTCTAGTGTCCTGGTGAATATGTACTCCAACAATGAAGCGCTTCACAGCAGCGGTTAAGTTGTTGCGTTTATATTAATGCACCTCTGCCACAACTCCAAAGCTTTCTTCATCAACATCCATTAATGTCAGCAGGAAACTATGATTGCTCTCTATCCCCAGATGCAATTAGAGGGGAGATCAAAAGTAAGCACACAGCTTCAGCTGCTTCAGCTAGAAACCACTGATCAGGCCCGAAATCTGGGTGTAGTGATGGACTCAGACCTGAACCTCCAAAAGCATCTAAAGACAATTACAAGGTTGGCTTTATATCACCTGAAGAACATTTCCAGAATTAAAGGACTAATGTCTCAGCAGGATCTGGAAAAACTAATCCATGCGTTCATTTTTAGTGGAATTGATTACTGCAACGGTGTTTTCACAGGTCTGCCTAAAAAGTGGATCAGACAGCTGCAGCTGATCCAGAACGCTGCTGCCCGCGTCCTCACTAAGACTAAGAAAGTAGAGAACATCACCCCAGTTCTAAAGTCCTTACACTGGCTTCCTGTATCTCAGAGAATAGACTTTAAAATACTTCTGTTAGTCTATAAATCCCTGAATGGCTTAGCACCTAAATACATCAGACTTGTTATCAGTGTATCAACCATCCAGACCACTAAGGTCTTCTGGCTCCAGCCTGCTCTGCATACCTAGAACCAGAACCAAACACAGAGAAGCAGCATTTAGTTCCTATGCTCCACTTATCTGGAACAAACTTCCAGAAAACTGTAAAAGTGCGGAAAGCCTGAATTTCTTTAAACCGAGATTAAAAACACATTTTCTTAGGATTGCCTTTGACTGTTCTAGTTAAACTGAAAACATCATTAGTTCAACTTTGTAGTCCAACTGTTTTTAATGTTTGCTTTTAGATTCTATTTTCCCATGTTCTATTTTGTTTCTACATTTTATCCCTACTTGCCTTTGTTCTGTTTTGTCCCCTATATTTTAATCACGTAAAGCACTTTGCATTGTCTCTGTTCTGAAATGTGCTATACAAATAAATTTGCCTTGCCTTGCCTATTATTTTACGCTGATTTCTCCTGATACAGAATCGAATATACTCCAGTGTCCTGGTAAAAAAAAAGATCTGCAAACAAACACATCTGTGTGCTGGAGAATCTGCCCTCATTTGGTAGTGCTTCCAAGCAGAATAGCTAGTTTGGATGTCTATGTTCAACTCCAGATCCCTCAAAAATAAAACTTATCTCTTTTTACAGAATTCACTTTTCCATTGCTGATGGAAATGTAGATTGAACTTGATGTTCTCAGAGGTCCTATCTCACTACACATATTTGTGGCTGAGCTCACATATCTAGATTCATGTGAGATTGTTTACCACCCACCTATGATATGGATGTTATTTAAGACTTTTCTGAGTTTCTTGCCAATTTTATTCCAAAATATTATAATAATAACTAACCTATTCTACTTCTGCACAGTATATTGCTGCTTTTATGGATTTGCTATTCTGTACGTCAACCTATTTGGATAACACATCCCATCTCAATGACTTTATTTCCTCTTTTTACTGCAATACTTTGTTGTTCCTGTTAAATTTAAAAAGTCCAAACTCAAAGCTGAACCATGGTTACACAACAATACCACATGTGTATTCAAATGACAATGACATCTGTTTTGTTCAATGCCTCTATCGCTACTTGTGAGAGATTTCTCAAAATTTTAATTAAAAAAGTGGCATCTGTTAGATATGTTATTGGTAATCCTGTTAATATGCTGTAGGTGTCTCTGCAGTCCCACCTGGTTCTGCTATTTTTGAGCATCTTAAATCACTGCTTTTCACATTATTGAAACAAAATTGTGCAAGACATAAGAACTACTAATTGCCCCCATGCAACATATGAGAACTACTAATTGCCCCCTTGACTTTCTTCCCACCATGTTGTTGACTGAGGTTTTTAATATAATCTGCCCTTCTCTCCGCTCATTTGTTAACACCTGTCTTAATTCAGGACTTGTTACAACTGCTTTCAAGGATGCTACTGTAAATCCCTTTCTTGAAAAACCTCACTTGGACCCCGTGGTTTAGCAAATTTTTGGCATATTTTTCATTTGCCCTTTTTTTCCCAAGGTTTTAGAAAATAAATATTTAACCCAACAACTGTCATGTTGTGTGAAGGTGAAGGACCAAAGCAACCACAGGATATCAGCAGGCATGTTGTAGATGAATATATTTAAATGAAAAACTCACGGGACACAAAGGGAGCGCAGAAATCCAGGATTGACAACTGGAATGGAAATAAATGACTCAGCAACCAAAGGACAAAAAAAATAACTTAAATACAGGTCAGATTAGGGGAAACTAAATGGAACATAGGTGGGTGTAATTAACAAAACCCAGACAGATGCAGCTCATGACAACTACATTCACTTTTAGGAAATAATTATTTTTTGAAAACACTTCAGTCTGGCTTCAGATTGTGGCATTACATTGCAACTGTTGACCAACATTTTCATTCAGGATAAATAAAGCTTCTTGAATCTAGAAAAAGGTCTGCCTTACTAAAAGTACATAATCACATTGCTATGTCCATTGATGGTAAGTGTCCTGTTATCGTGGTGCTGCTGGACCTCACGGCAGCCTTAAATACCATAAATCGTTCTTATCTTCTGTTACACTTAAGTCACATTGGTATGTGAGACTCAGTGCTTTATTGGTTTACATCCTGTCTGACACAAATATGATTAAATATTTATCTTCCTACAATGATCATCTATAGTGTAGGGTGCCACAGGGTTCCATTATTGGTCCTCTCCTTCTTCCCTTCTATTAGCGGCCCCTTGGAGCCACTTGGGACCACCTTTCTTTCAACTGTCTGTTCCACAGATCACACTCAGATTTAAAACTAGTTAAAAGTAACATTCATTGCTTTCTTTTTGAGGGTTTCTCTGCAGTAAAGCAGTGGTTAAACCAAAATGTCCTATTTTTTAATTAACAAAAAAATAAAAAATTGTTTAGTGAAAATGCCACAACTGATAGCAGTGTTCTGAATCTTAAATTTAGCCATACTGTAACAAAGCTGACAAGGATTTTATACTCAACATACAATTTGATTCAGTAGTCAATTGAAGCTTTTATCACCTTTGTCTTTTAGCTAAAGTTAAGTATTTTTTAAACCATGCTGATCTAGAGAAGGCACACTTTTATCATCTCAAGAATTGATTACTCTAATGCCTTTTTATGTCTTTTTGTGTCTCCCAGCTGTCCTTCAAACAGCTTCAGTTGGTCTAAAACATGGTTGCACCTCCATGTCATTTAACTGACACCTCCAGATGCAAGCACGTCTCTCCTAGTATGTTTTCCCTCCACCGGCTGTCTGTCCATTTTAGAATAGATTTTAATATTTTCTTGGGGTTTTCTAAGATTTTAATAATCTGGCCCCTTTCCACAATTCCCAATAAATTAGTTTCTGCTGTGTGGTAGATCCCCGAAGTCATCCTCCCAGATCTTCTTGAATGTTCCAAAAAAAAAAATATAACATTAGGCTTACCGGGCCTTCTCAGTCGTGGCACTCAGATTCTCGAACCAGCTCCCTCTAGAGCTATGCTCAGTCACTGACCTTGGACCTCATTTATTAGGCCCGAGCAGCTAAGCGCTGCGAAGGCCTATTGTATCTGTGTTGTTTCTTCTTATTATTATTCTGCCCCCCTAAAGAGGGGCCTTTTTGGGGGCCTTACCATTTTCAAAAACTCACCAAACTTGGCGGATGCAAGAAGACTGTTTAAAAATTTTGGATTTTAAGGTCGTCACAAAAATCAAAAGAAAAATGCCTCAATGGCGCCACCTAGAAATTTTCAAAGGACCCTTTGCTATTCACTTACTTCATCGTAGAGTAATGAAATTTTGTACAGTTGTAGATCTAAGCAAGACGCTCAGAATTTACAATTAACGTCATAAAAATCAAAAGAAAAATGCCTCAACGGCGCCACCTAGAAATTTTCAAAGGACCCTTTGCTATTCACTTACTTCATCGTAGAGTAATGAAATTTTGTACAGTTGTAGATCTAAGCAAGACGCTCAGAATTTACAATTAACGTCATAGTGCAAATATCACAGGAAGTCGGCCATTTTAGATTGAAAGTCGTAATTTGACCTCATTTTTGACGTTTACAGCATTGGTATTGATCGAACTCGTCCTAGGGATTTCGAGCGAGCGGCTTAAAACTCCGTCAGTCTGATCATAAGGCATGGCCAATTAAAAGTTATCAAAACGGTGAGTTTTTGAGCATTTTGAAGGGGCGTTAGCAGGGGTCAAAGTTCACCTACTCGCCACAAAACATAAAACTGTTATATCTCCCACACAGAAACACACAGAGGCACCAAACTTTCTGTGATTGTTCATCATTGGGTCTTCTACAATATCCAATGGTCAAATGATGACATCACTTAGGCCACGCCCCCTGACAACAGGAAAAACTGTTATATCTCCTACACAGAAACACACAGAGGCACCAAACTTTCTGTGATTGATCATCATCGGGTCTTCTACAATATCCAATGGTCAAATGATGACGTCACTTAGGCCACGCCCCCTGACAACAGGAAAAACTGCTATATCTCCTACACAGAAACACACAGAGGCACCAAACTTTCTGATTGATCATCATCGGGTCTTCTACAATATCCAATGGTCAAATGATGACATCACTTAGACCACGCCCCCTGACAACAGGAAGTGTCATGTTTTATTGTTAGCAGTCGCTATGTTACCCCTCTGAGCTAATCAACATGAACGAGATCCTGGCGGGCGGCCAGCGGTGCGCAAATCCCAGCGGTGGCCAAGGCCGGAGCGGCGCTTGGCTGCGAGGGCCGCTCGATGCCGCTTGCGGCTTTAATTAAGCTTGTGTTTGTACAAAGTGACCTGTCCGAGGTGTACCCCGCCTCTCGCCCACTGACAGCTGCAGATGGGGACCAGCGGCCCTCGCCACCCCATAAGGCCTAGGCGTGTTTGAAAATGGATGGATAGATGGATGCACAAAGTGGGAAAGGGGTTGCATATGTCACTTTCCACCCAAAAGTTCTGATCTGTTAAAAAAAAAAAAAAATTACAGAAATGTGTTGCCCTCATTCATACTTGCACTGGTGACATAACTATAATCAAGATACTTTCAAATAAGTAAAAAAAATGCCCCTAAAACAATTCAAATCTTATCTTCATCTCTCCTGGCCTCAGGTCGGACTCTTCTTATGTGTGGGAAAACCCCTTATATGGGAAGATGGGGTAAATCTCCATCTGTTCTGACCTTCTCCCACCTGCAGATGACGATCCAGATGCACAGTCCAAAGTCCATGAGGATGCCCTGCCATGTTTGAGGTAGCAAAAAAAAAAAAGGCTGTTTAACAATTTTTATCGTGTGCTTTTACCTCTAATTACACATTTAATAAATGCTGTTCTAGGACATTTTTTCACAGCTCTTTTCTCTGTCGTTGCCGTATTTCAAATAACCATGAAATAACAAAGATCAGCTGACTCCTTTAAATACTCATCACCATTCATGAGGTGTTTTGCATTGACCAGTTATGGTGGAATATGAGCGTGTAGAGGGCATATCAGGAGGTGGAAGCTTGTATGCAAATGTTCAGGTACAGTTGTGATCTATAAAGGATAATTGGGTGTGGTTTTATAAATCGAAGTTTTTTTTTTGCCGTATGCCGTTTTCTGTTTTTTTTTTCTTTTTGGTACACTTTTAGTAGGGATTCAATGCAATGTTTTATAAATGAGACCCCTGGGCCTTTTTAAATCCAAACGTAAGACGTTTTTATTCAAGAAGGCTTTCAATATTCAGTAGCACTGTGACATTTTACGCCAGACTTCTAAGTTTTATTTATTTATTTTTATATTTTATCAGCTTTTGAATTCTTTTATGATTCCATTTTAAAGCACTTTGGGTTTAGATGTTCTAAAGGGCTATATGAATAAATGAAACAAAATAAATGAACTTAAACCATCCATAACGGAAACATTTCCCTCATTACAAATTCAGGAAACATTATGAACATCTTGCATTAAAATCAAATGAAATAATTTGTAGGCCACCTTTCTTCATTATTCCAGGTCGACAGGTGCAAATTGAGGGCACAAAGAACAGGCAGAGGTTGATCTGATCCATTTTTTTCAAGTCCTTTTGTAGGAAAAGATGCTGAATTAGTTAAAGCAGGAAACAAAAACGTACGCCCTCACCCTGCAGGCTGCCAGAACATTCCCTCGCTGAGCTTTCACTCACTGAGTCTCAATCAGTTCTGGCACAGAGATGCTGCACATATTGGAGTAGGCTGATTGGCTTTCACGTCTTGGCCGTTGAAAAGGGAAAAAAAGGGAATGGATAGTGATTAAATTCACTGGCACCCCGTGTAACATAACGCGCACACTCATTCGTCTGTATTTTTATTGTTGGATGGTAATCCTGTTAATGAAAAATGTGCTGTTTTTCACAGCCACTGGCATGGAGAGTGCCAACCTAGCTCCTGTGGGAAGGAAGGTGGGATGAGTGTTTGTCCGCCAAAATAAAAGACATGTTAATAAGAAAAGAATGTTGCAATCAACTGAAATTATGTGTCTGGTCGAAAAAGGAGGGATGGTGCTCTCCTGCTGCCTCCTCAGCTAAATGATGAACCTGCTCATGCCCAGCAGGTGAGATTTAAAAAAAAAATGCCTGTTTTCTGGAGGGATTCACAAATCTGACATCCAGTGTTCCAGCGACACAGCATCAAATCAAAACAAGGCTCACATCAGCCGACTCGGACCATGGGGTGACTCTGCAGCTGAGTCTCTTAGTGAGCAGCTGTGTTTTAAATGCTAGAACCTCTGGACAACAACTTATTTTTCTTCACATTGAAACAAAAAGCTAGTTTAAATCTTTAATCCTACATAACTACACTCAGTGACCACTTAGGTACTCTGTACTGAGCTATTCTTTTCCTCTGAGAGCCATCTTAACTCTTAATGGCCTAGATGCTAAACGTGGTGAAATGTTTTCTCTGATATTTTGGTCCATGTTGACCCATCCTGGCACATCCCAAATGTTCTCTCTTAGATGAAGATCAGCCATTGAGGCAAAGTGATCTTGCTTTGGAGATGATTGGAGCACTGCAATATGATGCTTTATCTTGCTGGAAGAAGCCATCAGATAATGGATACACTGTGGTTATAAAAGGTATGTACATGGTCGGTAAGTATACCCAGATCGGCTGTTGCATTTAAACAAAGCTCAATTGGTACTAAGGGTTCCAAAACGTATCATCAAAATATCACTCAAATAATTACACTCAGCTTCAGTGATACAAAGCATGCTGACTCCATAACTTCATGTGGTACATGCAAAAATCTGCAATTATCATGTAAATGTCACTACTTAAATCGAGGTCCATCAAACCAGGAACGTTTTTTTTTCCTTTACAGTATTTTAGTGTCCAAATTTGTTGAGCATGTGTGAATTACTGCCTCGGTTTCCCGATCTTGATTCAAGTTTCAACCTGTTGTGCCTTTTCCTCTGACTCAAGACAATCAAAAAGTATTTTTGCCCAGAAACCCTAACTCCCTAGATATTGTTTTTTTTACTTCATCCTTGATTAAAGATCTCAAGGATCAATAGTTTTTGAAATTCTCAGATAAACTCACTTGGCATAAACAACAGGTCACTTTCGGTCTCTTAAATCCCTTTTCTTCATTTTGATGTTCAGTTCAGCAAATCATTGTTACTACCTCTAATTGACTAAATGCATTGACTTGCTGCGATGTGTTTGACTGATTCACTGTTTGTGTTAATTGAACAGCTTCAAGTCTCTGGATGCTTTTCTGGAAGAAGATAAATCAGACTTGGTAAAGTAGGATGTGGATAATTTTCCCAATATCCTTACATTTTATTTGCCCCTTGCAACCTGAATGTATTTACAATTTAAGAAAATATTTATCAATGTTGTATGTCAAATCTTTACTTAAGTAGAGTCTATTTGAGTATAGCACACACACACACACACACACACACATATATATATATATATATATATATATATATATATATATATATATATATATATATATATATATATATATATATAACCACAGTAGGCTATTAAATGCAAACCTGCTGCCTGATGGTGTGCATAGTTGTTTCAGCCAGTCTGTAATGTTGGCTGAAAAGTTTTCCGTTTAGACACATATGCTCTAATTTTGAATTTTCATTCAATTTGTTACATCCATTCCTAAGGAATGATTTATGTTTTGTTGTGATAATTTTCCCACCATAATAAATAGACTTTCTAATTTGAGAAGTTGAAAGAAGCTAATGTGTAGTAGAGGCTGACATTTTTCCGGGAATCCCGCGACTCACGTGATTCCCGTGGGAATCCCGCGGGATGGGAGTCAACATTAGTAAATATCACGTGATTGGGACAGTACAGGATTAAATATCAATGGGAGCAGATGGGAGCGGGAGTAAACCAATAGCAGGTATGATAAACTAGGATGAATGCCAAAAAATTTAAATAGAAAATCAGAAATGTAGGATCGGCGCCGCCATTTTGTATTTTTTTCCCCCAAGAAACTTAAACTATAATGCAAGTCAAAAGAACTACACAACCCAGAAGCTAACAGTTCTTCCGGTCTATTTTTTTTTCCCGCCACTGCTCAAAAACAGAATGGGGGGGATCAACTATATGGAGCACTCCATAATCAACCAGTAGCGGCGATTGACTACTGATTTGACTCTACTGATTTCTACTGTTCTCTAGTTTTGCATTGCATTGCATTGAAATGACTGTTGTAATTTTAACTTTTAACTTTTTGCTCTCTCTCTTTTTTCTTCACAGTAGAAGAACCCTGGTCTGACTTTCTGTTAACTGTGAAATCATCCAGGGAAGACAGATCACCCGCTATTACCATCTAATGTAGATAGATTACTGGATCAATGTGTGCTTCTGTGCTTGTTTGTCTCTCTTGTTGTGTCTCTACTCTGTCTTCTATAACCCCCAGTCGGTCGAGGCAGATGACCGTTCATACTGAGCCCGGTTTTGCTGGAGGTTTTCCTTCCCAATAATGGGTGGTTTTCCTTTCCACTGTCGCTTAATGCTTGCTCAGTATGAGGGATTGCTGCAAAGCCATGGGCAATGCAGACAACTTTCCCTGTAGCTCTACACTTATTCATGAGTGAATGCTGCTTGTTGAGACTTTGATGCAATCAACTGGTTTCCTTATATGGAAAATTTTTGACCAATCTGTATAATATGATTGAATTTGACTTTGTAAAGTGCCTTGAAATGACATGTTTCATGAATTGGTGCTATATAAATAAAATTGAATTGAATTGAACTCAACCTGGAAAAGTTGGATTTGCAACGCAAAGTCAGAAGTAAGGACTTATCTATGAAACTCACAGAGTGACTTTAAAGTTGCAAATATTAACAAACTTGACGAGAATTGAATGTCACGGTGTTAACACTCAGTACCCTGCTGGTAAAACATGTTTCCTGGACTCATTTTCCAATGTGCAACAGTGTAATAATACGGGCAATAACTTAAAACTACTTTATTATTTTATTTAGTATTATTTGAACGGTTGTGTTTTTTCTGTTTTTCCCACCCACGGGTGGGAAATTGTTTAATATCCGTAAGTTATTTTAAGAATTTCCACAATACTAGGAACATTTGGCTTCTGAACTGAAGCGTGGCAACCTGTGCTACTCCATCTGGAACCAGACTCAGGCGATGCGTTGTAGAAAGGATTGGTGGGGTCTAATTACCAGGATCACTGAAGCTGGTGTACAAAATATTTTTAATTTGAGTCTCAATGACTACAAGATCAGAGGGATATTGTCAACTTTATTGCTCTTAATTGTGTTTAACATGGGGACATTTTGTATTAAAAAAGATCACGTTTTTCATTATCATATGCTGTTAATTCTTTTCTGAGAACTGCTTGATTTTTATTTAAGGCTGAAATAATTTTCTTTATGGTTATATGTAACATCAGGCATATCCAGCAGGCCTGTTTGATCTGAACCTTAAATGTAAGTATATTTGAAATGTTACAATTTTTCATCAAGAACCCACTAAATACTGTTTTAAAGATAACACACTTTACATAAATGTTATGCTATCAGGATTTAAACTCAATACATAATAAATGTTTCATAAATAAAACAAGAGAAGAAAAAAAATTCAATACAAACATTTATTCAACAAAGATAATCCTTCAGACCTTCAGAAAATTTGAACTTATGTTTCAGATTCCTTCAAGCTGCTACTCTTAGGTTATATTTCACCTGATTTCCTCCACCTCAATGGACAAGTCTCAAAGGAAATCATTGACTGTTGACCTCCCTTCAGAGCCAGTGACTCTATCACTGATTTTGAGTTGTTTGACCATTGTGGTCTGCACTGATACCCAGGTTAGGTGTTCCAAACATTACATCTTTACTCCTCTTTAACTTGGGTTTGTTTTCTTGCAACCTTGAGCTCGCTTAAAAAAAATCCTGAACTTCAAACATTACAAATAATACAATTAATGTTAGTCACAATCAAAAACAAAAGGTGTAGAACATATAATATAGGCCCTTGTAAAAGAAAAAAAAAACACAATGACAAAAACAATTTAACACCCAGAATTATTGGTTTAATTATGTAAATATGCATGTTATGATAGTTATATGTGCTAATATAAATGACACCAGCTCTATTGTGAATTCTGGCTAGATTAAAATGCTCCATGTGAAAATAAATGCTAAATAAGGTGACAGGGCCCATATTATGTATACTCTATAATGAGCTAATTAGTGTGTTAAGTGTAGTTGCCAATGTCTGGAATGTACTTTAGTATGCAGGTAAACAGCATTGTAAATGCATACATGTTCCTTGAAGTTGTTAACATTGTTCACATCCCAGCAAAAAGTGGAAACGTGTGGCCTGCCTTTGCAGCTCTTTAAAGGTAGGGTCCTATCAGCTTTGTACAGCTAAAATTCTCCACCATTTTTCCTAGTAAAATAACTCAGACTCAGTCAGATTGGATAGAGCGCATCTTTGGACATTTATTTGAAGTCTCATCACTGATTCTGAATTTGTAGTCTTTTGCAGTTTCTAGGTTTTCTTCCAGGATTACTTGTATTTTGCTACACCTGTCTTCCCATCAACTCTGACAAGTTTCACTGTCACTACTGAAGAAAAGCATTCCCACTGCATTATGCTGCCAGCACAATGTTTTTCCATGTAGACACTGCTTTCAGGGTGACAATTGTTTTCTGCCACACATAGTCTTTTGTATCTCTGCCAAAAAGTAAAAATTTGGTCTCATCTGACCAGAGGACATTCTTCCACATGTTTGTTGTGTCTTCTAAAAACATTAAATATCTTAATAGCTGTTTTTTTTTAACTATGTCTTTTTTCTTCATTATGCCCCATCCATGCCAGATTTGACAGCCATACTGGACCTATGTCATTGCATAAAACCTCATTAGAGTACACAAAGTTTGACTTTGGTGCAGCAAATTTTGGAAAAAATTCCCATGGTATTAGTACTTTTTCATTTTTTTCACTTTTCCATTTTTGATGGTCAAATGAAAAGACTATTCATTCATTAAAATACTTAATTGGTGCAGCCCTGGTTGAGACCTGAATGTCTGCATTACAATTCAGATGGTATTTAGCCTGAAAAGTTTAGCTCAGTTAAATTTAGCACTCAGGAAGTGAGGTTCAATTTGGACATACTTTGGTCCAAATGAACAGTGATGGTAACATGAAGGATTTGTTTCGGCTGACAGAAATGATTCCTCTTAGAAGCATCAGGCAGCATTAGCAGTACTTGATCTTGGCAATGGTTGCTTTTAAGGTTAATACAAACCAGGTGGTTATATTGTGCTATTTTGGGGTGAAAAGATGTGACAGTTTCTGCATCCAGGAACAAATGGTCATAAGAGGGCAATCACACATGCCAGAGTTTCTGGTGGTCCAAGACAGACCATATGGACGTAGCAATGAAAACTGTGCCATCAGGATACAGGTTTTAGACTTACTATGACTTTATGCGTAGTATGACATGACATAGGGGTCATCTATATGCCCCAAAGTTCTTATTGGAATAAGTGCAATATTTCAAAGTCTTGGAGGCCTGAACACAATATTTCTGAACATAATTGAATTAAATTGAAAATATTAAATATTTGTCCTGTCAGAGAAGAGACAGATATCTTTGTTGAAGTTTCATCAAAATCTGATCAGCTGCTTCCAAGAAATTGCGTGTGACAGACGGAGGGATGAGGAGATGGACGAGTGCCGACCCTCGGTCCCACTGTGGGGGGCAACAGTGGTACCAATGGCTAATTAATCAAATTATATGACAGATGGTGTGGAGGAACTCTCCCTCCCCCCCACCCCCCCACAGGACGTTTTCAGACAAGCCGTGGGCCTTGCGGCGAAGCCGAACGTCAACACTTGACTGAAGTCCTTTTATTCTGTCCAACAAGAGAAGGAAGCCTTGGGAGAGAAAGAACATACAGGCATCAGTTGAGGACTGGAGCAGAGAAAGAACAGAGGAGTGATGGAAAAGTATTGCTCTTCCTCTTTGGATGTGATATGATCGCAGCATGGTGATATTGCTTTGTGGAATATAGCTGGAGCACAGAATTAGATTGGGTCTCCCCCTCTGGTTTCCATGATAAGGCCCCAGAAAAAGCAGCTTTGGATCGATCCAACGGACAAAAATGGGAAAATGGGAACATAAACAGATTATGGACCTTTAAAATGGCTTCATTTCCAGGCAGGGGACACACACAGTAAGCCCTGCCGCCGCCTCCTCTTACACAGTGGGGGCAAAGCCACCTTTAGGATCATGTTAAGCATGAAAAACGTAACAATTATCTACGTGTTTGGATTTTAAAAACATTGACCGCTTTTTCACACCGACCGGATTTTCCCATAGAACCAGCAGCTGTGTTTAGTCTTATTCTGTGGTTGTAATTCTGGTTTCCTGCACAGAAGCTGGTTGTTACCTCATCTGCTTACCTGCTGTGGATCGTGTTGATTTTTCTTTCTTTTCAGTATAATTTCCTTTTCACACAGTTTTTAGAATTAGATCTATTAGTTTTTGTAGAATATTTACCTATCATTTTCATGAAAAATCTGCCTGACTCCTGCTTCTGCATTTGTGTTTGCCTCTTGCTATGTTATGGTAACATATTTCTTGGCTTAGGTTTCAATGTAATTGATTTTACATGCAAATGTTTACCTTTTATGCGCTGCTCGGCATGAGCATAGAGCCAAAAGCAAGATTATGATCATTTCTCACTGTAACAAATAAAGCTGATAATTTCACTGATTTTCCTTATTACATTTAAAACATTTTATCAGATTTGCTCTTTGGCACATGCACCACCAATAGACGTAAATCCACAAACCATAACCAACTTGTCTCTAAATTGTTGGAAGAGCGTGTTTTGATTCCACTCTAATCATGGCAACTGTTTTTAGGCACACCGCATGAAAGCACACTCCCTAGATGAAAAAAATCCCACACATGGATTTTATCCTGATGTTTTATTTCGGGACCACACAAGTCTTGTGGTGGCTCCTGCATTTTGTTCTCTTAATAATCAAAAGAAGGGTTTATCGGAGCTGACCAGTGGCATGACCCTGGTCTGCCACTGTCCATACTTGTCTGTCCTCCAGAGTACTGATCAGTCAATCTCTGAAATAAGTTGCTTCTTTGCTGCTCTTCTTCTTATTATTCTGCATTCTTCTTCACCTTGCTGTGTGTGCAGATGCACAGTTGAGAATTAGAACTGAAAATCCTGCCTTGTAACAATCTAAACAAAGTCCAGTGGCCTTCAGCTGTCATAAAGGTTTTTAGGTACACATCACCAATTTCAGGTTGGGCCTTCTTTGCCTCTCAGAACTGCCTTAAATCTGTGTGGCATAGATTCAACAATGCTTTGAAAACATCCCTCTGAAAATTGTATCCCTATTGGTTTGAAAGTATTGTATGAAAGCATTTTCTTGTCCATTGCTGTCAGAAAATATAAAACAATTGTTGTTTTTAGATGATATTGTCAATCGGCAGTTTTATGACCAGCCTGGAATTTATGACACTATGCCCAGCCTGTCTGGCAAAAGGAAATATGATGCATTTAAAGTCACTAAAATCCCCTTTCACCTCCATTCTGATCATTTTCCGTAACTCATTCCCAACTTATTTGACTTTTGTGTTGAAAGGCAATTCAGACGTTGCAACCAAATAAACTGAGCCAGTACAACCCAGTCTCACTAAAAAAAATATGTCATATCCACGTTGTTCCACAGAAGGAAAGGTCGTATTCTCAAAATTTGGCTCCTCAACATGTTTCAGTCCTACATTTTATTTGGCCTATTCATTTACATTAGCTTGTGACCAAGTCACATCAAGTTTCCCCCTGCGGAAAAAGAACTTTGCTACCGTTCCCCGGGTTTATGTGAAAAACTCAACATTTACAGAAAGCACCATGGTTTGTATATATTTTGATGGCATTTCTTTTGTGAAACATGCATATTATTTTCATATTCAAATCATTATTTATTAGTTTCAGCGAATATTTCAGTGTTTTCTCAGAAAGATGTGACATGGTTACATTTTCTACCTTTGCTACAGTGGTTGCTATGGATGCAGGGTTCTATGTCACTGACTTGCGCCAACTTTCTAGTGCATAAAAACAACATTTAAGCAAAAACCTCTGCAGTTAAATGCATTTGAATGACATGTCTAGCAAAAAGAATGCATAATATATTGATAATCTTTGAAACGTTTATGTAATACAGTGCAAAAATGCTTTCAACATCATTGGTGATGTATGTTCGATGTATGTTCAGCACTGTCTCTCCCTTGGGTTCATCTTTATGAAGTCCTTATTCTTTAGAATGACGCAATTTGTCCTTGCAAGGTTGGTCATGTGTTCTCTGCTGTCATGGTTTTCCGTTATCTCCTTTCAGACTGCAATAAAGACTCCTTCACTTTCCTGGGACCATTGACGTTTTGCTGACATCGAGCACTGTAAAGGCAGTGACAACAAAAACATGGGTAATAATTCAGCTCACCATGGGAACAAAAAATGCTGTCCCCATGCTTCCTGTTAGCACTACATTTCCTCCTCTCTGTGGCTGATCCAATGAGACCAATCAACATAAACACAAGTTTACAAAGACATGATACAATTAAATTTGCCTGTTTTGTGTCATGTTAATGTCACACTGAGGCACTCTTGCTAAGAGCAGAGAAGATTTTAAAGGTTAGCTTCCGCTTCACCCATGTGGGCTCAGTTTGGCTGACGCCATTAAAAAGCCACGCTTCATCAAAATCACAGAAATGCTCCTGTGAACTAATACCGCCCTGGGCAAATGCCCATGTTAACCATAAATCAAAAACTGCGACTGCTCTGCAATGCATTTGGTTCTCTACTCAAAGAAGAAAGAGCTGCACCACCTTCACCTCTATCAGTTTATATGAAGCATTTCACCAAGCAGAAAATCTCAACCTTATCCTTTATTTCCAGCTCATGACTTTTACCCTCTCAGAGAGTAGCAGGAGCAGCAGTGTAAAGGGGATTTAAGCAAGCAGAAAAAGGATTCATAGATTTATTGTGAGGAAAAAGCAGCTGGAGAGCACCATCAGAGCTGACAAAACAGATCCAATTTTGCAGCTTGTTCTTTCTAATCTTATGAGTGGTTGGGGAGCGAGGTGATACCACAGATAAAAGTAAATCTACTTGGCAGTAAAGATTTGCTGTCCTCATTTGTTTGTTGTGTCAGAGGCACGGAGGAGTATTAAGAGCCAGAGCTCGCTCTGCTCGAAATTCTCCTCCAGGACAAGGGAGGAAAAAATACAAGTGGCAGACTGGGAGATAAATTAGGACCATGGCCATGGCCTGTAATGGTGGGATGATGGCTGAATTGTTTTCCCGGGGCAGACTCGGCTCTTATGTTCCCGGCAGGAGGCTTCTGTACCTGATTAGCGAGCAGAAAACCTGCTGAACACAACGAGGCAGTCTAATGTGGGCGACAGAGAAACAGAACCGAGCTGCTGCTTCCCGCTGAAGAAGGACACACATGTTGTGCAGCAAACAACACACCATGAAGAGGAAGAAATGACGGTTAACCAGGATCTCTCAGACACAAACACACAGCAAGTTTGTGCTCTAACAAGCTCCCAGGGTTCAGCAATATTGTCACATCCATCAGAGAGCCGTCAGTCAGCCTGCCAGCATCCTAGAGCCTTCACCGTGTTGTCAGCTCTGCTTTAATACAGTGGTCACTACTGCAACTTTGTTCTGTGATACTACAGATGGTGGAAATGCAGTAAAGTGGCTCTGGGTTAGTTTGAGAAGCATCATTCATGTGTTTGAGTGGTATTTTTGAGCCAAAAATGTGCATCAACATTGGCAGTTTCAGGTTTGAAAAAACAGTTGGTCTTTCTGAATAGACTTTTTTTTTACCTGCGTTATATCACTGCAAAGCATGGTCCGAATCAGTTCTTTCTAAAGGGAGAGCCATTTACCATCACACATTTTACTCTTTATTGGAGAGCTCGAACCAAAGAAAATCCTCATCCAGCTGGATCGTTATATCAGTTTCTATCGAAAAACTAAGTCTGTTTTTGATGTTATATGTACACTGTAAATAAGTTTGTATCATGCACATCTAACTCTGCTGTGTCCTTAATTCAACCCAGGTATGAAAAAAAAACACTGAACAAACACACTGACACCTATGTTTTTATGCATTTTTTTTCTGAGATTAAATAACATTATGTTGTCAGGATCTATTTAGCCTCATCTTGGCGTTGTGAGAGTAAATCTGTTAATCTGCTAAAAGGTTACCAAAAGTTTCCCAAAGTAATCGGCATGTAGATCCATCACCTATTGCAGAACGAAGGTTCTTGAGACAGCACCACCTGAGGGGTTTGGAGTTGACGTCTGTCTCTCTATTCTTCATTGCCCACAGTAATTTCTGCTGAATGCACACATGCGTCAATAAATTTACTCTAACTCACAAGAGATGGTTCAAAAAGAAAAGAATCAAGGTTCCAAAATAAGTCAACAAAAATTTCAGCTTGATTAGAAAAAGCTATTATAACTCTTAAATGAATGAGTGCAAATTTTAATTAACTAAAAGAAAGAATATTAAAAAGAACTCATAGTAAATTTGTTTCAAGAAAAGATACATTAATGGAATTTTAAAGAGTTTTACAATGACATGTCTCATCATTGTTTTAGTAAAGAAACTTTCTGTGAAAATTCTTCCTGCTTTTGTCACCAGGTTTCCATGAATCTTATTCATGACAGAAAACAAGCATTTTCTGTCCTCACACAAACCAATTCTTTGCTATCTTTCTGTCTCAATTGTGTTTTGCCGTTGCCAATCTCTTACTCTCCCCACAGCTGCACATAAGAAATTACAAACTGAATGAGAAGACTAAACACTCTACACTAGCAAGATGCCGCAACTCAGTCTGCCCACCTCCATCTTCAGGACTTAGAGGTTCTGATATGCAGCTGGCTGACTCATAAAAGCAGGCAAAAAAAATATTTTAAGAGTTAAACATGCCAAACTGAGGTGAGTCAAAACAGAGTGCCTGGAGGGGGTGGAGGTTGGGCTATCAGTTATATGATGAAATTATATGATAAACTACTGGTACTGTTACTCCCTTTGTGTTATATGTTCTTACGCAAATGTCTCTGGTACCGCAGAGATAAAAAGCTAAGACAAAATGTGTGTATGGGTCTAAAATTCATTGTGAAATTTGAATTGTGCACCCAGTTGATTGGGCTTACTGAACTGTGGGCAAGTAACAACTTCATCTCAATTCTCTGACCCTCTCTCAGCCAATTCATCTTCATTCTTATAATGTCTGACCTCTTCCTCACTCTGTTCTTCTGCCTGATTTTCCCCTTCTCTTCATCTCTGCCCTTCACACTATAGGCCATATCATCCCATTAATCCTAATTAAAATATTTAAATGAAAATTTGAAATTTTCGAGATGTTCATGTACATGTGCACCGTGGATTAAAATGCTTCATCTTTGGCGTACACACACACGCACAAACTGTAGCTAAAAACAATATATTGTGTATTGCCTACATTAATTGCTTACCTCTGAACTTTCCTGTGCTTTCTCTGAAACTGATGCCTCGGCAATGGTTGGGTCCAGGTTGCAGATCATAGAATGGAGAAGTGTCAGATATTGGGCGGGGTCCACCTTCCAACCGATTTGATTGGATTGTTCTTTATCTTCCCTCCAAATTTCCATTTCAATAGCATTTTCTACTATTAATCAGATAAAAGTCTGTTGCCTTAAAGGGGCCTTGAAAAAAATGATAAATTTTCAGAGGTTTTGGGGGTATAATATCTGTTGTGCTCTGATGAGGCATTGTGAATGTCAAAAGTGTTGTTTCTTTCCCCAAAAACGGTCAGTTTAAAAAAATTGTTACATTTTTACGTAGGTTACCCCTGTATATAATTCACATTCTCCAATCAGAGCACGCCATCAGAGCTCACTATCAAGCAAACAGCGTTTGGCCAGTTTTCCAAATATGGTTGTAGCCAATCACAGCAAAGTCAACTAGGAAGAGCTGCATATAATGACCATACCTAACCTTTTGGCCTGACAAAATAACCCCCTACAAAAAGCTGACATTATTTGTTTTAATGAAATTCTTTGAAGAATTTACATATGTAGCAATATCAACTACATGAAATGGTTTATACAGTGATGTCTTGGCACCTTTAAATAAGTTTTGACGAAGACGTTGCTATAAATCATCAAATTTTTCTTCTCCAAAATAAATAACTAAAGCCACATGTGATGGCTTTATTCTTTGCACCATCTATAACTTTTTTTTTCTGCAAGTAACAATACTGTACCATACGACTGTTTATGTCTATACATATATTTGAAGTTTTCTTTTTCTGCTTTAACATAAATCTACCTGGCCTTGGTTGGTCTTACAAGTGGGGATGTGAAACAAAAAGACCTTCAGAAGAATGTGTCAAATACAATCCCCGTTGCTTGATCTTGTTCCCAAGCAACCTATTACAATTGGGTATGCTGTGCTTCTCTTTAAATCTAGTCTAAGTGCTTGTATTTTTTGAAATAATGCACAGATTCCAGTTTGCTCATTTTAATGATAAATCTTCACACACCAGGGTCACTTATGGAGTGCAATAGTGTTTAGTGCCTGTGCTAGTTCACTTTTAATTAAATGTTTCTGGTGCCTCTAAGTCAGGTCTCCGATGAAAAAAGAGATTTTATCTCAAGGGACATCCTGGTAAAATAAAATAAACATAAATAAACGTTACTTAGTGCGTTTCCTTTTCCCAAGCTACTGCTTCTGGTAACAGTTTTATTTTTATGGCAAACAGCCATGGTTTTTGTATTTTTAGATTTAATTTTTTTAGTATATGAATTGTCTTTTGTTATCTGTTTTAGTAACTTAGGGTGTTCTTTATTCACTTCAATCTATGTTGAGTTTAAATCTTAGTTCTTTCCTGTGTTCTTAATGGTTTAGACCTATTTTAGTTTTTGTCCTTTTCCTTTTGTTAGTGGATCCTTTTGTGTTTTGGTTAAACTCCCTCTGTGTTTACTGTGTCACTGTGTTACTAGTTTATTAACTAGTCACCTCCCCTTAGTTTTCCCTTATGTAAATGTACTCCTTACCCAGCTGCACCACATTTCCCTAAGTCACAAGTCCTTTGGTTCCTGTAATAAATCTTATTAAATAAAATTCCACTGTCACACAGTTGAGGCTGCTGCTGTCTTGTCTACACTTGGGTCCAACTAAACAGGACGCAACCTACTTTCACAAAATAATTTAAAGGAAGATGTTGTTTTGGCGACCTGTCCAAGGTGTACCCTGCCTCTCGCCCACTGACAGCTGGAGATAGGCACCATCAACCCTCGCGACCCCAATAGGGATAGACGTGTTAGAACACGGATGGATGCTGTTTTACTGTCTCTTTGTGAATTTTGAAATTATCGATAAGCAAGGAGGGTAGACGTTGGTTCGCCTCTGAATTTGTAAAACAAGGTAGTCACAACCCTGCACTAGCTGACCTGTAAGAGAGCAAACTAAAAAAAAAATGTGAATCGGGGTACTGATTCTTTGATGATGTTTGCTTTGTACAATCAACCATTCACAGGTTTTAAGAGTTGTTAGTACTATTAAATTTCTGCCAAAAAGTGCTGGATTCCACACCCTGGAGTCTTTTTGCATAAATTTTGCAAATTTCTCCATGCATGCATATGTCCTCTGCACCATCACCAACCATGGAAGGAGAAGCAGGTATAGACAGTGGATCAATTAATTGAATTTTTAATCTGTCCCTACTCATCTTTAGCGTTCATAAAGTTTTGTATTGAAACTGAGAACTGCTTCTTGATGACAACCCTGGTTCTTAACCATACAATGCTGTTAATGTGGTGGAAAATGTTGATGTATGCATCTCTGATCATATCTTGTCTAGGGGCAGCTGCAATTTTCCCATGTGAAAGAACTCATTGAGTTACAGTGATTTGGTATTCTGTTTACCCAAGGACAGAGATAAGGACTGGATCGTACCAGCTGTATGCAACTCCTATGTCCTGTAGGAAGAATTTTGGTCAGATGAAACGTACTCCCTAAAAGTGTTCCCTGATAACCAGCGTGTATAAATATGTATTGTGTCTTTGTGTTCTTGCTTTGCTTTCTGACTGCTCTTGGAGGCAGAGACATTCAGACGGTCTATGCCTTTGAATAAATTTGCTAAGACAAAGATGTGTTTTTCTTTGATTTACTGAGCAGTGTTCTCTTCCTTTTTGATAAAGATAAAATCTACAACATTGTCAATGCCATGTCTTAAAGCTGTGTGGACCTTGGTATGTGTGTCTGTCTCCTACCTCTACTAATTGCAGGGTGTGACTAGAGGGTGTGTCCTCACATCTGGAATTTGTCATACCCAATCAGGAAGAGTTTAAAGAGGAGTAGGTTCCCTGAGACAGATGCCAGACTGTTTTGCCACACACACACACACACACACACACACACACATATATATATATATATATATATATATATATATATATATATATATATATATATATATATATATATATATATATATATATATATTAGGGCTGGGCAAGTTAACGCGTTAATTTCGCGTTAACTCATTAGACTATTAACGGCGATATTTTCTTTAACGCGCGTTAACGCATGTTGGTCACATGCTTTTATTTTGTGAAGGTCTGTTGCTGCGGTGTAGGGGTTTGAATCAGAACAGTAGGTGGCGATAATGCGCCAATAACCTCGCTGTCAGCCCAGCCTCAGATTCAAAGAGGAAGAAAGGTGCTGGCCGGAAAAAAACACAGCTGACATGCGGAAGGCGGTGTTTCCCGCAGGTACCGCGAGCGAGCTTAAGCGAGGCGAGGCGAGGCGGTGAGTTGGCGGCCGGAACAAGTTTTGTGCGGAGCGGAGCGGGGGGGTCTGCATCGACGCCGTCGGTGAAGTCGCTTCTCGTTTCAAAGTATCCATGTATTTTTGCCTGTTTTTCCCTGCCATTCACTATATGCGCGCGAGAAAGCAACAACAAAAAACCGCGTGTCAACGTCAAATAAACGCAAGCAACGCAAGCATATCGATTTAGCAAGCATTTCAGTTTAAAGTTCTTCCAGCATGGAATATGACAGAAACAAGTTAGTTGTAACCACTGCCAAGTTAAACTTTGGTATTGAACATAAAATGGTAATGCTGCTCCCTGCTGTTACCTCAGAAATTGCCTGTTTTTGGTAGATTTTCCCCCCATAAATAATTCCCTGTCAGTGGCAATAAGCTTTAATTTATTATTATTGCTATTTTTTGTTTTACATGTTTAAGTTGAGATTTACACTAAATATGTGTTACTGATAAGTGCTACAAATGTTACAACACTTTTGTTCATATGGCAGCAGAACATTAAAATAAAAGTGCTCTTTACACTACTTTTGAATTCATTCTTGGAGTTTGTAAATACAATGCGATTAATCGCGATTAATCGCGATTAATCAGGGCAATTAATCGCGATTAAATATTTTAATCGTTGCCCAGCCCTAATATATATATATATATATATATATATATATATATATAGATATATATAGAGATATATATATAGTATATAGATATATAGAGATATAGATATATATATATATATATATATATATATATATATATAATATATATATATATTATATATATATATTGGGTATATATATATTGGGTATATATATATATATATATATATATATAGTATTAGGGCTGGGCAACGATTAAAATATTTAATCGCGATTAATTGCCCTGATTAATCGCGATTAATCGCGATTAATCGCATTGTATTTACAAACTCCAAGAATGAATTCAAAGTAGTGTAAAGAGCACTTTTATTTTAATGTTCTGCTGCCATATGAACAAAAGTGTTGTAACATTTGTAGCACTTATTTTATACTGGATATTTTCAACCCATCTATTGAATTTAGTGCACTAGTTGATCTTTTCTTCATAAGAGAACAGCAAGCACTGCAGCCAAAATATGGCCTTTTTTGACCTGCTGTATATTAGCCAGTCCCTAAGCTTGATGTATCATGAAACTGTTGACCTTTTGGGTTTTATGGTTTTTATTTTATTATTACAATTAAATAATAATAATAATAATAATGTTCAGTGTTTTTTCGCTAATCCACCTCTTATATATTTCAATCCTTATGTGATTTTGTCTGTGTTGTGTGCACCTGCCTGTTGCTTTAATCCTATAAATTTCCCCGTTGTGGGATAAAAAAAGGATTAGCTAATGTTATCTTATCTTAAATAACACTTTTTAATATATGTACTGGGTTCTTTCAAGGTCTTAATTACATGTTATGTGTGGGCTCCAGTAACATCCATCCATCCATCCATCCATCCATCCATCCATCCATCCACTGATCTACCTGGATGTTCCCTGGAGGACTGAAACGCCTCAGTCAGAGACGTCTGTGGGTCTGTCGGGGCAATGAGAGAAGTTTCGTCTCCTCTCTCCGTTTCTGGGGCTCGACGTTTTCATGTTTTTTCACGTGCTTAGATAAATTTGTTGTGTTTCTACTGAAATGAACCGGCTTTTTACAAAACATACAGCTTGATTTCATTTACGGTATTAAAATAAAGCCAAACGGTGCTACTTCCCCTGTTCATGTTTTTTCGCTGCTGCGGTCTCTCTCAGCTGTTTCTTTGTTAAGTTTGTGTGAGAGCTGAGTGGGCGGGCCAAGCTGAGCCTGCGTGCTGATTGGCTGGCGCCGCTGAGCCATGTACGAGAGGGGAGGGGGAGCGGGAGAGTGCTGCCGTGACAGCGCGCTGCAGTCAGCGCGTGCTGACTGACACTGACTGAAAGCATGTGAGCAACATGCGTTAATGCGCGATAAAATAAATATCGCCGTTAATAGTCTAATGAATTAACGCGAAATTAACGCGTTAACTTGCCCAGCCCTAATATATATATATATATACCTTGTGTTTGGAACAATTTTTTGTCTAATTTTATGGATATAGCAGTACAGTTTGAAGACAGTTTTCCATAACCCCTTGAAGTCCATGCCAAGAAACATGCAAAGTCTTTTACTTTTTGTATTCCTTTTTTTTTCAAACAACTCCATAGTTTTTAAACCACAGGCCTCTACCAAATGGTTGACAATTCTAGTTATGGTATAACTGAATAAGATTAATTCTAACAAAATAGTGAGTAAAACTCTTATACTCTTATTCAATCTAGTAACAGAGTAGAAATAACAGATACAAAAGAGTTGTAGTGCTTCAGAGCCAACTGCAACTACAGTTTTGAGGCGTTAGATCCCCTTTATTTCTGGTGATATGCAACAAAGCACTGCTGGTGGGCATTCAGGCACACAAAAACTTTGCGCTTCTGACACTTCTACCTTGACACTCCTTTCGGACAGAGGTTACTTCCACCTCCTTTGTCACAGTGAAGTGGCAAGAGTCCAAAGCTGTCTTAAGGCACATCTGACTGTGGCTGTGAAGGTCTTTTGGCGTAACGTTTCTTCTGATGCAACATTTGTGGTGGAGAAGAAGATGATGCTCTGCCAACTTTTGATGCTGGCTTCTTGACCTGCATCAAACTGTGAGCAACTGCCAGACAAAATCTTTTGACAGAGATCAGTTTCTCACTCAGTAGCACAGAGTCCCTCCTATGAACGAGCCAGAAATTTGAGATTCACAGGTCAAGGATGTACCCAAACAGGGGAAAATACCATGGCCTTGATTTCATCTCATCTCTAAGTGTCTTGACTTTCTGCAAGAGTGTCTTCACAGCCTCAGGAGCTTCATATGCAGAACCAGAAACATGGAATTCATCAATGTCTTCATATTTCCAGATTTTGCGAGTGGCTTTCTTTGGGTCTGGAGCTGAGCTTTGCTCAAGAATTTCAACTAAAGTTCTTTTCAGAGTTTTTTTTTTTTACTGTTCTTCTTACAGGGTGGTGAAGATGAACTTGTGTTTGGAGTCTCCTCCTCCTCCACAACTTCTTCTTCTGAAAGGTGATAGTCAGGATCTTATTTGGTCATCATCATCACTCAGATCAGCATCCGAATCTAGAGTTTTGTCTGGTATCACAGCCTGAGAATGTTGTGTCCTTGCAACATAAAAGGTTTTGCTGTCCTGTTTTGTTTGCTCAAGTGCAATCCGCTAGAATTGACAAAGACTCCTGGATAGGTGTTGAAATGTTTTTAGAAAGAACTGAGCGAAAGTCTGGTTGCAAGCCTGTTTGCTGTTGCGATGACCCGGATAACTGAGAATTTGCCCAGGCATGTTGTCCGTTTACTCTTTGTAGATGAAAATTAAGGACAATATATATAAATATATATATATAAAAAAGATTTAACTTTGTGCATCATTAAAGAGGCTGTAATATGTTAGTATAATAAGTCAATACAGTATATAACTGTTATGATATTTTTCGAGGATGAACCCGGACACAGCACGCACACACAGAGCAAGTTCTTAGGAGTGAGTTTTATTGAATGGTGTGGAAGATGGATGATGATGGGACCAGAGTCTTTCAACAGACGAAGGTGTAGGGTGCAGAAGCTGGCCGGCAGGAGGCGTGTGGAAAGACTGACCGGGAGGAACTCTGGAGCCGTGGACTTGAGAGCAGAACCTCTGAGCCGAACACTGGAGAGCAGAACGTCTGAGCCGTGCAGTGGAGAGCAGAACATCTGAGCCGTGCACTGGAGAGCAGAACGTCTGAGCCATGCAGTGGAGAGCAGAACCTCTGAGCCGAACACTGGAGAGCAGAACGTCTGAGCCGTGCAGTGGAGAGCAGAACATCTGAGCCGTGCACTGGAGAGCAGAACGTCTGAGCCGTGCACCGGAGAGCTGAACGTCTGAGCCGTGCACCGGAGAGCTGAACGTCTGAGCCGTGCACCGAAGAGCTGAACGTCTGAGCCGTGTTCTGGAGAAAACAAACTGACGGAAAGTCTATAGGCTGACTGTAACAAAAACCAGGTTGAAAGGAGTCTTCAGGCTGACGGTAACAAAACGGAGCTGACAAGAATACTGGCAGAGACTGAGCCGGAGTGAACGCTATGGACCGGCGACAGGAACAGAAAGAGGTGAGTCTTATAAAGCGGTGGAAACAGGTGGAAGCAGTTGCGGGTTAATTGCAGCCTGCCAGGTGAAACCGATCAGGCTGCGCAGGAACAAGAGAGAGGGAGAGAGGCTCAGCATGCAGCCAAAAAGCTGCATCCTGACAATAACAATTAAGAAAATACAGGTATAAATGATCTAATCACTGTACTTTGCAAAATAAAGTACTGTCCAGCTATATTAGTTTTGTGTCTATGCCATTATTATAAATTAATAAATCAACAATTTGGTAAGATGTGTTTTTAGAAAATTATTTGACCCTCATAACATTTGTTTTCCATCATAATATTACTTAATAATGTTTGTACCATGTTGAAAAAGTATTCCTACCTTTAAAATATTTGACTTAAAGAACCTCACTTATTGCTATAAGGAGGAAACAAATTTGCCCCACCAATGGTTGATAGTGCAAAGGAAACACTGCTGAGACACTAGTCAGAAGCCTTTCGGAAACATCATTGCTTTTGTTTTTAGCTCTGTGCTACAAAGTTCCATTCAATGAGTGTTTTTTTTTTTCTGGTTTCCTCAGCAGATGGTTATGTTTTTAACACTCCATATGGTGCGCATTAGCTGTATTAAATCTGTGAATGTGTGGATTGTATGCTTTTGGTTTGATTTTTGTGTTTTTGTTCTTGTGGTTTGCAAGCATCTGATTGGCGGCAGCCATTGGATGCACCTGTCGGTAATGACCTGACAAACACTTTTTGTTGGGGTGAAGTTTAAACTGAAAACAGGACTCCTGTGACAAAACACGTTATTATACAAAGTATACAACATTTCCTGCAAGGTATTGGAATCGGCCTTTATATTTTCACTGGTTCGTTTTAGCCTCCAACTGTGGTCCTCAATACATATTGTCCTGCATTTGTCCCTGCTCAAGAAAAACCTGCCCAACTGCGTATGCCAGTGTGTACCGGCAATAATGAGCAGCTTTCCTGTCAAAAAACATGCATCATTGTATAACATTTGTTGTATCATTCACTAAAACACCTTGTTAGAAAACATGTTTAACATAAAATGTTATCACTTTAAGGTCTGAAACTCGTGATTTTCCTTAACATTTGTCAACAGTCTCAACATCACAATGCATATCCTTTCATTATTGCCAACCTTTCGCTTCGCTGACATTCACCACTGTGATCAAAAGTGACAGGAGCAGTAAAACCTCAGATCCAGATCAGGTCCAGAGTGACTTTTAGAGACCCATTAGGAGGCACCCTGATGATGCACACAGCCGATTACAAAGGACAATAGTGCCCATAAATCTTTGTGTATTAAAGTGGTTTTATTCCTTTTGTTGTCCACTCTTAACAGATAATATTTTTTCCCGTGAAAGATGTTTTTTTCAGTCCAGTCAGAAGCTTTTTCCACCACAGGTCAGAAGAGGTCTGAGATCCACCGATACGTCAGCGTATCTTTTTGGCCATCATGTCTGGTCGCTGGAGATGATAGAGCTGAGAGGCTTTTAGCCACTGCATGGGTCAGACGCCCCCATCGTCGTTGTAAAAGGCTGGCGTAAATCTCTCAGCCGCCGTCCTGCCAGCTGATCAATACTGATCTAAAAGTGATGAATGAGAGCTCGATGGACTCCATCTTTTCTTCTCCACGCAGTGGGATGAAGAGCTTCGTATCGCTCTATCAGAACATTGTTTGTGGTGGAAATGGAGAGGTCATGGAGATAAATCAGATAATCATTGGGTTTTACAGTACACTGATGTCACTGTGTTTCACAGCTGCTCTGTATCATTTTTCATTAGTGGCTTTTATGGGCCGCAGGGGTCAAATACACTAATGCAACCGCTGGCAAAACTAATCTGAAAGTAGTGTGAGGTTGTTCAGTTAGTTTTTTACTTTGTATAAAAAAAATCAAGGACATGATAAACAAAACAACTGTTCTAACACCTGAAAAGTTGTTTAAAAAGTGCAATAAATGTTACATTTTAAATACTAGAAGCTTAATTTTGCAAATTAGTTGTAGTTTATGTAGTTTAAGCCAGTTTCTACAGATTTGAATAAGCTTTTAGGAATTATTGAGGCTGGTTGACTGACATGAAACAATGTCTCAACATTAGAACTGTCAGCTGAAACAGTGTAAAGAAACATAAACATCCATCAAGAAGGTACATCTCTGAGTGAGAGAGAATTTTTTTTTAAAGAAAACTTAAAGTGTGGTATAGATTTGTCTTAAGCTCTACTCCTCTAACATACCTAAATACAAACCAGTGCGACGACAACATTCAGATATCATCTACTCAACAGTGTCTACTTGCATAAATGTAATGAAGGACCTCATTACTTAGCTGAGAACTGGTGAATATTGAAATAATTCCACAAGGAAGTAGAACGAAAAATGTTGTTTTCTGGGTTCCTAATGGTGCTTTGACCGTTTGGAATCGGCCTTTATATTTTCACTGGTTAGTTTTAGAATATTTGAAGAATAGCGGAGAGACATAGAACTCAACCTGCAAGAACACCAGTGAGAAATTTCCATAGTCAATGATTTGGGGAACGTCTGTGGTCCACTGTGTATTTGCAAGTCCAAAATCAATATAGCCATTTTCAAGAAAAGGTCAAAGCTCTCCCCTCTACAAGCTATATGGATATGCTGATTTCATTTTAGAGCAGGAATTGGCACCTGGCCACACTGCCAAAATTAGCAATTTCCACTGTAATGACCAGAGACTGCACATTGGTACACAGTTGGTAGCACTGTTGCCCAGCAGCAAGAATCAGAATCAGAATCAACCTTATTCGCCAAGTTTGCGGGTACAAACCAGAAAATTGTGTTCAGTTTCCCACAATCATATCATTCTCAAAGTTTAGTCACAAAAAATATCTATAATATAATAAAAGACTCTCTAATTACAAAAACAGTATGTGTGTGTGAGAGAGTGTGTGCAGTAATTTATATATATATATATATATATATATATATATATATATATATATATCCATTTTCTGACACGCTTAATCACCCACTTAGACTTGGCCAGATCTCTCTCGTAAAAGAGATCTTTTGATCTCAAAGGGACAAACCTGGTTAAATAAAGATTATTATCATATTAATCCAATATCCATCGCACACATGCGGTGGTCCACTCCTGACAAATCCAGTTTGACCTTCCAGAGTGATGGGTGAATGATGTTGAAAGCACTCTAGAAATCAAAGAACATGATCTGGACAGTGCTCTCAGGATTCTCCAGGTGTCGCAGAACTTGGAGCAGCTGGTAGATGATGGCATCATCCACGCCGATGCCAGGCTGGTAGGCAAACTGCAACAGATCCAGTGAGGACCTCACCAAGGGGCGGAAATGATTGAAGATCAGCCTCCTGAGGGTCTTCGTTAGGTGTGACATTAGTGCTAGAGGAATGAAGGGAAGATCAGTAGAAGACTACCTTAGAGTCTTTCTGCAAGGAGTTTGCGTGTTCTCCCTGTACATGTGTAGGTTCTCCCCGGGTACTCCGGCTTCCTTCCACAGTTAAAAAACACAAAACTAATTAGCCAATTAGCTTAAAAGGTCTCTCTAATGTGCCCTTTGGTAAGAGTGTGTCTGAACTAGCGACCTGTCCAGGGTGTACCCTGACTCTTGCCCAGTGACTGTTAGAGATAGGCACCAGCCCCCCACAACCCAGCACGGATAAGACAGTGGATGGATGAATGGACAGTAATGACCAAGATTTCACTGTGCTTGGATATACAGAATACAGTTAACAGTTTATTGATCTGAACCCTACAGAGAACCTGTTCAGTAGTGTCAAGAGGAAATCACCAAACTAATCAAAGCACACATACTTAAGAAAGCTTTCATAGCTTCTTTAACACACCAACAGAGCAACAGGCTGATAATCTTCCATGCCTTTCTGCATTAACCCAGTAATTTATGCAGCAGGAGCCCCCATCTAATATTGAGTGCATATATATAACAGTACAAATCATCATAATTAACTGAAGTAAAACATATATCACTCAATGTCTTTGGAGTATATGTTACATATGAGCTTCATTTTTGAACTGAAATAAATTAATTTGTTGATAAAATTCAAGTTTTGTGAGATTAACTTGTTGCTTCTCACAGGAAATATGATGTTCACAAGCAGCTCACATCCTGCTGAATGTGTGCTCCGAAGGTCCTAAAGTGTCTTAAGTAAAAATGAAAAATAAAATCTAAAAGTCAGTTATAGAAAGGGCTACATATTCTTTGTTTATTTACATGTTTGTCAAGACATAAAGAAAGACCTATCCCTCTGAGATAACTTTTTCCTTTTATTGCTGATGTTTTTGAGGATCTTTTTCAGAGCAAACTGAACTTGAAACATTATTTTTGTTGTCCTCTGTCTTTTTATCTCCATTTTAAGCAAAACATACTGCAGCCTATGTCTTTATCACATACTCCGCTCCTCTTGTAACTCACTCAGAAGCTATTAGTGACCTTTGTGGTTTATATAAAGCCAGCTTGGACCTTCAACACCTTCATGAATGTGTAACACATAAAAGGACAGAGTTAAAGTTCAGCTCAAGCGTTACAATGAGCACCAGTTGTTTTTCCCAGTCTCAACCCTCAAGTTGCATTTCCTTCCCTCCACCCCCTCAGCAGCTCATAATGATAAAGGCTGAGAATTGAAGCCATAAATTACCTCCTAAACATTGAGAAGTGTAATGATTAATCACTCCGCAAAGTCTCCACTGAGGACGCACAAAGACATGTCTCCAGGTGCCAAGCAGCTCCTCTGTGCTCAGGGCTGATGATTTACAGCACGTCCAGGCGGCTGCATTCAACCCGACTGTCAGCTGCTGAATCGGGAAACACTTCGAAGATGCCAAACTGAGAAAGAGTCTGTCGCACCTGTGAAAAGTTGCACCGTGGACACGTCTCGTCGATGACGACGAGGCTCTTCGCTGCCTCTTTCAGTCGGAATAATGGCCATCCGGTCAGTGACGCGCTCCATAAATCAAGCAGACGGCTGGTTTGTTTACCCACTGGGGGTGTGGAGAGGTCTGAAACAGCAGTATCTGTCCCCACCAGCTGTTCCCTCTGAAGCTAATCTCTGGTTTCCAACTTTTTCCCTTTTTATTTCGCTCCTTCATTGTTCTCATCATAATGAGTTTGGGGCTGAACTTTACCTCGGTGCTTTGCTGCTTTCATTTCTGCTTTCATTTCCTATCTCTGTGTCAGACTCCTGCCTCTGTGTGCTCTCATTTATTTAATAAATATCTGTGTTTACTGATTTATTTTCTAAAAATAAAAAATAAAAAAAATGAAGGACTCTTCTTTTTTTTTAGCTCTTAGCTGGAGAAAGATTAGATTACTTCAGTCATTGATTGTGAACATGACTAAGTGTACACACTTTAGTGGCAAATTTTCCAACCTCTTTTCCAACCTCTTGACCATTACCGGTTATCTCCCCAGTTTGTCATCTTCAGAAGTTCTCAGGTGACTCTGCCATAGTTGGCAGACAGTACAGGGAGTGGACACAGGACTTTGTGGACTGGTGCTAGTGAAAACCAAGATGCTGGTAGTTGATTTCCACAGATGCAGACCCACTTCACTGTCACTAGTGAACATCCAGGGAACTGACATTTAGATAGTGGACTAAGGATAAGTATAAGTACCTGGGTGTTCACCTGAACAATAAACTGGACTGGAGTCAAACCACTAATGCTCTTCACAGGAAGCGTGAGTACAAACTTTGCCTGCTAAGAAGCATAAGATCTTGGTGAGTGCTGGGGGTGCTTCTGAACATAACTGTGGTGGTATCAGCCATCTTCTGTGATGTAGTTTATTGGAGCAGCAGCTTTAGATAAGTTCATGAAGGCCACCTGTGCTCAAGGATGTTCTTTTAACCCAGTGCAGGTTGTGGAAGACAGAAGCTCTCTGGCAAAATTAACATCAATCTTGGACAATGTCTCCCATCCCACGCATGAAGGTGTTGCAGATCTGGAGTGCTCCTTCAGTGACAGACTGCTGTATCATATATGCACAAATTAGCATTATCGAAGATTCATTCTGCCAACAGCTGTTAGTCTTTATAACCATCATTGCTCCCAACCAACTTAGTTGTTTTTTTCATTCATATTAAAAGTTTGTTTTTAAGCAAATAATATAGAAATATATTTTACACATTTTATAAATTCACCCTGCTCATTTGCACACTTATTTAATTCATTTAGTGTGCATTATTAATAACTAATAGTGTATATTTTTTTATGTTGTAAATTTTCTCTTTGCTGCTGGTGCACCTGAATTTCCCAACTGTGGGACAATAAAAATATTGTATTATATTTTATTTATCATTGGATTTTTGTGCTCTTCAAGATTTTGTTTGCACATATTTCTGTCTTTCTTCCAGTTGTTCCTTGACTGCCAGTGTTATTTTTATGTTTGGTGATTTATACATTTATACCTCTCAGTTTTAGCTAGCTGTATAATGTTGTTCATGGAATGGGTTAGTGTTTGCATACCTCCAGTGACCTCCACTGATAGAATCTTAACTCCAGAGGTAATAGCTCCAGGTAGGAAACCCCAACTTTCCTTCCATCTCAACAATGTCAAGCCCTTTAAGGGGTATTTCAAGGTATCCCTAAAACATAAGAGACATTGCATCAGTCTAGAGTTCTGACTTTTATTGTAATGAGTTGCACATGAAAAAAAAATAAAAAAACCCTCTAAAATAAAGGGATCCAGCACCCTTCAAGAGAAAAACACAAGAAATCTCCAAAATCACATGTGAATATGTTAATTTGACTCAGCACATAAAATTTAACATGAAAGTCGAATAAGATGTATAATCAGAAATGTGAAACATATTTTAACATGGAAAACCATTTGAGAGTGCTTTCTACATATGCATAGTTGTTAAACTTCTGTTGCATGAACATGTGAAGCAGTTTCTGAAATGTTTCACATTTTTAAAATGTATGTCAAAAACATGCAAACATGTTTTAAATTATGGATTCCTAAAGTTGTGGTCAATATAGCAGTTACCGCTGGCGAACCTGAAATTCAGCCGAACACTGAATTCAGCCGAGTTACATACAAAAGAGGTTTATTGAAAAAGCAAAATAACAGACCAGGAGATGCAGGTGTTACCAGTCTTGAACTGAAGCAGGTGGAGCATGTAGACAAACTGAAAATACTACAGCGGCAGGGCACGGGTGACAAGATGTGAGATGAAGTGAAATGTGACGATTTGGCAGTGAGTGTGTCAGTGAGGCCGGTATATGAAGGCAGGTGAACAGGTGAGCAGAGTTGAAACCAATCAGTGACAACAGGTGGAAATGGACTGGGCAGATGACTGGGCTGACTAGAGACTGAAGTGTGGACAGGGAGGTGACAGGGGCTGTTTGCTGAGGAGAGTGGAAACTAATTAGTCCAGAACAAAGCAAACAAAAACCTAAATCATGATAGTACCCCCGCCTTAAGGGTGGATACTAGACGCTCTAAACAAGAAAAAACACCGAAAGTCCAAAAACAATCCAGACAGAGCGAGCAGAGGGGGCCTAGGATGGAGGACTAGAGTCCAACACATCCAAAGAAGCAAAACCAAAAACAACCCCAAAAAGGGTAAACTTCTTTGGCAGAAGTCCCGGAGGCAGACTGGACCACTGGTGACCGCCATTACCATGCAGACTGGAGCACTGGCGAGCGCCACTACTATGTAGACTGGAACACTGGCGTGTGCTGGACCCTCGCAGCCAGGAACAAGAACCGAGGAGTCAGCCAGACCCTCGCAAACAGCAATGAGGACGGGCACAGAAGCATCCAAATAACATGGACTGGTTCTGGACTGACCTCTGGTGGTTGACTTTAGCACCGCAGGATAAGCTGGATGATAGCAAAAAGTCCTCAATGCAGCTCTATAATCCTACAGCTTTCTTAATCTTTCCTCAAAAACAACAGAAAATTGATACATCAAGGCCCCTTTATGCCTCTTCTTCTTAGGCGAAAAAGATCCAAACTTCTCCTCCACTTTCGCAAAAGAGAGATCAGAGGAATCAGTGGACAGAGTGCTGAATGGTTCCCCGGGGACAGACAAAGGAGCGAACCCAACAGATGACCTCCTGCTGATGGCGTTGGCGATCTGGTAGTGAGTGGGTCAGTGAAGCAGCTATATGAAGGTGGGTGAACAGGTGAGCAGAATTGGAACTAATTGGAAATGGACTGGGCAGATGATTGGGCTGACTGGATACTGAAGTGTGGACAGGGAGGTAACAGGGGCTGTTTGGTGAGAAGAATGGAAACTGATTAGTCCGGAACAAAGAAAACAAAAACCTTGGCAGCTCCAAGATGCCTGATGGCGCCCGAGCCTCTTTCTCACCTCAAGCTGCAGCCGCCTTGGGTCCCAAGCCCCGAGGTCTTGGACAAGGATGTCCAGGTGGACGTGCCTTCAGTTGCAGAATCTGAAGTCTGTGAGTTTGTTCGGATGGTCAAGGCTCCTTACAGGTCCTAAACATTTTATGGGGTTCACTATTGAATTCCTGTTAGAGGTTCTCAGTGGTCCACAGTCTTCTCCAGAGGTTCTCAGTGGTCTCCATTACCGCCGGCCTCCAAGCTTCCTCAATAGCTGTCGGCCTCCAGAACTCTTGGTTGGTTCGAGGCTACCTCCAGGCAGTCCTCCAGAATTCATTTTTTTTTACCATTTCCCTATTTCCAAGGGCCCCCTGCTCCACATGCCGTGGTTGGGTTGTTTTTGTTTGGACTCTAGTGGCCAACTTGAATTTGCCAGGGCAGTCGAACTCAAGCTTGTGACAGAACAAGCCTCATGCTCCTGGTTCTCTGCCCTCTTTCTGATGGAAGAGTCTAAACTTGTGTTTGTATTGGTTTTCTTTCCAGGATAAAGGGGTTATTAAACTTAACTCTATCATCCTGTTCCTTGGATTTTTGTGTTAATTAGTTAATCCCACTCATATGTTTTGTAAGTAATTCCCGTTGATTCCCAGTTGTATTTAAGTTCCGTTCTTTCTTTGTTGCATCATCTGTTTTCCATCCCTGTTCCTAAATTATGTTATTCCGTGAGTTGCTTCATTAAAATATTATTATTTCCAGTATACGTTTGCTGTCGTTCTTCCGCCACTTTGGACCCTCACCTCAAAACCTGACAAGAAGTAAGTTACTCATAACTCTATAATGCTGTTAGCAAGAGAACAGCTTGATCTGATGGGTATTCTCTCCGCCATTCTATTCCTGCAAATGGCAATTTATGGGCAGGGAGAGGTTAAGCCATGTGTGGCAGCTGTTCACGTGCGTATGTGAACGTACACGGATTACGCAGCAGGCCCAGCTATGTAAACAAGAGAATGGAGAAAGACACAGAGAGATGGTGTGTGACGTTTAACCATAGTCCGTCTAAAAAGATACCTTGAGTTATTCACAAAACTATTTTTTAGTTCTTTCTATCTAAAATAATGAAATTTTGCTTATTGCTCCTTTAAAGAGCAATATAGGCTGTCAGTAAAAACTGCACATTTAAACTGTATCCCTGTTAAATTATGATTGACAAAGTACAGTGGATGAAAAAAAAGAGTTGCATATCCATGTTTTAAATTGCAGCTTCCAGGACTCTGGTTTGAGCAGAGTATACACATTTTCAACATAGGATATCTTTTTTAGATTCTTAAAAATCTTGTTTTCAGTGACCATTTACCAGACCATTTCACAGGAGCTGTTGGTAAGGAACTCAGAATGTCATCAGAATGCAGAATGCTGTTGTATTACCTCAACAAGAAAAGCATTAAAATGATTAATCTCCTTTCAGCAAACTGTTCTTGATTTGCTGTTGGAAGCTTCTCAGAGGAAGATATAATTGAATATAAATAAAGAACAAATATTGAATTTTGTAAGTATGTTTTTTGTTATTTATTTGTGATAGAGGAAACAGTTTCTATTTCTCAGTTTCTTGAAGAAAAGATCTAAGCTGCAACTTTTTAATCATTTCTTTTTTCTGCTTTCCATCTTTTCTACATCGTGACAAAAGCTTGTAATAGATTTGAAATACTTGGCGGCAAAACAAACAATGAGGTCATCTATTATCCTCCCCCGATGTCCCTCTCTCCTTCCTCTCCTCTCCTTGACCCTTCTTTTGCGGTCATCCATTAAAAGGAAACTGGGGACGTTGTGGAGCTCTCTCCTTTGTGGGCCTCGCTCCACTTCTCCGAGGCTGGGTTGGGACCGGGGCTAATTGGTGCATCCACCAGGGAGCCCTTCAACCACTGAGACGTCCAGCCAGGGGGGCTTTTTGAATGCATGTAATCTGCCCTAAAATTAGCCATATTTAGAGATGAGGAAGGAGGAGGTGGTCTGGGAGTGCTGGTGGGTCTAGAGGACATGGAAGAAGTGAGTCCCTTGAGAGGAGTGGGTGGAAAGTTATGAACTTCTCTGTGAGCTTTTTGCAGAAAATCTAGAGCTAGAAGGAATAAGTAACTGTGGATGTCCCTCAGACCCCTCTTGTGACCATAGTTATGGAGGATCGCTGATGTAAAGCATGGAGTTTGATGTGGTGAAGAGCAAAGCTACACCCAAAACAGCTCCAACAGAGAATCAACGTAATTGACAAGCAGAGCTGGACTGCTTTGTGAGACCCTCCACGAGAAGCTCTTTGTGTTTATCAGCACAGCCGATCGATGGCCATCTTAACCCTCGGGAGAGAGAGGCCAGGACAGATAAAAAGTCAAGACTCATCTTTTGTTGTGCCGGCAGCTCTGTCCAGTGCCAAAGGCAACACTCCCAATGGGCCCGACTCACAGAAATATGAAGGATTGCAGCCATGACAAAAAGCTGGAATAAATCTTTCTATTTTTCCCTCTACTATCCCCCAATGCACACGCACTCTCTGGTTTCAGAGGAAACGCTTTCAAATATTTTGGTTTTGCTCTTGCTTTGAGCCTCTCTTCAGTGACCCATTTGGGCCTGGAGGGACAGGGGAGGAGAGGGAAGCCAGAGGAGAGAAGCCACACTGTGACACAATCGGATTTGATCACGGGAGCCAATCTAAAGCATGAACCACACCAGCACTCATGCAGGCTATAAACCACAGTGGCACTCTGCAGCTGCACTGCTTTATTGTTTCACTGAATGGCAGTATTCCAGTAGGAGTCCTTCTAAAGGACTTTTTCCTCTTCCTTACAGCTCCAGAAGTTTTCAAACTTTTCACTTTAAAAGAGGAACTAAGTGTCAGTCTATTTACCAAAGATAAAGAAGTATAGAATAAAGAAACCTCAATGCAGTGACTACGATGATCAGCTATGTTGCTACTGTCCACTTATATTGAGATGTAAAGAGTTTTGCACACAAATTCTTACCATTTATTTGTAATGTGGTGTTCACAAACACTCAGTCACAAATACACACCCTTTCCCAACCGCACAGATTATTTTCTCCATCTGCATTAACCCTAATTATTGTTATTGATGTTGAAAAGTTTCTTCTGTTCCTCTATAGAGAACATTTACATGAAACAACAAATACACATCATGACTCAAGTAGGGAAGATGGTAGGAAAAGGTAAACATGTATAATAACAAATTATATGAATGTAAGATGTGTAAAAGGTCCCAAAATACACACATCTTTCATTGTCGTAATGTAATCTTAACCCTGAGAAATTAAGAATTCATTATTTAAACTGGTCCCAAAATTACTGTTAAAAATTTGTACTTGCCCCTTTAGATGATAGGACAGCAGTTCTTATTTTCTTTAGAAATGTCACAAGGTCAAAGCATACAGAGCCAAGTCTTCTACTTTTGCTCGTTGACCAATCTAGATCGGCCATATTCCTGCGGACCTTCAAATACTTTTTTTTTTGTTTCATTTATTAATTTTATAAAGTGCTTTTAAAACATCCAGATATGGAAAGCAAAGCACATAACAATAAAATGATTGCACTTAAAAAGATCACAGAAAACAAAATAATTCAGTTATAAAAGAATGTGCTAAGAAACATTAAAAAGCCTTTCTGACCCAATCAATCCTTAATTTGCTTTTAGAAACATCCAGTTTGGTGATGACACAGAGGTCCAAAAGTAAGCTGGTTCCTTAGATTAAACACTAGGGTGACTGGGCCTTTTGGGTTGTAGCAATATTACTAAGTACTTTGAACAGCCAACAAAAACTGATTGGACGATCTCTATGGAGAGAAAACAGACTCAATATTGGCGTACATCTGTAATAATAAATTTTCAAGCTGTGTAAACCTATTTGCATGTAAATTTGGGCACTTGTATGTGTAAAACCTGATTTGGAAACCCTTTAAAGAATTCTGTGTGTAACTTTGGGTATTTGCAACTCAAACGCACACACAAATATAAAGAAATAATGAGTACAAAATAAAAACACACACACAACTACTCATACAAATATAAATCCTTAAATATGTGTGCATGACTCACCTGTTAAACATCGACAATGCTGATGTTAAGCACAAATAACTTGACAAGTGCATGGAGGGTATTGAGACTCATTTTACGCTTCCGGGAGCTTCGCAGATCCGCGCATATATGGTGCGTTTAATGATTATGGAAAGCTGGGTCATTCGAATTTCTTTCATAGTGATGTGGTATTTCCCTCTATACTTGATCTTAGTATCAAAAAAGTGTTTATTTTTGAAAAAAGAAAATATACTTTAGCACCCCTTAGTTATGACACAGAGACAGACCCATGTTTACTTTGTAATTTTCTAAACTGTTTATGTAGACATTTTGATTGTAATTATGCGGTTGAAAGAAATTACCACTAGGAGGTGCAATGGTTCATTGGCTTAGAAAAACAGGCAGTCAATCCTAGGAGGAAAAAAATCCGATACCTGGATTCAGGTCATCTGCCTTGTTGGGTCTGGAGTCTCTCATCTTCCCTTTTACAACAGCCTTTGAATCAACAGGGTTCAGATCAGGGGAGTTTGCTGGCAGAGCCACCAGTGTCAATTAACCAGCTTTTAGTATATTTGGCAGTGTGGGCAAGTGCCAAGTCTTGCTGTAAAAAATAAATAAATAAATGAGCTTCTACATACAACCTGTCAGCAGATGAAACCATGAAGTGCTTGATGATTTCCTGATATATTTCTGCATTGACTGTGGATTTCAGAAACACCAGCAGAGGACATGACAATTAAAACATTCTCTGATCGGAGAAACCTGACACTGGTCTTAAAGCAACATGGATTCTGGGCCTCACCATTCTTCATCCAGACTCTTGGGCCTTGATTTCCATATGAAATACAGAATTTACTCTTATCTGAAAACAGGACGTTGGACCATTGGGCAACAGTCCAGTTCTTTTTTCTCCTTAGTCTAGGTAAGATGCTTCTGACGTTGTCTCTGGTTCAGGAGTGGCTTGACAGGGGGAATGCAACATCTTTAGCCCATGTCTAGTATTAATCTCTGTGTAGTAGCTCTTGAGGTACTGACCCCAGCTCTCTTGATTGGATTTTGCCCAAAAATCCTCTCAAGGGTGTGGTTCCCTAACCTGACTCTCGCCAGCTGTATGTTAATCCGCTTAGCTTTACTCACATACATCTGGGACATCTCCCATAGAGAGTGATTTCTCCAACCAATTTTATTGTCTAGCCAATCAAGACGCAGGGCTGGAGTTTCATGGATGTGACGTAGTGGAGAAGCGACCGTGAGATTCCAACAGCAATGGCGGCTCGCATCGAGGAAGCAAGTGTTAGCATTGATGCTGCTATTTCTTCCGAGTTGTCCAATCTACCTAATATTGTTTCATTAAAAGAACATCAGAGAACGCCTCTGAAGGCTTTTATTGGTGGAAACAATGTTTTTGCCCTTCTCCGACCGGCTTTGCCCTGTCTTCCCCCCTTTTCCTGTCAGCTCACTGTCAATAAAATGCGTGCCACTAGAGCTGCAAACACATAAAACAGCGTCATGGGTTGGCTTCGGTGTGAGCGGTTGAAATAGCACGTCAATAAAGATGACAAACAAGTGGCTTATCCAATCATATGCAAGAATTTTTGATAAGGCCCAGCCTTCAATAAAGGCAATTCCTATGGAGATGTCCCAGATGTATGTGAGTGGAGCTAGGTGGAGCGACATACAGCTGGCGAGAGTCAGGTTAGTGGTTCCCCACCTCACTTCTTCATTCCACTCAATATTCTGTTAATATGCTTGGATACAGTGATTGTGGCTTTCCCTCTAGCCCAGGGAGTGGATGGCTGTCTTCTGGACATCTATCAAGTTTACAGTTTTTGGGAAGTTTGAAGCATAGGAACTAAATGTGGCTTCTCCCTGTTTAGTTCTGGTCCTAGGTATGCGGAGTAGGCTGGAGTCAGAAGACCTTAATAGTCTGGAGGGTTGATACACTGATAACAAGTCTGTGATGTATTTAGGTTCTGAGGCATTCAGTGATTTATCGACTAACAGAAGTATTTTAAAGTCTATTCTCTGAGATACAGGGAGCCAGTGTAAGGACTTTAGAACTGGGGTGATGTCCTCTACTTTCTTAGTCTTAGTGAGGACGCAGGAAGCAGCGTTCTGGATCAGCTGCAGCTGTCTGATCCACTTTTTAGGCAGACCTGTGAAAACACCGTTGCAGTAATCAATGTGACTAAAAATAAACGCATGGATTAGTTTTTCCAGATCCTGCTGAGACATTAGTCCTTTAATCCTGGAGTATAATACCAGGAGTACCTATAAATATGGAGAGACAAATAAGTAAAATATAAATCTGATAATCTACAACTTTAAATTAATTTGCTTCTTGTTATAAACACACAAATGGAAGTTTTATCATTAATGTTTCTGATGCAACACTGACTATTGTCAGTGCTTCTTAGCCTAAACAATTAACATGGACTAATAAAACTGACTTGATAAAATGAGTAGGATTATTGTGGATAGATTTCTTATTGAAAAGCAATGTAAATGAATGCAATGTAAACTTAATATCCATGTGTTTTTGGTGGAATTAATATCATCATTGCTTGATGATTGGTTTCTGTCCAAGCTCAGATCCTCCATCTTGTCTCAATAAATTTTAACAGACAGAATAAACTCTAAATTTGTCGGTTAAATCTCTGTCTAAAAGCCATCTGACCACACATATGTTTTTAATTGTTTGATCTTTTACCCATGCCTGTTTGTCCTACAGTAAACTGAATTTTCTTAAATTTTTTTCCTGAGAGGTTTTTATCTGGTCTCCTCTGACACTCTGCATCTGCTATTCAAAGAAGTGAGACATTAAATAATCATGCTGCTGTTAAATAATCATGCTGCTGACTGAGGGTGAAGTGTTAGAAATCCCTCCAGGGTTCCAGCTCTGTGTTTTGTTTTTTTGGGTTTTTTTTTACTGTCATCGATCAACACGTGTCTTCAATGATTTTATTTACAACTCTGGGTGATTTATTATATATTGACTTTGAGCTCTAAAAGGTTTGATAAACAAATGTAATGACAAAAGTTTCCTGGGGATTATTGGAGGTTTTGAGAGGTTCAGGCTCTCAGGTTTAGATTTTGCAGATGATGTGATTCTGTTTGCCTCCTCTTTTAAAGTTGTATCAGTTGATGCTTCATGGTTAAGAGTTTTGATAACTAACAGATTTAAAAAAAAAAAAAATCTAAGGCCATGATTCTCAACTGGAAAAAGATAGATTCCTTCCATGTTGGCAGTACGCATTGAGTTCAGCTATCTTGTTGTCTGGTTAATGAGTTACGGCAGAATGAAGGGGATATGGACAAATGGATTAGTGCCTTGCCCTAAGGAGGAGTTGGAGAGTGCTGCTGGGGGAAGAGATGTCTGATCCTCCCTCCAGGAACAATTTGTCCAACAACTTTGACTAAACACAAGTTTAAATATGTAGTTTAAATATTAAATGGATGGATTCCCTGCAGTCCTTATTGTTACAAAATACAGAAATCTCCCTCATTTTAAATGAAGTACTACTAAAAGCAAAAGATGAAAGGAAAACCTGCAGCTTCAAAATCCATCGGAAACTTCCTTCCTTCCTTCCTTCCTTCCTTCCTTCCTTCCTTCCTTCCTTCCTTCCTTCCTTCCTTCCAGCCAACTGACTTAATCTCTATGTATATAAAACATGTTCATGTCTGTTGTGCTAACCTGTGTGTGTGTGTGTATATATATATATATATATATATATATATATATATATATATATATATATATATGCGTGCATCATGAACCGGTGTCTGTCTCAAACAAAATTTCACAACGGTAACAACCAGTGACAATAAAAGATTCTTGAGTCCTTGCTTACAGTTTATACTGTGCATTCAGCATGGAACTCTGTTCTCCAGTTGTGTCATTCGGGAGCTTGTGGCAGCCTTATTTTGTAATTTTCTCCTGCAGAGGTCAAGTCAGAGAACTGTTACTCGTCATTTCAGTAAATGAGTTGAACTGAAGCTACAGGGTCAACACTTCTACTCTACTACATCTTCTTGTCTGGCAGCAGCACGGCCTTTTGTCCTCATCTTGTCCACTGACAGGAAGCGGTGGTCTCGGGTTGGTACCTGCCACAAAGCGTGACATGCTCACAAAGCAAGCCGGGACAAGCAGATTTCTGAAGATCCACACGCAAAAAATGGAGGATTGTAGAATGAAAGGCCACAATGACTGATGCTGCTATCAGCAGCTCTTTGTTGAGGCAGAAAAGCAGTAGGTTTTCTTTTCTGTTATCTGATGGATTGAGGTCTGGTGTGGACAGATCAGATCACCCGGACACGGAAAACCACATTACCACTGCTATTTGTTTATATTTTGTAGATGTAACAATTCTTATTTGTGAATGTTGGTTTTCGTATGTTGTATTTAGAAGATTTTCTAAGGAAAATTAACACATAGTGTTCTTTCCTTACATACACATCTAAAAAAAAAAAAAGCTAATTTTAGCATGCTTGTAATCGCAGGCTGCATCATATAGTCCTATTGGTCACTTTTGACTTCTGATTTGTTTACAAAACATATTGTGACAAATTTCAAGTAGACTACAGCAGTAATAAGTGTATCCTCAGTAACCTTTAGGGTACCCATCCATCTTCTATACCAGGGGTCGGCAACCTTTACCACTCAAAGAGCCATTTGGACCCGTTTCACGCAGTAAAGAAAACACAGGGAGCCATAAAACCCTTTTGAAATTTTAAATTAAATCACACTGCATATAACATTTTTTTTGTGACAGAATGGACCCGGAGCAGAACCAATGCATCTTTGCCTTTTTTTTTTTCCCCGTACGAAGTACAAAACTTCTACTGTTGTTTTATGGAAATCATCAACTCTGCTAATGTCAGAGTTTTTATTTTGAATAAAGCTTGGTGCGAGTAAACGCACGTCATGGTTGGATTATTTGATTTTCATCCCATATAAACGGTACTTTCGGAATACTTTTCTTTTAATCCGTACACATTTTAATCACATCCGGGAAAGTTACGCACATAAACGAGCTCCAGTCATTAACCAGCTAACAAGCTAACAGCTGTATTAGACGAGCTATCAGACGTTCAGGCGGCACCTGAAGCTCGACTTCAGCCGCGCAGGACTCCACTCACAGCCTCGAGCAAAGCGCTGTTCGCTTTTCCTCACTTTGAAAATGAACAAATGTCAGACATAGACACGACTCTTACCCTGCTGTTTAGTTCTCTTCACCCTCATCAATGATTCCATGTTATTTTAGGTCCCGTGTCACCGTGGTCCCCTTGTAATTTGTAGAATTTACTACAAAAAAACAGCATCTGAAAATACCGCCTTCTCTGCGCTCACTGTGTTTATTTCGCTCTGCAGCCACTCAGCAAGCATTATTTCTTCTTCTTGAGTTTATTGGCAGTTGGCAAACATCTTTTCAGTGCGCATTACTGCCACCAACTGGTGAGGAGTGTTCGTCAGCCAGCATTGACGACTGCCTGCATGAGGTACACAGCTCCGCGACATAACTGTTTTCAACAGATGAGCCGCATCAGATGCATCAAAGAGCCGCATGCGGCTCCGGAGCCACGGGTCGCCAACCCCTGTTCTATACCAACCTAATCTTTGCAGGGTGATGGGAGGCTGGTTTTGAACTTAAAACCATCTTTCTGCAAGGCAACAGTGCTGGGTTGTAATCCATTTAGTAATAGTAATATCATCTTTATTGTCATTGAAACATACATTACAATGAAATTTGTTCTCTGCTTTTAACCCATCATCTTAGGGGCGCAGTGGGCTGTCATGTGCGGCGTCCGGGGAGCAATCTGGGGTTAAGGGTCTTGCTCAGGGAGCCAGAGTGCAGGCGCTGGGGATCGAACCGGGTACTTGCATCCTTCTCTGAGTGCAAGCACACTGCTCTAACCACTAGGCCACCACTCCCCTTCACGTTTTGGTCAACATTTTACAACTTCTTGGTGTTTCAAAGCCATACTTGCATATTATCACGACCTCTGTATTGTCAATTTAAAATGTGGGCCTAACCCCCCTCCCCCCAAAAAAAAAAAAAAAGAAAAAAAAAAAAAGAAAAAAAAAAAAAAAAAAAAAAAACTCACAGGAACCATAGTGGTCCTTATATGAAAGACTGGTTAGTTTCCAGTCATACAGACAAATAAATCCTGAATTTGCATTTTTGGATAGGGAAACATGACACATTGATGTCAGGAAACTTGATTATTGAGAAGCAAATGCAAATAATTAATGTAGCAGAATGTAGAAAGAACACCTAAAAAGAGACTGTCTTTTTTCAAAAAGACATGAAAGAAATGCAAAATGAAAGATTGCACCAAGTTACAGAAGCTGGTGAGCCACAGTTAGAGCCACATGAAAAGAGAAAGAACAGTCTGGATGAAAATCAACATTTATCGGCTTTGTCACTAATATGACACCAGAGGTACAGGGAGATGCTTGATTCGCTAAATGTTACTGGCCATTGAAGGAAATACAAACACAAAAGTCTTCATGATGAGCCAAAAAAAGAAAATATTCATAGAAAATGTGAGACACAATACTTAAACCGCACAGTACATCCTGTTTTTTTCTTTTCAGTTGAAAGCCGAGGGTATATTTTGGGCGAAATACAACCTCTCATCAGCTTAAAGCTGTTCATCATTACCACTCCTCTGTCTCTTGTTCTGGGCGTCATCTCTTGCAGCTCGGTGCATTAAAAATTGAAAGCCTCCTTTGTATCCATGCAGAGGGAAGGGAGCGACAACACTCTTTTAACGCTACTTCTGTGCTCTTGAAAAGCCAACATCAATAAAATGGGGAATCCAAAAAGAAACTTCAAATGAGGGGGGGGTGGGGGGGTGAGAAGGCAACATAAAGCAGTTGTCACTCTTTTGTTTTTAATGCAGGGATGTTTAAAAAAGCTACTGCAGTGGTGTGGTTGTAGTGAGACAAACATATACAGTACAGGATGTTAGATCCTTCTCCCTAAAGAGCCTGACATGGAAAAATAAGGAATGTATCCTTCCATCTGCTGTGCTTGCATCCAACAACCAGCAGCACATGCACCTCTAAAACTGGTAAATTATGAAGGTCATTATTACCATTTCAACAGACAGTAAATAGTTGAAGCACCCAGTACATCACAACCAAACAGAGGTGGAGCTGGAAGACCACACCCTACTTAAAGGAGCAATAAGCAATATTTCATTATTTTAGATAGAAAGGGATGGGGGTTCTGGAATGCAGCTGGAATTGAGGTAGAGAGAGGCATAGCTTGTCACACATCAGCTTAATCTAAATACCCTTATAGAGTAAGGACTCTTGAGCCAAAGCGGAAGTGCGTCAGTGGTCACCATGATAAGTCCTGTCTGAATAGTGCAGTCACTAAGGAAGGAGGTAGGAAAAGAAGCCTGTATGCGCCCTCCCGTGGCTAGTTTTGCCTAGGAACCCCTAAATGTACCTTACTGGCGCTAAGAAGCCTTAACTTATCCTACAATCCTTTGTGCAATATGTTTTATAAGCACAGCCCTCTCACAGGAGTCAACAAAAATGTCCGGAGAAAAAAGATCACTCACTTTGTAGTTCAATTTCAGAAGGCTGTAGGCCCGGATTTGACTCTCATCCATGTGCGTTTCCGTCACGTAATGACGTCGGAGTTAAAGGCTGTCCGAATTCGGCACAGCAGTCCGAAGCTCCTTTTCTACCCACTATAGACTTCCCACTGTTGACCCCATGGAAGGTTTTGTAACAGGAGCTAGAAACTGGAGCTGGAAGCTATTACTAAGGGTATTCGGATGGATCCATCTTGTTTTGGTCTACAGTGCACAATAGCCTACCTAGTGGTGAAATTTCACTTATTGCTCCTTTTAGGATTCAAAAGCAAAATATTTTTCAAATATAACATTGGATTTACTAAGTGAAGCATATAGGCCAATAGTTTATTGGAAAAATAAAAATATATAAATCATCTAAATCTACATTCTATCAGGTTATCTGAAGTTATTTCTCTAAATCCTGTTTGACAATGATAAGAAGTTAAAAAACAAAACGTGGGAATCACCATCCTGAAAAGATATTTCTTTCATGCAAACAGTTTGAACAAGATGGAAAATATCCTGGTTCATCCTTTTGTTACTTTTACACTGGAATTTTGAAATTCTTCATTATCACGAAGCCCTTCCAAAAAGTCTTCAGGTCATCCCACAGATTTCTGGTGTGAAATTCTCCTTCTGATGAGATATTTCTACCATTTTAGTTTCTCTCCAACTGCTATTTCTTAAATCCAGATTAAAATAAAAGGTTATTGACAGAGATTACTCCAGTATATAACCAAACATTAACAGTATCAGAGTATCTTGTCATCCTTGCACTTCTAAAAAAGTGCAAAGTGGGGATATACTTGGTGGCAAGATGTTAGAAGCAGGAAAAGTGGGCAATCACAAGGATTTCTGAGTTCAATAAAGTCATACATTGATTTAGCTAGAAAACTCGGTCAGACTATTCCTTCCAAGGAAGGAATAGGTAAGTCCTGCCAAAAACCAAATGGTTGAGTCTTGAATGGCTCAGAGGATCCTACGGCCACTCTTGATTAAGCATTGAATCTTTTCTTCACACTGCTGGTTTCCTGAGACAACCTTTCCTTAATTGGTATTCTATGACCTACCCAATCTGTCTGTACACGACTAAATTACACTGATGGAGTGAAGTGATTTAGACAGAAAGTATTCAACGTTCTTTTAACCATCGACTTATACTCTGTAACTTGAGTCCTTATCAGCACGACAGTAACAGTATCGCATGGAACAATGCAGCTGTAAAGACCTATTGGATAAAATAATGTATTTTTTTTATCTAAAAGGATGATCCAGTGAAATTCTTTTTGGGATTGCATTGAATTCAATCAGCTCTTATCAGGCCTTCTGCTTACAGATTGTTTCCTTCATTAAGGAACTTTGAAAAGATTGAAGTCCTTTTAAACCACATTTGAATACTTATCAAAGCAAGTACAGTTGTTTAACTTAAAAAGGAAGAGACTTTACCTTTAGCCTAAGACAGGCTGCAGTAATAATGTGACCATTGTTATCAGTTTCTTTTGATAGATTTTAATTTTTCAATTTGTAAAAAAAAAACTTTCACAAAAAAAAAAAAAAAATCCTTTTTGCCTAAGTTACACTGCTAAGAAGAAACTAAAAGTAAGTAAAATTTTCTTGAAATTAGTGTGTTTGTCCTTGATTTGAGCAGGTAAATAAGATTATCTCCCAGTTGAATTAGTATTTTGACCCCCTACAATAAGGTAATTAGATATACTCCACTTGAAATAAGATGGTGGAGATGAGTTGTTCTTATTTTAAGTGCAAAAATCTTATTCCAGTGGCAGGTCATTTAAATGTACCTGCTCAAATGAAGGACAAATACACTAATTTCAAGAATATTTTACCTACTTTTAGTTTCCTTTTTGCAGTGTATGAAGCATATGTAGTTTATTTTAAATGTGTTGATTCTGTTGTTGTTCATTTAAGTTGTGTTTAGTTTTTAAAATATGTCACCAAGCTGTTATGTGGATTATCCAGCACCAAGTTGTGTTATCAAAAGACTGTATAAACATCCAGCTTCATTATTTTGTTGGTCTCTGTTGTGGACCTACAGCTGGACTTACATCCTGCCTGGAGCAGGATCTTGCAATGGTCATGTAGACAGAGCTCTTGTGGCTTTAATGGTTAGGAAAAGAGACAAACATATCAACGTTATGTCCCCACAACGATGTATGCGACAAACACCTGGAAAATACACTTATCCACTGCTCAGTTCTCTATGCTGAATGCAATACGTCATATGCACACGGAAAATAATTGCGTAGAAGTTAAACAAGCTGCAAAACATTATTAATAAATTGGATGTTATTTTAGTTTGTTGCTTAAAAAAAACACAACTTTTCTGTTCACAATGGTGATGATCTGTGTTATTTCAGAGCGATTAGTGCCCCATCTTTGTCATGATTTTCAGGATGTGGTTCCGCCACAGGCTGAAATGGAACATCAACCCTGAAAATGTGGCTCAGGTGGTAGAAGAGGCCACCCACGACCTGCAGGGATTTGAATTGATCTCCCCTTAATGCCTGACTGAGAGTACTCTTCAGTTGCTCCAGCCTGGTGTGCAGCTGTATGAGCATGTAGGCGTTCTGTCCGTTAACCCCTTTAAGCCTCAGGCTATTTTGGGGCATTTCCTTCTGGAAAAATAAACACCCACAGATTCAACTAGTGACATTTCCTAGGCTTTAACAGATTAGAAACACCAGAAGAATCTCAGACCAGATAAAATTAGGGGTAAAATGCTAAGAATTGACCTAGGTCCTAACTTAAAACTAATAACAATAAAGTTAATACAACTTTTGCTTATTATTCTTAACAGCTGCAACGCAATCATAGCAGAGTAAATGCTCTGGTGATGATGGGAATAAAAGCTAGTAAATTTAATGGTGAGAAAAAGTGATGTTGGTCAGAGTAATGGGGAAGGGATGTAACATTTGGAACATAGGTAAATGTTAACAGTCAGACAAATCAATGTGGTGCATGCCCTCGATGTCCTCACTGCACAATTCACTAACACCACCTAACTACCTCAAGCACAGGGGTGGAGAGGTTATAATTCACGCTTGTTTTGCACCCACACAACCTTACTTGGATTAAGTCAGTCAGACAGCCTGTTTGCCAAAGTGTTCTTGACTCAAATGTGAGGCCATCTGTCTGACAGCTGAAATTTGCCCAAGACTGAATTATCAACAGGATAATAATCCCAAACACATCAACAGATATACAACAGACTGGGTGAGAAAGAAAATAATCAAGGTGTTACACTGGCCTAGTCAAAGACTAAGCCTTAACCTGACTAAAATACCGTGGTTGGATCTTAAGAACAAGCTCAATGAGGCAATGTTGGAAAGATGATGCAAAGATCCTCCAGAGTGATGAGAGAGAATGAAAAAGTCTGACAGAAAATAGCAACTGACAGTTTTATAATTACAAGTGTTCATACAAATTGGATTGGGGTAGAAATACTTTTCCCTATGAATATTTATTGGGATTTTGAAGTCTTTGTAGAGAATACATACCTTTTGTTAGAATTAGAATCTTAACATAAAGGTATAGTTTATATTTTTTCATTTGCAATTAAATCTGAAAAATAAAGTTGTGGAATCAAAGAGTAAGACATAAACTAAGAGCTTTGTAGGCACTAAATGGTTACTGACTGAAAAGTTACTGTACTGGAATGCAAGCTTTCTGAGCACTGCATTATGCTTTGATGTCATGAACGTTAGTATGAACCTGATTATATACAGATGGTCCCAACTCCTAGTTTGAAGATTGCTAAGAAAATGGGATCACTCAAGCTGTTTTGACATGTAAAGGGAGAGGACTCATTGAATTGATTGAGCGCTGTTCAGGCTTTATTCCGTGTCCATCCATCCATCTCTCTTTCTGCAGTCCTGACAGAAAGCATAAGAGGGCAATCTCCCCCCAGGAAGTAAGGCAGTGTAGTTAAGTGGGTGGGTGGTAGCTGTGATTGACAGCTCCAGCGCTGAATTCCTGGACCCCCCACTGAACAAGAGCATACATGAGGAGGGGGAGAGACTCAAAGACACATGAAGCTTCGTGTTGGGAGGCAGTAAAAAAAGGCAGCAAGATGCCGATTTCTCTGTCATGTCTCCTTGATGTGCCACTGATCCAACTGCAGCTTCTGGGTTCCAGTTTTACTGTTTAGTTTGAATCACTCTTCTCATCCTGCTCTTCAAGTATCTGATAAACCCACTGAGTATCTGAGGTGACATTGTCAGTAAATCTGTTATTTGAGGGTTGAACAGTAAGAAACAGAAAGAGGACCCAATTTATCTTTGATTTATCCACAAAGTATTAAAATCGTCTTGTAGTAGGATGAGGGGATTGAAAATATGAGTATATCCTTATAACTGCCCACCATTTTTCGATGATATTAGAACATAACCTTGCCAAAAAGAATTCAAACAGAACATAACAAAACAATACCTACAGATGGTAGTATTTTGTTTGTTAATTTTTGTGTTTACATTTGAGGCTGTTGTACAGATGTTTTATATTCCCTACTATTTTGCTCATTGCATCACGCTGTCCTATTCTCAAGAAATACATTTTCAGATATTCAAAACATGTGATGACCAAACAGATTGTTTATTGTAATAATCTTTGATGTAATCAACTGGTATTGTATTTTAAAAAGCTACACAAACACAAGAAATACCTTCATTTTCCCAAAATGGGACAATTAAGGGGTGTCAGTTGCAGAAAAAAACAAAGTTACAGGCTAATTCAGTAATGAAAAAACAAGCTAGTCGAAAGTTTTTTTCTAAAATAACAGCAAATTAACTTCTCAGAAAGGCAAAAATAAAATGGAAATGAAAAACAGTGAGTTATTGCAAAATTACTGAATATGACCTATTCAGATGAAAATAAATATTCAAGTTAAACATTGGAAATATAGCAGATATTGCACAATGAAGTGAGAAAAATATACATGATTGTAGAAGCAACACTGAGAGAAACTAGTGTGTGCAAATGGACATTAACAGAGTGTAAATGATTTGTGTTCAGATCATGAAAGCAGTGCATGATAGAGAAGGGAAAACAAAATGGTTTTAAAACAAATGTCTATAAAAAAACAAACATATCTGCAGCATTCATCTGTATTACGCCTCCCTAAATCAATACTTTGAAAAAACACCTTTTGCTACAATAAAGCTGAAAAGTTCAACAAGGTAGACATATTTGCCAATTCTTCTTTGCAAACTGCCTAAAGCTCAGCCAAGATTGGATGGGGAGTGTCTGTTACTATTAACTTTCAAGCCTTGCTTCAGATTCTTAATTGGATTTAGGTTTTAACTTCGACAGGGCCATTTTAACACGTGGATACGATTAACTCGGAGCATTCTGTTGTAGTTATGCCTGTATGTTTAGAAATGCTGTAGCAAGAAGAACCTCATATCTGGTTGCAAATCTTCTACAGCCTCCAGCAGGCTTTATTTTAGGATTGCCCAATATTGAGCGTTGGTCCACCTTCCCATTTGCTCTGAGCAGCTTCTGTGGCCTTATTGAAGGAAATCATCCAAACATCATGATGCTACTACTTCCATGTTTCACAATAGGGATGTACCCCTTCAGGTTTTACAAAATTGTTTATGTTCTTATCTTTGAAAACTGCACTTTTTTCTTTCAAATCTAGGTTCTACTGCAACTGATAAGGTTTCAGGTCGCTCAACAGTGCTGACATAGTGTTATCCTGGGGTGTGTATTACAGAGTGGTGTTGCCATCAGCATGGAGCTGCCTTAACATGCATCTGTAGGATAAGCTGCAAAGAATCTACTTCCCTCTAGAAGAACATCAAGGACAGACGTACAGTAATGAACAGTAGAATACTGGTTAAAAGTTATTTTCTAAATGAATCCTTCTTCGCATCCAGTGGTGGTCCTTCTGTGCAATGAACACTGTCATGAATAATGTGAGATTTTAAAACACCCAGGGACAATTTGGTGAGCATCTGGAGCAGAACAATTTCATTTTAGACAGGCGGTTCGCAAGATACCCTGTTCTTGACCCCACTGAGAAACTGGTGTTTGTTTTCAAAACACATGTAGAGAAAAATGGAGCCAACAAACTAATCAAGCCCAAGAATAAATGCAAATATTTAAAACATAAGTTTAACAAAAATCTACAAAATGTATGCTGAAATTATTTAAGATGATTGTTTTGTTTAAGGCAATGACACAAAGACTAATGTACCTGTTACCGGGTGGTGGGTAGGTCAGCCTGAAGGATACTAATTTAAATGCCCCGCTGTTAATACTGACTTTGAGATATTCACTCATCACTCGGTTTTCACAAACAGAGCTCCCACATGAATTTTCTGATGATACTCTTATTCCCCCAAATATTAAGAATGGGCATTTATTATCTGCTAAACGAGCTGCTTTTTAGACCAGGATCATATCTTTAATTAAAACAGATTCAAGAGCAGTCATATTTCATGCTGGTATGTCATTTTTCAGCTAATGCACCAAAACAAAGTGCTTAGCTCAGGGTCAATAGACACTTGGAATTTTTCACAGTGAGCATCAAATCTATTTTCTGCATTGTATTTATGAGATGACGTCCTGCTGACTTTTAAAATCTGTCCATGCTCACAGAGAATCTGGCTCGGATGATTATCTTTCCGATATTTCTGAATAACTTTTTTTCCGGATGGCAGGCTTTAGAGGTATCTATCTACATGAGAGACAAATGACGAGAGGTACCCATGAGGCAAGCCTGGATCAGGGAGCATCTGACTCACTGTCGTCCAGACCAAAGACCATCAGGGATCCTCTGAGCTGAAATCGTGAATCATGATTTCTATTAAAATATTTCTATCAGTTTCTTGGTCTGAAAGAGACCATGAGACACATTAATAGCCAGATGGACCAAAAGGCTGTGAATCAATGTCACATCAGTGCAATCACATAGCTGCAATTTTCACATCAGACTGGAGCAGACTGTGGAACATGGAGACGACAGACCCGTAACAGAAGGTGCTGTTTTCTGCACATAAAGGATTGTTTCTGAAATAAATAGACATTTTTGCTCTGCATTACATTGCCTTGTAAGACTATTCATACCTGTTACCTTTTCCCCATTTGGGAAAAATTTAACTTATTTAATAAAATATATATTAAGGCTTTTAAAGCCAAAGTCTTTAATATATATATTTTGGGATTTATGATAGACCAACACAAAGTAGTAATTCACCGGACAGAGAACCCAACAATTCAGCCAGATATTGTGTTGCACTTAAAAGGTTTATTGAAAATCAAACAAATAAACAAAAGTATGAAGCTGGCAGGTGAGAGTCCAGTGTGAGCAGGCAGCACATACCAGGAGATGACGGGCTAAGTATGCAGGAAGCAGACAGCAGTTATGTGAGACGGGCAGGTGTCATACACGGAGAAGGCAGGTAAAACGATGCAGACAGGTCCAAAAGCGCTGGGCAGGAATCCAAAGACAGTCCAGGTCATGAACAGAGTCAGACAGCCGAAGAGGCATCCAGTGAGTGTAGCGCAAACATAGAATCCAAAGAGAGAAGAATTGGTCAAAACTGATGCTGGATAACCACTCACTCAAGGCTTGAAGTTGATCTTGCAGAGAATGGCTGTAGAAGTATGGAGTAAGAAAGCTATCAAAAAGGTATGTGTATGATTTTAACTATTCATATTTGTATCTCAATAATATATTGTACACAAATTCCAATAAAAAAATCTACTGTCATATATGTGAGTCTGAAAAATGTTGTGGCTTAGGATTGTTTTTATGCGACTATGAATCTGAGAGCTGTGAGTCAAAAGTCTTGTGACTACAACTCTAATTTCTATGACTACAAATCTTCACTGCTGTGGACAGGAATCCAAGTTTGTGGGTATGAGACAAAAAGTGTTAAAATTCATGAAAGTTTACTAAAGCAGCTTATCGTATATATCAAAGCAAATATTAACCATAGGTATACCTTCAAATACAAGCTGGACATGAAATTAATCAACCTTTTCAGCCTAATAGTTAGAACACGGATTCCCAAAATGTGGTGCGTGCAACCCTGGGGGTGCGTGAGCTGCCGCTAGGGGGTGCCCGAGATGAAAAATGTAATGCCGGTCTGACATTTTCCCCCACACTATAAAGACGTGTAAATAAACATTTTCTTTGTAGAAATTAAAATCAAAAACTGTAAATTTATTAAATAAATAAAAATGTATTCACATGAAAATTTATTTATTTAAAATAAATCTTCTATGCATCATTTTAAGATGAAATATACAATAAGTTATCATCTTCTACGCATTGTAATGTATATGCCCACCTAGCTTGTGGCCACTATTTCAATTATTCTAGCAAATATGCTCAATTGGCTAAAACCAGGGAAACTGTCATGCAGGTGGGACATCTAGGACCAAAGATAGTGGTGAAGCAGCGAGGAATCGGAGGCAACAGAGAAGAGAATTGTAACGGATCTGGAAGAAAGTGAGTGGAACTCAGAAAATGTCATTTGCGTCAAAAGAGGGAAAATTTAATCTGAGCCAAAAGTTTTATTTACAAAATTTAATTGAGTGACTCGGTCTCTCTATCGATCGTGCAGCACCTACAAAGAGCACTGCCATGGTGCTGTGACTCTGAACTGCTACAAGCACTGATGCGGATGTCATGCCCACACCACTGCTGCTGGTGGGAAAATTGGTGGTAGACGCGATTTCTTGACAATGCTCACACACAGAGCTATAATACTTTTTATTGTGATTCAGATAGTTGCAGTTCGTTTTAAAGACGCTGTAGAGTTGTAGCACGTATGCAGGGGGAACCTCTCATTACCGCGGCTGCATTCTATTACTGGGTAGAAAGAAAAAGAAAAAGGTTCAGGTTTAGCCTGAAACAGACCGGTCTGTTGGGAATCCTTTCGTACCTTGGTATAACTAACTTTATCCACCGCTCATAGTCGGTACTACTGGAAAAGTGGAATTAATTCTGTTTGACCATTAATTCATTACTTGTAGAGTGGATCACCCACAGCCCCTTTGCCTGGTCCATTTGAGAGACCCAGAGGTGAACCTTCCCAGGGCCTTTCTTCTTACTTAGCCTACTGCCTGTCAACCTGTGCAGGGCTGCAGCCTCTTCTCACAGCATGCAGGGCACCTGCAGCTGCATGCTGCACAGAGTGATATGGTAGATAATGGGAAAACGCTTTTGGGGCGCAGATTTTTGGTTTTAACTGCTCGTGCTGCCCCCTATGTGTCATTGAAAAAAAGTGCCAAAAACCGCTACTGGCTGTGCAGCAGGAACAGTTGGATTGGTTCATTTGAGAGATTGGCACGCCATCAATACACATCCATCCAAAATATAAGGGGAACAAGAAACCTCATCGATCTCACAAGAGGACAGCATAGGAGCGTAAAATGGCGCCGCCTCTAAATCCTGTGTCTCTACTGCTTTTTTCTGTGAATCTGTCTCTTTTTTTCCTGCTAGCCTGTTCAAAACTTATGCTGCAGCCCAAAGAAAGAAGGAAGCCTGCACTCTCAAAAACGGAGATGGTGGGCGGGAAAATGCACCATTTTGCAGCAGTTCATTGGCTAAGAGCGGTGCATAAGTCTTTCAATGGAGTTAACCCTTTATGTGCTGATCATTAGGGTTATTTACCAAACCTAGTCATACATTAATTTCAGTTGTTTGGAATGTAAGTGAAGCCAATTTTATGTTAAAATGGCCTGCCAAAATTGCTGCAGAGAGGTCCTAATCATTCGATAACACCCCCTTGTGGCATCATTTTAACACATTGCTACTCATGCCCGCAAACTTAAATTTGTGTCCACAGCAGTGAAGACTTGTAGTCACAAGACCTTAGATTCAGATTCATGCTCACATAAAAAAAATCCTAACTCACAACATTTTGTAGAATCACATATATGACAGCAGAATTGTGTGTACAGTATTTTCTGACATAAAAAATATTACAAGCTGTTAAAATCTGCACACCTCTTTTTGACAGCTTCCTTACTCCATAATACAAAACCACAGAGACTCTCAGCTTCTCACCTTGAAAAATGTGTGAGTTCTACTGTTCTCCAGAGGGAACCTTTCATCACTGATTACTACAGCATTTTGCAATAAAGACATAAGAACTGAGGGCTTTACTTTGTAGCTCAGTTGTCTTTATTACCACCACACAGCAGTTCACTGTCTGCAGTAATGTAGAACCCAATTGGCCCGTCGACCTAGTGCTTCAATTTACCACCCCTTGTGAAATTCCTTCTCCTGAGCCGATGACTTCTTTCCAATCTAACGCCCGTCATTCATTCTTCAGTTTAGCACCATAAACTCAGCTTTGAAGGAGCTAATCTTTACCCTGAACACCTCACACTTAGTTAAAGTGTCTACTGGGTCTTTCATCCCAGTAAGATCAGCAGAGGGAACCTATTGGTGTCCAGAACTTACCTGGTGGTGGTGTGACCAGATCTACATCTCCAGTCTGTAAGGTGTAAATCACAGAGAGGAGATTAATCAAATTATCAGTAAACAAAGAATACATAAATTGAAGCGTGAAAGAACTCCGAGTGTGGACTTGGTTAGGAATTTAAACACAAATAAAAAATACCTCATTATAAAAAATGCCAAGTTTAAAAACTGTGCATTTGCTTATGTGAGAATCAGATCACCAGACAGCTTCTCTATTGAGAATTTGTTGGAGCCTCAGGCTTCGGTTGCAAAAGGACCCCCCTCTCAGTTCAGTTCAGCCCACTGCACTTGCCGTTTTGCACATGACATCCCAAAGAGAAAGACAATGATCATAGAGTGCATAAATGTTTTAAGCAATCGATAACAACACAAAATTACAATGACAGGTTATGAAAGAATGTGAGGTGGAATCCCTGGGTGAGGCTTTCAGACCCTTCTTCGGGGAGAATGAAAATTGCATCATCTCTGCTTGATTAATCTAGATACTTGCTGGTCAGACTGTCCGTTATTTCAGAAAGTTAGCAGACAACACAAATTATTAACCATCACTACCAGATAGTTTGCTAATATATGGGGCTTTGAGTCTGCGTCAGAATAAGCACTCATCAATTTAGATCAGAATTCTGTAGCTATATATACATACTGTAGCTACTTGCTATTTTTTTTTTTTGAGCATATATTCACCTCACTGCAAGGACCCCACTCCCCTCCCCCCCCTTTAAAATACAATTTGGCTAATCTTAACAGAAGGTGTTTGCTTTCTTTTTTCACTGTAACAAATATAAGAATGATTAAGAACTGAGGTATCTTTAATGAATTCACTTCTTCTTTCACATGTTTCCATCTCTGCTGCAGTCAGTGATTGATTGAACGAGCATCTGCGTGTGCGTATTATTGGAGCGTGTTGTGGTGTGATTAGTTGGCTCAAATTAGGATTCATGTTGTGGTGTAAACACAGAGGATTAACTGCAGACAAACACACCTATAAAACAATTAACACACTAATCACCTGAAAAAGTGCAGCAGCTTTCATTCCAGCTAATACAGCATAGCAACGTTTAACTATAACATTTCAAATCATTTTCCCCTCACAAATGTGTTAGGTTTCCTTCACTCCAATGGGACTTTAACTGAAAATATATGCTTCAATGAGATCAACGTCAATAAATTGCAAACTATAATAAATTCATTTTACATTATACAAGTTGATCTACAAAAATCAATGTCTATCTTTACTTTTAGAGCATGCAGCTTGGGTTGCAGAAATAATGAGTAACATACAAATCAGCATTAACCTGAGCAACACCTCCCATGTGTTGTGCAATCAGCCACATGGAGGATAAAATCAGATTGTAAGATTAAAGCCACTGAAATGTGAGACTTATACAGTCCCCCAGGGGACTGCCCATCACAGCAAGAGGTGCCAACACTGCTATGTACCAAGCCCCCTTGGATTCATCTTACTCTTTTTCCAGAGACTGTGAAAGCATCCACATTGGAGAGATCAGAAAACATGGGCTGCAGTCCAGAATTACAGCTGAGTACAGCTTGCTGTTCAACATCAGAACCTAACCAGCCGACTGCCATGGAAACGGTCTGCTTGTAACCTTTCTCATCTATTGCAGGAAAGCTGAGTCGAGACTGTGGCTAGGCCAATGTAAGAAGAAAGCAGATTTGAATTTGCCTGCTGCGACCTGCACAGGAAACCCCACAAGAAGCAGTCACGGCTGGAAGGCTGTGTGGATGTTCCCGTGTCCACAGCCTGAGCAAACCCCCACAGAGGCATGTACAGCTCACCCAGGTCTGGTTTCCCAAACAACGGCTGTTTCCCCCTTTTGAGCTAGCCACCTACTCGCTGCTCAGATATCCAGTTTCACCCTGGAGTAATTTACTACAACCAGACATAATGTAGAGTGATGGGGAATGGTCAAAAATCCATCTCTCTGTTTTCTCCAACCTTATGAAATGTTTTAGAAGACTAAATTACTATCCTGCTTTCCTCTTCTCAAAATAGGGTTTGCACAACGTATCAGTGTGCTAATAAGTGTTAGAACCAGTGATTTTGTTGAAAACAGCTTTGGATAATCTAATGTTTCAGAATGAGGCCATCATACCAAAGTCATTTATTTTTTTCTCCAGTGGTTCTCAGTTGAAGTTTCAGGGTGCCTGAAAAACCACTAAAATAGCTTACAAACACCACTAAGCGAAGCTATCATGTTTCTAGAGCTCAAGCTATCAAGACATGCCAAACTGCTTTAAAAAAGTGATAAACATGTTAAATAGTGTCATGATTTGTCTTAGAATGAACCCGAACATAGCACGCACGCACGCACATAGCTGGTCTTAAGAGAGTTTATTGTAAAAGTGCAAGATGATGACATGATGAACCAGAGTCTGTAACCAGGTGGAGATGAAGGATGCAGGAGCTGACTGGCAGGTACATAACGGAATAACAGTCCATGAACCGGAGATGCTGTGCTGCGGATGAGAACCAAAACGGGAACCAAGACGGGAGGACTGGAGCAGACAGGCATAGTGGAGGATTGCAGAGCAATGTAGCGGACCCACAGCACGGCGGAGACCCACAGCACGGCAGAGACGAATATAGTAGTGATGTTACGTTATGTGCCGAGGCTTCGAGGCGTGTGTCGAGCAATGGAGGGGGCGTTTCCGTGAAGCGCGTATCGAGGCTTGCTTCATTTAGGGGAGGAGCCGAAAACGATGACGGCCGAAGCCTCGCTGGCCGGCTGTACCACGTGACTGCTTCGGGAAGTGGCTCAGATGTTGGCGCGGCTTCGACAGCTTTAGAAACCCCACAGGCTCCATTCAAAATGTGGGTTGTTGTAGGCGAGTTGCGGTCAGTTGAGAGAGTGGATAGAGTTTTGATAGTTTGGATAGCAGAGTTTGGATAGTGGTTATTTAGTTTGAGACAGTTAGTTTGGTGTTTGGAGAGTTTAGGAGAGAGATAGATAGATAGGAGATCAGTGCTCTCAACTATCACGCATTGACCGTCACTGACTTCACACGGTCACACGCAAACATGGCATTTTTCACGCATAAAAATCCCAACGCCCATCTGGGCTGCGGACGATAAAAACTCCGTCTTCTGCTGAGATGTTTCGGCTTCTTTCACTGCTTCTTTCACAGCTTGTGGCCATCATTCCTGCTGCAGTTCATGTTAACAGAGCAGCAGGAAGAGTGATCAGAGTTATGAATAATTTTAGTCTTAACAGTGGTGAAAGTGAGCCGGTAAGGTCCTGTACTACGTACGCAGGAGGGGAGGGGGCGGGGGAAGAGAGCTGCTGGCAGATAAAGCCTTCATTCAGAACCAGTGATGGCTGCACTCTGGGTCATAAAACAGTTCTGCTCACCAGATGCAGTTTAAAACGCTACGTCTGGTTATAAGTTGTTTTTATTAATTCTGCATTTTTTAACTACATGCACCGTATTTCTGTGCCTCAGCGCTTCGGTGCGCTGCTGCCGTGCGCTTTTTTCAGGTGCGCAAAATTACGTTACTTGTAATTTGGGTGCGCACTTTTAAGAGTAATTTTAAAGAACTCGTAACATCAGGAGGTTGATCTCAGACCAGTCAGCTCCTATGATCACTGTATAGGAGCCCTTTACAGTTTTTATTTATGCATTTCCACCCTGTTTATCCCTCGCACGCAGCGCACCATCGGGTAAAATCCTCCCACCTCACCGCCCAGAGCGCACTGAGCAGAGCAATAGAGATTTGTCTGGTCGACTGAGATGAGAAACCTGTTGCTGTGAAAGGTGATATAGGTTATAAACTGTTACTGTCTAGAATTGCATTGAGCTGAAAAGAGAGGAGACATCAGCAGCTGGATCGTGCGTAAAGACGCAGCGGGAACCTCTGTGTGCTTCAGTGTTGCTGCTGAGGGGAAACTGTGGGACCGTATAGTACTGGGCTAATCATTGGTCACAGTACCCCAATCTGTACATACTTGCACTTATTTATTTATGCACCCCGGCATCATCTGTGCCATGTGAGCGTGTCTTTTCAAAGGTTGGAGAAGTAGTATCAAAAAAGAGAAATCATTTGAAACCAAAAACTGTGGAGAAATTGTTGTTTCTTAATAAAAATGCATGAAATCATCCAAGTTACACAAGCATTAGCCTATTCACTACCCCTTCCCTAGTTCCACAAGCACTTTCATTGTCCTCTGCCTGATTAAGCCCATGCCATTTTTCTAGAGTCACAGAAAAACATTATTACACAACATGCCATATCATGTCACTACTATTTTGGGAATAATTACACACAGAATACATTCAAACAATATTTTATTGTACACGTGTTTACAAAATTTATGTAGACAAATGATTTCGTCCTACACCTTCTGTGAAGTCATTCCCAAGAGCCATTATAGACAAAAATGATATGAATCACACGTGTTAAGATACAGCTGGCTGTGATTATACAACTTGCCAGTAGGTGGTGCTGTGTGCACATGAACCGTCAAGAAATGAACCTTTTCTCGAACCAGTTGGCTGAGTGGTTCAATGCCTCATGAGGCTTCATCTCGCCATCACTAGAATATAGGCTGGTAAGAGTCCTTACAGGAACTTCGCTTGGCCGGATGAATACTTGTTGCAGATTGGAGTCACCACAGGATTTAGCTTGGCAGGGAGAATACTGGTTGCAGATTGGAGTCACAACAGGATTAGCTTGGCAGGGTGAATACTGCGTCACAACAGGAAAGTTGCACCGACAAGACTGGAATAATCCAAGGCAAACTGAGGTAACAGAGAAGCAGAGGTGGCAGGATTTCAGCATCAAGCAGAGAACCCTCAGGTAGACAGGCAAGGCGTTGGAGTTGTATGATGACGGACCAGCACTGGAGTGAAAACAGAGGGAAGCTTAAATAGAGAGGCTGGCAGGTGAAATGACTCTGACTGATTAACTACCAACAGGTGTGACTGACTAGAGAGGGAGTGAAGTGAAAGCAGAGTGAGAAGGGGAGGAAGAAACTGAAAACTAACAATAAATAAAGCCAGAACCTAACTAAACCCAGACATGGAGGAAGAACTGAAAAATAGTAAATAAAACCCAGATCAAAACTGAACCCTGACAAATAGTAAAATAGTATTATCAGCAATAAACAAACCAAAGCTAATTATCCAGATGTTTTTCCACAGGAAATAATGACTATTACAAATAAGAATGAGGTGGTTAACAGATTTAATAATTTCTTTGTCAGGGTGGATTCAAATCTGGCAAAGGAAATTAACAATACACTCTCTGAGCAAAACAGAGTAGGTTAGGACTGTGGACCTGAAAATCCAAATTCAGTCCTTCTGAAAACTGTAGAAGAAAGAGAGATTATTGAAATTGTTCATAATTGTACGAGTAGATTTTGAACAGATTGCGACTACTTTTATATGACTATCATAAAGAAAATAATCGATGGAATGGTGTCTCCAATTACATATTAATGTATTTTATCATTCAGAACTGGTACATACCCAGAGAAAATGAAAAAAGCCAAAGTTATTCCATTAAATAAAGCAGGTAACATACATAATTTTGCCAACTATAGGCCAGCGTCCTTACTTTCTCAGTTTAAGACAATTGAAAAATTGTTTGTTACAAGACTTGACAACTTCATTGAAAAAAGCAACATTTTAATGGAAAGTCAGTATGGTTTTAGATCAACATCATTGGCAATGATAGAGTAGGTGGAGATAAGATGGCTAAAACCATAGGGATGCTGGGAACAACAAGGCATATCTTGAATAGATTATTGTAATGGAAGTCTGGGGTTATACATACAAAACTTCTCTGCAAAAAATATGTACAATGTAAAAAAGAGCAATAAGGACCGTACCTAATGTTTGGTATTGTGAACACACAAATCAATTATGTAATCACAACTTTTCAAATGTATGGATTTCATACAATTTAAAACCGCACAGGGGATGTTCAAGTAATATGCTTCCAAAGAAAATTCTAAATTTGTTCAACAATACAGATGGAAGGTATGACTGCAGGGGAAAATGTAATTTAAAACAACCATTGTGGAGTGATTTTGTGGAATGGCATAGATAAAATATAAGGAGTACATAAATAATGTGTATAAAAATGAATAACATATAATGTTATTTCAGTTAGATAAGTATATTTATTTGCAAGTGCATAGATGTATATGAAGGTATGAAGCTCTACATGCATATGTATGTATATACAACTACATTATATATGCGTGCATGTGCATTTATATATATATTAAATGACTATTTTGATTTTGGATGTGTATGTAAATTAAGGAACAGGACTGGATGAGCCATTGCTTCTTCCTGTTCCCTTTTCTAAAGCCCTTTATTTTTGCTATAGAATATTATTGTTGGATATTTTACATTGTTGTGTACATATTATTATTTTATATTTTTTATGATTCAAAATTAAATTAACTTAAAAAAACATGAATAAATTAAATAAATAAAACCTTAGACTTAGATACTTTTTTACCTCATTAAACCCTTTAGTATGTTTTAATATTAGATTTTCTCCAACTTCAAAGGAGGGATTTGTATTATTGGCACAGCAAATATGATCCATTCTGAAGGAGTGATGTTCTTGCTTGTAAATGCAGACCAGCAGTACGGTGACCAATCACACTCACCATGTTCCTCCATGTACATAAAGTGCATTCAACCCCAAAATCTGCCCCCCTAAGGGAAACTCACTCCACACGGCTATTAACAAAACATCTTAGCAATTCAGCAAATAGTCCTTCTCCTCTCCCTTAAACTGCACACAGCAGCTTCCCCATAGCACCATTTATCATCAAGCTCTCCCTCCCCATAGCATCTTCCTGCAAGACTCTGAACCTAAACATATCCTTGTTCTGACTGGGGCTTCATAAATCTCCACCCTGCTATCACATTATTCTTCTTCTTCATTTTCTTTGAAATGCAGCTTTTACTCAGTCCCAAGAACAGAACAAAAATCCCTTGTTTCTCCAGTTTGTCATGGAAGAAAAAAAATAATAGCGGCTCAGTAAGATCTTCAGTAAGTGCAAAGGAGGGCCATGGAGGGTTTGTACAATGCACAGTTATAAAAAATATGTACTGAAATTGGTGTCTGCAAGTACAGCAAGCTCACTTATTTATTTTAAGGAAGTATTATGTTAATTTAAGGAAACAATGGCTGAAAAAAAGTCTGTGAGTAATGTAATCAAACCACCTGATAACAGAAAAAGTCACTATGTGTGCTGAAAATTCTGAGACTTATATGCAGGTTAACCAAAGGAATCGGAGGAAGATATTTTAATTAAGTTACGAAATGTTTTAATTAAGTGCAGCACAACAGAATCTTAATCTGCAATGCCTTAGATTTGTTTATTCTTCCGCCATTTTGTTGTATGTGTGATAAGGGCCCAGTTCATGATCCAGTTTGGGCCAACCTAGAGCTGTCAGACAGATAGCCTCACAGTTTACTTCAGATTATGTTGAAATAGACCTACAGAGGAGTTCAAGGTGGCTTGAGGTGACTATGAGGTCCCCAGTTTCTGTGGTTCGACAACAAGCCCACATTATCAACCCTTCACCACCGAGTTTGACCCTTAATGTGCTGTGTTTGTTTTCTGCAGACAAGGTGTCGTGCATTATGGCTAAAAAAACTATTTCTTTATCCGTATAGAAATCGTTTGTTCAGATGTAACTGCAGATCTACAGAGGGCTCCAAGGTCTTTTTAATAAGGTTCTTTTCTTCAACCCTTCCAAAAAAATCATACCTGCTGAGTTTTTCTCTCGTTTTATTTTAAATTAGTCTTAGTACATTTGACATGCTAACTGAGTCATGTAGAGCCAGAGATTAAGCATTTTTTAAAATTATTTAATTGTATTTATTTATTTATTTTGATGATGATTACAGACCCTGACCTTGCTTTGAATTTGGCGCAACATCAAGTGATAAGATTGGCAACTTTTTAAAATGTATACTTTCTCAGCTCTTTAATCAGTTTAGTTGATTAGCAGAGATTAGAAGGAACTTTCCCAAAACAGCAAAGGTGAAGTGAAGTTTTTCACACACAGCTATTATATTTTAGGTTTTATATTACTTCACTGTATTAACTTTTTTAATTGCAGTTTTTGAAGAAATTATTATTAAAAGTATTTCAGAATCTGCTAAGACTGGATCATTTTATGTTCTGATACATAATTGTCTAAGATTCAAACAGGGTGTCATGTTTTTTTACCAAGACATTATAGCTGCAGTTCAGCATACAGACGGAAATGTAGATGTTACTTTCAATAACTTCTATCCCAGGAGAATTTGTTGTGGGCTGTGTTATTGGCAGTAATCATTATTTCTGAGTGTGAGGTTACTTTTTTCACAGAAGAAAAAAAAATAATGGGAAGAAACTGTTCAAGTTTTGAGGAAGATACTGATGCTGAACCTTCATGTAACTTTTTAAATATTGTTTGTTTGGTGGAGAGTACTGAGCTGAAACACAAAGCAAAATTATTTATTTAATAGCAAACCATTGTTTATTACCACAGATATAGCATTAAATTTAGGTAATTATTCAAAAACTTTTATTTGGATATGATTTGCTTTCTTTCAAAGGGTGACTCAAAAGTCTATTGAAGACCATGAGATGGTTTGGAAACATTACAAGCCCATTTGTAAAAACAGTTACAAAACAATGTCTTCACCACATTTTGTTGTTCTTGAAAGATAACATCACTGTAAAAGTCATACGTGGTTAGAATTGGTATCTTCATTTTACTCCTCTTAAATCAATCTATACATTATATACGCCCTAACGATGTTTTCAGAAACATTGAGACACCAGCATGAATTGCAAAGTGCATATTTTCTTTTGAGGGTGTTGATCCAAAAGAACATTTCATATACTGTATTTTTTAGACTATAAGGCACACCATATTACAAGGCACACTGTGAATTAAAATGCCTGTATTCACACACAAGGCGAACCGCAATATAAAGCATATTAAATATTCTCCCCCAGTGTGTAAGATTTACACATGACCTCTCCATTATGTGCTTAATAACTACTACAGAAGCTGAGGAGTGTTATAAACGTGACAATGTAAATAAGTATGTCTTCCATGTGTCTCGTACCAAGCTAATGCTAACAGCCCATAGCTACGGTCATCTTGTGAAATGGTTTTTGGCACTGTTGCCAAGTCCGCTTATTATAAGCCACGGTGGGCTTGTTTTTTTCTAAAGTTGCTTGGGAATTCCATGACTTGCGGGTTGCGGTTTTTTGGGATTGTTTATGAAGTTGTTTATTTGGACTCTAAAATAAGCGACTAAAATAAGCGGTTTGTTGGGATTGATTATGAAGTTGTTTATTTGGACTCTAAAATAAGCGACTATAAATACAAGTTACAAAGCGACCCGCTGATATGATTTGCTGATATCCATCTGCCCCTCTGCTTACAAAAATACTCCCTGATGATGTGTTCACACCGAACATGGTTTCTGCAAAATGTCCACACGAACTGCATGGTGTTGGCTGCTGTGCGTTTCGTATGCACACACTGGCTTCACTGCACGTCACTGCGTCATCGAAAAGGAAAAGCTTCTATCCGCTTGTCTGGGCCAGTTCTGGAGCTACAAGAGGAGGACGAATGATGAATGATTGAACGATGCTTTTAAGCGCTTAACAGCTTTTTTCAAAGCCACCCACAAACCTCTAAAGAGCATCCCTGAATTCAGTCCATATGAGCATTAATGATTCTATCTCCCATTTTGATTGAAAAAAGTTTTGTCTCTGCTGCGCTCCTTCACTGTATGTCACAACAAGTTCTTTAAAAAACATCATTGGACCAAGTGCAGGTTGCTCAAAGGCAAGACACCAAAATTAACAAAGGCTCCTGGATAGGTGTCCAAATGTTTTCAAAAAGAACTGAGCAAAAGTCCGATTGCCTCCGATTTAAGCCTTAAGTTTGCTGTTTTAATGACCTGGATAACTGAGAATTTAGACCTAATTTGAAACATTTTCGTACGGCTAATGGTAGCAAGCAACACACTGTGCGGGGGTGTTGACAAAATTGGCTAAATATAAATAAAAACTCTTGAAATGAGCTTTAAAGCCCAGTCATTCTTTATATTAGAAACACCATTTAAAGTTTAAAATGTGGGACCTCACATGACCTATTTGTACTTTTCACACAATGATACTTTATAATGGGAGTTTTTCGCCATAAAATGTTAAATTTAGAATGTGATTGTATCACACCAGTTTTTGATCCTTTGAAATATTCATGTCATGATTTAGGTTTTGTTTTATGTTTCTGGACTGAGTCATTCTCTACTCCATTCTCCACTGTTCCTAGTCACCATTTCGGCCACCACTTAACACTTTATCAGCTCCACCTGCTGCTACCACTAATTACCCCAAATCATTCCACCTGGTTATCTCTGAAACCTTTTTTCATACTATACCTGCCTCATTCAACCACTCCCTGCCACAATGTCTCTTCTCATCTCAAATCCTGTATGTGTTATTCCCCAGTGGTTTTGTGGCTCAGCCTGTTGATCCTGTGGACCTGCCCTCGCTAGTTGGTTTAACTAGTGATTGTGTGCACCCCCTGGTTAAGGTTACTTCTCGGGATTATATCTCCATCTGCCCTCACTGGGGACACATCAGCATCGTCTGTTCAAGTCAGCCTCTGCCAGCTCCTTCAGGTCACGTCTGCCCTTGCCTGCATTGTCTAGTCTTCTCCTGCCACCTTCTACTTCAAATAATAAAATTTTTAAACGCTAACACAGTGTTTAGCTTCAAGATCAGTGTCTCCATGCACACCAGCATTACATATTCAGCCATTTTTGAAGCTTTCAGAAACTATTTTGATGCCCTTTGTTTAATCATTCATAATGTACATGTTTTTTGCCTAACTTCACCCACTTGAAGTGGACAGCGTGCACAAGCAAAATTTAATGTATTCTTATTGTATTTCAACAGACAAGACTGGTACAACTTAGAATGTCTTTAACTTGTCAGCATACTGTAGACACATAAGTGATTACAGCTCTGGTCACCAGAATGTTCTACTTATCAGTGTTTATGATTTTTTTTTCCTCCAAATAAATTATAGTTTTTTGACAGTGAATGCTTTGTTGAGATTTAAACTGTTTATAGTTCTGCTTGCCTCATCAAGTAAACTCTCCCAATAGGCTTAATAGATATAATGGAATTTATAATAAGTTTATGTACAGAAGCTTCATTAACACCATTATATTTCCAGTTTATCGTTCACATGTTACATGAGAAATTACACTCCAAAGACAAAATATTAGATATCTTTCATTAGACTGCAAACAAAACAAAAACAGCAGGAAACAACATTTATGGCAGCCTGAATTTCCAAGTATGTAGTGCAGTTTGCATGCCGCGCCTTCATGTTTAGAGCAGCCAGTTCAGTTGGCTCAGGTCTCAATCGAACCTCCCCTCAGAAGTTTTTTCAGTAAAGCCGGCTTTAGGTAAACTTCCATAAAGATTTGCTGGAGGGATTATATCTCCCAGCTGCCATGGGAGCATGTTGGGATGCCGCTGGCAGCGTTGGCAAAACTTACCATTGACTGATATTTCAAGTCTTCACTGTCTCCATGTTGCTGTGATCTAGAAATCTTGAAATGGACTTATGAGGGTGTTTTGAAGTGCATTGTAAGTGCACATTACAATAGTATAAAAAGTGAGGAAACACCTATTCATTGAAGTCAATTCTCCATATATTGAAGGTCCTAAACAAATACTTGACAGCTTCACCCAGTTCTGAGAACTGCAAAATATGAAGACAAAAAGTTGAAACCTAACACTGATTTGAAGATCAGTCTGTTTTAAAAGTATGAAAAAAGGTTTATTTGAGCTTCAAATACTGTGATGAAAGCTGCTATCAAGGACCACAACATAACAGCGACCACACCTCCTTTGCTCCTCCTCTTGAAACTCCAGAGCTGGCCCCAACCAGCCACCGCCTCCACCCCACTCAGTGCTCTTTCTGCCCGGCCTCTTGCTCTGCTCTCCTGCTGCTGCTATCTGAGCTCCAGAGTGTCACCTCACTTTACCTCAGTGGTACGGGTGATCCGTTCCCTAAGCAGGATAACAGTTTCGGATCGTAGATAGACAGCAGTACTGTGGGAAGCGGCCATGATCCACATTAAATACACCGTGACTCGCTCTGTAAAATCCCAGTCCACCCCGTTGGTTGAACAGACAACAAGCTAGCGGATATAAGTTCCTCCTATTTGATGACGCGATTGAAGCAAATGGAGCGCTGTCTCCATTGGCCACATGCATTGCTGGCGAAATGTCAAACTAGTGAGAGCATGCAACATTTCACTGGAATTGTGATTGGTGTGAACACATTATGCTAGTTTAAATCTTATTTATCGGAAAGGTTCCAGTTTGTTCATGTTATTAATAATAATTTACTGGGGAAGTACCACAGGGTTCAGTGCTTGGGCCAATTCTCTTTACTATATATATGCTTCTTATTGGTAAAATTATCAGATAGCATGGGATTAATTTCCACTGTTGATACTCAGTTACATTTATCCATAAATTCTGATGAATCGATTCTGTTACTTAAACTAGAGGCATGTCTCGATCACATCAAAACCTGGATGACTTCACATGTTCTGTTTTTAAATTCTGTCAAGACATAAATTGTCATCTTTGGACAGGAGACTCTAAAAAAACATTACAATTAATCACTTAATCTTGATGGCATTAAATTGGCCTTTGGTAATAAAGTAAAAATCATTGGTGTTAGTTTTGACCAGGACATGTCATTTAAATCCAAATTTAAACAGGTTTCCTGTTTTATAAATATTCTATATAGGAGTAATGCTGAAAACTAGTCCATGCGATTGTTACTTTAAAGCTGGACTATTGTAGTTCTTTACTCCCAAGAATTCCTCAAAATGCAGTTCAAAGCCTTCAGATGATATTAAACTGTGCAGCAAGAGTTCAGATGAAAACTGAAAAGAGAGATCAAATTTTTCCTATTTTAGCTTCCCTTCATTGGCTTGATCATCTGTCATTACCCTCTCTAACAGATAGTATTTTATATTTTTTTTTTGTCTTCTCCGAGCTTGGTTCTGCAGAAGGTTTCTTCCTGTTTAAGGGGAGTTTTCCTCTCTATGGTCACTACTTGCATGCTCGATATGAGGGATTGCTGCAAAGTCAACGACACAATGTAGGCAATTGTCCACCGTGGCTACAAACTGTTTCAGGTGGAGTCAATGCTGCAAGTCAATGACTCTCTGCAATCTGCTGGGTTTTCTTAGAAAGAAAGCTGTTTGACCAATCTGTCTGTATATTTTTGATTGAATTGACTTTGCAAAGTGTCTTCAGAGACATTTGTTGTGAATTGGCACTATGGGAATAATATTGATATTGAACTGAAAACTGAAAGACTCACCTTAAGTTGATAGGGTGGGGAGCTCAGGTACAGTGGATGAGTTCATAATCGAGCATCCAGGGGTATGCTAAAGTGATTGGACATCTCAGGGTCCCCCTGTTTTTTCACCAGAAAACATGCTCTAATGTAGATCCCGAACTGAATGGAAAAATTATATTTTGGGCCTGCCTGAAAGTCCTTGTTGAGGTTGTCTCTCATGTGACACCCAGATACAAATGCAGGATGGATAATTGGATGAATTTAGGACGTTGCAGTACAGTAATAAAGTAACACAAATTTTAAACTATAAATAGTATGCTTTGTTAAATTGTCTGCCCATTGTTGTTATTTTGGGCCAGCAAGATGGCTGAATAACCATTCTAACATTATTTTCTTTACTATCAGGAAGTCCACAAAATGCAGTTCGAAGTCTTCAGCTGATTCAAAATGCTGCGGCAAGAGTTCTGATGAAAATCAACAAGAGGGATCATATTTCTCCAATTTTAGCTTCCCTTCATTGGCTTCCTGTTAAATCAAGAATAGAATTTAAAATTCTCCTTCTAACGTATAAAGCCCTTAATAATCAAGCTCCACCATATATCACAGCTCTGATTACCCCGTATGTTCCTAACAGAGCACTTCGCTCTCAGACTGCAGGTCTGCTGCTGGTTCCTAGAGTCTCTAAAAGTAGAATGGGAGGCAGATCCTTTAGCTATCAGGCTCCTCTCCTGTGGAACCAACTCCCAGTTTTGGTCCGTGAGGCAGACACCCTATCTATTTTTAAGACTAATGTTAAAACTTTCCTTTTTGACAAAGCTTATAGTTAGAGTGGCTCATACCCTGAGCTATCTCTATAGTTGTGCTGTGATAGGCCTAGGCTGCTGGAGGACATCAGGGTCTAATTTTCTCACTCTACTGATTTCTACTGTTCTTCAGTCTACTGTTCTCCAGTTTTGCATTGTATTACATTGAAATGACTGTCGTCATTTCAGCTTTTAACTTTTTGCTCTCTCTCTTTTTCTTCATAGTAGGTACACCTGGTCTGGCGTTCTGTTAACTGTGACATCATCCAGAGAAGACGGCTCACCCGCTACTACCATCTAATGTAGAACAGATTACTAGATCAATGTGTGCTTCTGTGCTTGTTTGTCTGTCTTGTTGTGTCTCTGTTCTGTCTTCTGTAACCCCAGTCGGTCGAGGCAGATGACCGTTCATACTGAGCCCGGTTCTGCCGGAGGTTTTTCCTTCCCGTTAATGGGTGGTTTTTCTTCCCACTGTCGCTTCATGCTTGCTCAGTATGAGGGATTGCAGCAAAGCCATGTACAATGCAGACGACTCTCCCTGTGGCTCTACGGTTCCCCAGGAGTGACTGCTGCTTGTCGGGACTTTGATGCAATCAACTGGTTTCCTTATATAGGACATTTTTGACCAATCTGTATAATCTGACCCAATCTGTATAATATGATTGAACTTGACTTTGTAAAGTGCCTTGAGATGACATGTTTCATGATTTGGCGCTATATAAATAAAATTGAATTGAATTGAATTGAATTTTCCAGAATAAAATGTTCTCCAAATTAACCAAAACCCCCTTTTGTATATGCAGGTCTATAACTATTAATTTATATTATTATTATTATTATTATTATTATTATTATTATTATTATTATTATTATTATTAATAATAATAATAATAATAATAATAATAATAATAATATAATAATAATAATAATAATAATAATAATAATAATAATAATAATAATAATAATAATAATAAATCTCTTCTATTCTTCATGCTAACAGAAAGTTTCCTAAGAACTGTTGAACTCTTTATATAAACATTTTTCCTCCTTCTTCACCTTTAAAGCAACAAACAAAGGGTTTGGTCTTTAACAGAATAATATAGCAACTTCATTGTTGCTATATTATTCTGTTATTATTCTGTCATTGTAGCATCATGTAATGAAGGACATATTCTCAATAGATTTTTAGAAATATAGCTTGCAGACTGCTAATGACAGCTTTAATCCCTTATGGAGTAGTTCTAGGTTGAGACGATGTGTGATTTTGTATTTTTTTTGTTATTTGCAGCTCAAAGTAAATGGAGGTCTCCATCCAGCCTGAGAGGGGTTTCATTCGTTCCAAACTTCTTTTTCTAAATGAGCAAACACCACTCTGCTCTTCTGAGCTCCCGCCATTTCCCATACGGTCTCAAAGCTATGTTTCCATGGCAACTGTGGCCAGCTCAGGCACACGTGAGGAAGATTCAAGAGAAGTGAGAGTGAGACACCAGAAGGGAAAATAAAAGTTTCTACCTTTGAAGAAGGTAGAAACCATGGCATCCGTGGGATCTCAGACAGGCCCAGGACTGACTGGCTGACTAAGGAGTTTGTTTTATCTTTACTTTCTTGGTTGACCTGCAGGATCCCCATGTTTCTAAGACAACTATATCCCTCAGTTTACTGGGCAACTGCTCATGTTGCCCTACTCTAATTCACGAACAGTAACAATCAATGTGGATGATGTAGTGAAGCAGATTAACGCATTTTTCATATGATTTGTTCAAATGGTGATACAAGCATGAAATTGGTGAAAATTTCATTGGAATGTACAATTGCAATGCCAAATAAATGTTTCTTCTTCTTTTTCTATGTTGATGTAATCACCATATGATCTCTCTCAGTAACAGATGACCAACCTGAAGGTATGTTTGATTTGAACCAAATTTGCTACATATACAAAATAGTGGTGGGTATTCAACACATTTGCCTTGTTGCAAATATGTTGCATACCCATGACACACCAAAATAACCACTAACGGGCATAACTGGTGCATCAAGTGACCCGACATTGGCTGCATGACAGTAGCCACATGTCGAGAAATCTTACAAGTAGTACAAATGTTGGTCCATTTAGCCTCTGAGCAAAGTGGAAATACTTGCAACCTTCTCAGACTGCAAGCATGCTGCTCTAACCACTAGGCCAACACCCCCTTTGAGATAGATCTAAAATATATATATATAAAAAAATTGCCCTAAAGTCAGATTTGGCTGAGCACAAATTAAACAAACACAAATTCACAGTTTTTGTCTTGTTCTCAATGGACTACATTTGAAGTTTCCAGACAGACAGAAGTGAATTTGTGTTTTTCAGTCGGGCTCCAACCAAGCAAATAGAGTGATGTATGTGGCACAGGTTCGACGGCCCACATTACAGCTCTCAGTGTAATGGATCAGTTACACGTTTGGTTCAGACAGATCGTTTTTACTGGGCTGTTTGAGGTTTTTGGATGAAAGCTGCTAAACAATCCAATATTTTCTGGCTGATTGATTTCCTTCGGGGTTTGATCATTTTGTCTCATCTCTAAAATGTAATTACAGCCAGCCGAGTTCCCTTCATAAGTGACTGGGATTAATGGGTCCAAGATGTCACTAGACACACCAAGCTCAGACACAGTTTTCCTCACAGAGGACTAGACAGGAACCATGAAAATGAAAACTGAAAACTAAGGTGATTTTTTGTTTAGAGTAAATTTAATGAGCTGCACCATATATATACGTTTTACAGAATCTGAGACGCCAATCTTAGAGTAATGGCAGCACAATTTTGGTATACAACTGTTAATTTGGTGGTTTAAGCCATGTATGAGCTCCTGATAAAGACACCAGTATAAAGTGCAGTAAAACAGCAGTCCCAATGCTGCTTTGCATGCCAAAAAGGCATATACACATTTACCTGATATTGTTAAAATGTGGTTTTAAGTTTTATATGTTATTGTTCTTATACTAAAATCACTTTATAACTGTGTGAGCACAGAAACCAACTCTGGCTGAGGTTAATTAATAACTGAAAGTCGGAAAACCTGGTAACGCCAGCAAAAGGAACCAATGAAGGGGACGTATAATGCTTTTTGATGTCTTCCTTTTCACATTTATATCCATTTAGTTTTAGTCTTTATAAAGTGAAACTGCAATGCTTTGGTCTGAATTCCTCTTTATTGTTGCCCCACATCCCATCTTTTGCTCCTCTTCTGTGGTTTGTCTGAGAGCAACTCACTGGCTCTCAAAGGAGGCACTCCCGCCCCCCTCCAGGTCGCAGATGTTTGCATTCCACTCGATTCAGCCATTTTTGTAGTATGCTGGGGGACGGCGTAATTACTTCTGCTGGTTCATAAACCCAACAACTGATCTGTTTCACTTACTGTCCTGATCCAACTCAATAATCCAGGTACAAAAAAAAAGAAGTTGAGTAGGTCTTCTGGATGGCTTCTTCGTTAAGAGACAGACTTCTTCAGTCTGATAAGTTATAAGTAAACTCAGTCTTATAAGCAGTACTTTTGCATAGTGGACCAACAATAACGAGAGGTGGAGAGGAGAGGTGCAGAAAAGCATCAGCGAAGGCAGATGCTTTTCTGCACCTCTCCTCCCCGGACCTCTCCTGCTTGCCTCTCTGCATGCGGTGTAACCCTCACAGAGCCTTTACATTGCATTATACATACATTATGTTTTCCTGGTGAACTTGGAAGATGATGTGTCAGTCTGTTTTGTCCATCGAGGACGTGGGAGGTGCATACATAATTGCAAGAAGGTGGCGCCTAGCAAGGCTGCGGCCACAGTCTCCCGTCTACCCATGTATGTCTTTCTCTTGATGGGCTGTACTGAAACGAAACTTACCCCTCTGGGGACAAATAAAGAAATTCTACAATATGTACCTATCCACTTGCAGTTTAGGCATCTTTGATCTTGGGCTACAAAGTTGTGGCAAAAAAACATAAATAGTTGAATTTGTGAAATTTGTAAGCCGGAAGTCCATGACCTTATTAACAGTTTCACATCAAATACTGTGACGTAATTGTAAAAAAAAACAAATAAACAAACAATGGAGAATAGAGAAAAGCAAATGGCTTGAGACTCAAACAGAATATAAATATTTTGTTTTGAATATTTAATGTTGCCGTGATTCTAAGGTGAAACCTTTTATCAGTTCGTTATACTCAGGTATAAAATTCCCAGTAACATTTGTGTTTTATGAATTTGGTCTTGGGATAAATCATTAAACAGTAGGTGTCATCAAAATGTTTCTGTACATTGATGATGCTGTCTTTGGAACACAAAACCCTGCCAAGAAAGTACTTAAGTATCTGTCTCAACTTGAGAGATGAGAAGAAAAATGTCAACTTGGTGGGCAGAGACCTAACAGACTAGTGCCTGTATTCACAAATAATCCTAAAACTAAACGCAATATGTAGTCACATTATTTTCAGGAAAAATCTTAGAATTTCACAAATTCTAAGTTTCTTTCTTAGAATTTTACCTTGGGCAGGTACAAGTTATTCACAAAGCACCCTAAGACTTAAGAGAGCTCCTAAAGTGAAAAAAAAAAAAATGTTAGGAGTAGTGAAGAGAACTTTTAGGGAGTCTAAAATGTCTTACGCAGGGAAGATGGTGGAAACAAAGAGAGCTGTTTGGCTGATCCACCACGTAAACAGTGGAGGAAATAAGCACATGAACTTATTCAACAATCATACAATTAGTATGTATGATGATATAAACTTTATGATCCTCATAGGGTGCTGTTAATTAATTTATGCGGCCTGCCAGGTTGAAGGTGTAGCTCTAGTAACCCAAATTTATTGAGGAGAAATAATAGGAAAAATATTGAATAATCATAAATAAAAATATTTACAAAGAATAAAACAGATGAGAAAGTATTTTCTGTAAAGTACAGGTATGTGCTTCAAAGTCTGCCTGTTTATGCCGTGATGCAGGGATCAATCTACCTTTTACAAACTATTCTTCTCCCTGTGGAGAAGAATAGTTTTATGTCAGTTGTTTTCCATTTTATGTCAGTTGTTTTGCAAAATATTACCGCTTTATACCAGCAGGCAATCAAAATAAAACCCTGAAAGGTGAGTCTCCATTAATATCAAAAAGATAAAGTAGTAAAACGACTGGCGAGTAAGCATAACAATAAGCAAATCAAAATGATGATGAGGTAAATAAGGTGTATTCAAACATTTTGATTCTGTGAGACATTTATATAATTTTACTAAGTTTCATCATCGTGTTACATTGATCCAGTCTAATTAGTTATTTTCTCTCATTTGATTAGAAGCACATTTGTGTTTTTTTTTTGTACTATCAACCAATCACATACTTTATCTTTTGCATGCTCTAATGTGTGCAAAAAGCAAACAAACAAAAGGAAACCTAAATAATAAGTCTGTTGTGCATGTCTGTACATCCTAAGCCAGTGTCTGCCTCAAAGGGTAATTTCACCATTGTTACACATGGTGACAGTAAAATATTCTTGATTCACAGCTCTTAAAAGAAAGAATCCCACCTAGCAAAGGAGTAAGCCACACCTCCTTACTAATATAAACATTTCTGACACGTCCTTACTCACAGTTGCTCTCAGCAGCTATCTGAATCACTCTTAAGGCAAGACTCCTAGGTAGGAGGTTTTGGGGTAAGATAGGAGCTCTCTGAGAAGACTGAGAATCTTTGTGATTATGGGCACACGAATTTAAAAGCACTCTGTGTGAGCCAAGTGCACCTGTAGTTCAACACAGGGATTATTAACTGCATTTGATTTAATAAAAATTAAAATTAAAAGTCCAATATTGACAGAATGCAGATATATGTTGAAATTTCTGCTCTGATTTTGCCCAGATTGGTTTTGGGATGTGGAAGTTTGGCAAGACTGAAGACTTAATGAGTTATAACAGGACTAATGAGACTTAGATATGCATAATTCAAAAACTCAAGTGGCAAACTCGTTACCAAAGTAAAACAAAAGCAAGAACTGAAATGTAACTAAAATCAACAAACCAAAAGAGTCTTCGGGATCAGTTTCTAATAAGATTTGGGCTACACTAATGTTATTCTATACTTTCCTATATTTCTTTTGGCTTTTATAATGCAATATGTTAAAGCCGACTCTCCCTTTGACAAATTATGTTTTTATGTAGAGTCAGAACATTTGCCCTTTTCAAAAGGCCACACTCTTACCAGTAGAACGGTAGAAGCAGATTTAACCTGAGTGACCAAGATAGTAAAAGTATGTAAAATACTCTAAGAGACATTCAGTTATAATCTCATGATAGATGGAGTGAATATCAACCAGGGCCTGCTAGAATAAAGTCAGTGCCCTATATGTAAATTTGTCCAAAACTGCACACGGCTGTAAATCTTTTTATAGCTGACAATATGAGGCTCCTTTTGAAGGCTGTAGGATTTCTGCATCAGCATGACAGCAATGATGCTGCTTTAATCTTTCACATTTGCTGTGTTTTTTTTTTTTTTTTTTAATCCCACTTCTGTTGTACTGTAGTGCATTAACCTATTTTGCTCACGAAGATCACTGCCGCTGGAGCTTATCTTTCACACAGCTCTCTATCTTTAAGTCAATCTCTGTAAGACGATAATTCAGACACAAAAAGCTCGGAGTGAAATAAATCCTGATGCAGTTCTTATCCGAAGGGTTAAAACGGAGCAGCAGATTGCCTGATGTTACTGTACAAGTTTGGCTCAACACACAAGTGAATTGTTTCCTTCGTCTCTCCAGCCGTCGATTTTCTCCAGTTCGCTGGCTGTTGCCTCCAGCTCAGCGTTTCTTGGCAGCACTCCTCCTGTGTGACTGTTTTCCGTGCCAAGACCTGCGTGTGTGTATGTATGTATGTATGCCAAAGGAGTAGACTCCTGAAATACGAAGCAGAGAAAGATGTCTTTTAACTCATTACAGGCTCAGATGAGCTGATCTGCACTCAGAAAATCTAAAGTGTCTCTTTCACTGTGATGGGGACCTCTCCTGTGTGCTCTGCTTTTAAACTGTGACCTTTCAGAAAAATAACATCTCACAAAAAGGTTTGGTGAAGGACTTTAACATTCTGTGTGTCAGATTTGGTGAACTCTTAACTTTTCTTCCACTTCCAGGGAAAAATTATGATACCAACAACTTCAATGGTTTCTGAAAACAAGAACTCGGTACAGGTTCATTTATACAGCCTCAAATATACCAACACTTAATTGTATTTGGCCAAATCTTCTTTAGCAAAATTTACCTTAGTTACATAACACACTACTGGCCTGGATGTTTGATATTTTTTATAATAAACTTGATAGAGTTTGTAGTATTTTGATTCCTAGGAGCCATAAATGGATGTGTGTCTAGGATGAGCGTCCTTTTAGAAAACCTCACAGAGTCAAAGTCTTAAACATCTAACTGTTGATTCTTCTGTGATGGTACTGGTAGAAATTGGGCTACTGCTGGTCATCAAAGAAGAAGAGGAGGAAGATGTCCATATTCAGAGAGAGTAGACGGAAGGTGAGAGTGTCATGGCTTTGTTTAGGCTTCTGACCGACATGCAGAGAAACTCTCAGGAGAAAACCAGGAATCAGAATAAATTATATGTATTCTTCAAAACGAGTAACAATTAGTGAGATCTGGACTGCTGTGTCTTCGTGGGAGATCAGCGGGATCTAAACTGCTGTGGGTCTGAGGGTGATCAGGAGCTCTGGAAACAGATAAGAGAATGAGACCGGGACAGGGTGGAGTAAACGAGATAACAGGCAGCCGTCTTACTTTGGGTAAGTGAGTTGGTTGTCCGCCAGGGAGAGGTGAGTGAGTTCCGGGGTTGTGGGTCGAGGGCCAAGGATTGATGTATGCTGAGCGAGCAGGATGTGCTGGAGGAGCGGCTTCCAGTCATGAGATGAAAAAAAAAAAAAAAAAACAAGAGAAAAAAACACAGCAAGTATGATGAATTTGTATGATTGCTCAGCTAGATTTTTGAGGTGAGATTCTCAGAAGGAACCTGAAGGATCGAGAGATAGGGAAAAATTACTAGGCACACGAGAGAAATAACGACCACTCTGGCAGGTCAGAAGTACCACATGTTGATAACATTCTGGCCTAGAGTGACTAGAACCTGCTCCTCTTAAGCAGCTCAGGAGATGAGGCTGATGAGCAACACCTATGTTGAAGCACACCTGCAGCTGATACATTAATACCCAGACTTTTTACATTAAAGCAGCACTGTGTAACTTTTAGCCACTAGTGGTGCTAGACCTGTAACCCTTTTTTAAGGTTCCATATCAGGATTGTAACTATTATGATTAATTTCGTGTTTTCTTCATATATTCCTGTTATGATTTTTTTTCCTTCTGAAGGTTGATTACATAGATAATACACTATCTATAAAATCCATGGGGTGGAGATATAGATGGAAAAATACAGCTTGGCTACTAAAAGTCACTTCTCAACTAGAGAGTGTGAGCAGGGACACAAGGGCCTGCTCATCGGCTCCACTCTCTCCTACTTGCCTGCTTTGTCGGGGTCATTGCTTGCGTTTTTACTGTGCGGAAGTGGAAATGTTTAGACTGTGAGTTGTTTTTTATTATGTCTCACACCTAAGCTGCAGGCTGGTTTAGCAAGGTGCAAGAGTGTGGAGCCAGTCAGAATTGGCATGAGAGTCGGGGCAGATCGGGGCTGAAGGATGCAGCTGGGCTATTGGTCCGATTACTTTTAATCTCTCAATGATGTGCTGGAACTTGATTATTTCACCATTTCCTTTTGTTCAATAAGTAACTGGGGAATCAGTTATTATTTTCCACAACTTATACTCAAGGCAGACTCTGCTTGGACTGCTCGCTGACAGGTACGTGCAGAGCTAAATTTTTACGACCATCTATGTGTACGTGGAGTCACACGTACACATAGACTGCTTGGTGGGAAGAAGTCTTCACATCGAACTGTTCTATAAGTGACGCCGAGCTTAATACACTGAGCTGCTCCAAACAGGCGGTCGAAAGGACGTGCAGCATCACTGTCCCTCTCTGTGCCACACCGACAGGTGTGCGATGGGTGCCTGCTGGAAAAGAAATGGCTCTAGGTGTCCAGCTAGCTAATCACACATGATGCTACCATCCCTTCCTTAGATCAGACACCCCAAGGATTTACTTTTTTTTTTAAATTTTGAATGTATTTGTCAGGATGCAGCTTGAAGGCTGCATGCTGAGCCTCTCTCCCTCTCTCTCGTCACTGCGCAGCCTGATGGGTTTCACCTGGCAGGCTGCAATTAACCCGCAACTGCTTCCACCTGGTTCCACCCTTATTTAAACATACCTCTTTCTGCTCTCGTTGCCGGCCCCTAGTGTTCACTCCAGCTCAGTCTCAGTCTGTCTCCAGCTCTGCAACTCAGCTCCACGGTCTTCAGTTCTGCAAACTCCGCTCCACGCTCCCAACTCCAGCAACTCAGTTCCACGCTCTCCAGTTCTCGGTTCCACGCTCTCCAGTTCTTCAACTCAGCTCCACGTTCTTCAGTTCTGAAACTCAGCTCCACGTTCTTCAGTTCTGCAACTCAGCTCCACGTTCTTCAGTTCTGCAACTCAGCTCCACACTCCCAAGCTCTGCAGTCCAGCTCCATGCTCCCAAGTTCCGCAATCCAGCTCCACGCTCTCAAGTTCTGCTACAGTTCCACGCTCTCCGGTTCCGCAGCTGCTTCACGGTCTCAAGTCCTCCGCTACAGAGTCTCCTCCCGGTCAGTCTCCCCGTGCTCCTCCTGTCAGCCAGCTTCCGCACCCTTCATCTCCGTCCATAAGACTCTGGTTCTTCTCGTCATTAACCCATCACTCTGCACAATAAAACTCACTTCAAGAACAAGCTCTGTGTGTGCGTGCTGTGTCCGGGTTCATCCAAAGACAAATCATGACAGTATTTGAATTAAGCACTGTGATTTTTTTTTTTTTATTTTAGTTGTTGTTTTCAGAAAAAGTTTGACAATATATTTTCAATCAATTAATTTATTGTTATTTCTCTGAATGTTAGTGTTGAAGCTTGTTACTTACAATGAAATTAAAGGAATCTCTGTAATATTTTTTTTCTGTCTATGCACGACACTTTGAATCATCTTGTTACTGAAAGGTGACACATAAATTTGTAAAGTGCCTTGAGATCACATGTGTTGTGAATTGGCGCTATATAAATAAAATTCAATTGAATTGAATATAAATAAACTTGCCTTGCTCCGCTTCTTTCCCTTGGCAGAAATTGTGGGAAAAGTAGGAATATGTCACAAGAAATGTAGGCAACAGGTACTATGTAGGATAAAACGTCTGCGGGGCTCACAATATGCACACAGTACACCCGAGTATGTGGGAGCCTTTAAACAGTTAGTCTGCCTTCATGTTTTGGAATCTGATAGCAGACTACTTTGGACCAGCAGATTGAGAAGTCAAGTTTCTTGTAAAGACAAGGCCACATTCACCCCTCTAGATTAAATCCCACATCAGAGAACCAAAAATATGTCTCATCAGGTAGGTGCCATATGTCATATCTGTTTTGCTTTGTTGTTAGTAAGCTAGAACATTTGGCGACAGTTCTGACCCTCTCAAGTTACATAGGTGAGGTTTTGAGAAGCGTAACTCGCATGGAGCATGAAAATGTGCTGTATGTATATTGACCTGAAAAACCATTTAATATATCTCAATTTAAACTAATACTTGGGTCAATACTTACACGGTGGTGCTTCAAATGCCACAAGTCCTTTTAAAAAAAGAGTATTTCATTGCTTACTGCTTATTAAATATTTTTATATTATGGTGAACTTTCGTGGATCATGTTCCCCTGAGGACAAACACTTCATATGGCTAAATGCACATTTCTTTATGCTAACAAACAGCTGCTGCACAGTCACACCTAGTTTTTTTAGTGCAGGGAAACACATGACACTGCAAATCTGTGTTCCTAAGTACACCAAAGTAGAGAGGGATGCAAATCTCCCACAATGCATGGGGCAAAGCCTCTTTCATGTGAGGTCAGTAAACACAGTCTGGAGTGGAGGGAATTACGGTTATCTGTCAAAAGCAGATCCTTTGATGGAGGGCTCTGAGTGCTCTTCGGATCTGAAGGAGAGTTTTAAGCAGGAATGCAGATGAGAGCAGCTTAAGATGAAATGTCGTTTGCTGATTGGTCGGATTTGAGCAAAACAGAGCAGCCGCCCTTCGTCCTGAGTCACAGCGTGCATCAGAGCCACCCTGACTCGCATCTTTAGCTTTTAATGTGCACTTTGAGTATTTTACTCTTAACTCGAATGTGTTTTAGTACAAGCAGGGGTCACTTAGTGGGTTAAATGCTTTGCGTAAGCAATCTAGGCTGAATTCTTGATATTTTTTTGTTATTATGGTTAGGGCTTTTATTGTTAACTGATCATGCTGAATATCATGCTGGATATGAATTGAATATTTTACAAGCATGTTATCGTAAACATAATTTGTCTTTTAAACTTTATGTGGAGAACAGATATTAAGAGCAAATATGCATAATAAATTAGAAGGATGTAGCAGCAACTTATTGAATATTTGCATTGGAAACAACTGTATGATAAAATCTAAAACTTGACATTTCAAATGAAAGTTTTTGAACGTGTTCCTCTTTTCAAATTGTAACACTGGTCTTTGTCAGTTTCTTTTTTTTTTTTTTTATCAGAACCAGATACCAAAAATGTTTTTCTTCAGAAACTTGGCAAAAGGCTCACTGGTCTGTTGCCAGAGATTAATTTATCCAAATCTCTTCTGGAGATTTCAAAGAGCTGATTATTATTACTAAAACTAATATGGATCTTATTTATGACAAGCAGCCAAAAGGGAGCATTTCACATCCTGAAATGCAAAATTTGATTTAACTTTATCTATAAGCTCTTTGTGTCGCCAACAGACCTCAGTGAAGTTTTTTCTGTTTGAACACAACTGTAATGAATAAAAGTTTAAATAAACTAACATCCTTTAATGTGGCTTTTACACTTTAGTCAAACACAAGCAATTTCTTTTTACTCTAGATCTTTATCCAGAACTACATAAAAATTTATTTCTGTCTGTCAGGGTTTTGTTTACCGATGAACTCAGGACGCACACATGGAACTAAAAGTTTGAGACTTTATTGAAAGGAGTGTGCTGGGTGATGAGTGATGAAGACCGGAGGTTCAGGACTGCAGAAAGTCAGGGATGTAGATGATGGCAGGAGCTGACGGCCCGGAGACAGAGAGTCCACACTTGCTAGGTGCTGCTCGGCTAGCAGGCCTCATAACACTCAGGTTAGCAGTTCATTGGAGACACCAGGGCACAGAGCTGAGCTTCACCAGGGCGGCTAGTCAGGTTAGCAGAACTTGAGAGACACCAGGGCACAGAGCAGAGCCTTTCCAGGATGGCTAGTCCAGTTAGCAGTTCTCTGGAGACACCAGGACATAGAGCAGAACCTCTCCAGGAACAAACAGTGAACGAACAGTCTTTAGAGTGACTGGCAGGACTAACCTTAACAACAGGAGCAAAACAAAGCTTCCAAGGCAAAACGGGGACTGGCATGGAGAGGTGTGGAATGATGACGGCCCAGTGCTGAACTGAAGGCAGAGGCAGGTTTAAATAGAACACTTCACAGGTGGAAACAGGGTCTGGCTAATTGACTGGTAAATGATAACAGGTGTGACTGACTGCTGAGGAGGTGAAGTGAAAAATGACAGAAAATAACTGATGACTGAAAACTAACAATAAATAAAGTCAAACCTAACCCAAAAGAGATGAAAAAATGAAAATAACAGAAAAACAAAGCCAAACCAAAACTCAACCATGACACTGTCAGGATAAAATTAATTGATTAATTTTCATAGTTCAAAACTTATACATTTTAATCTACATTTACACGTCCAATTTAAACAAAAAAAAAACATTTTGTATATTTGTCTGAAATAAAATTTAAATACAAACACACACACACACACACAAATACATATATATGTATAGGTCATGCCATCATTCACAAATTTCCTTTGTGATTGTCATTGCCTACCATCTGCTTTCTGATGTTTTCTCCTAAAATTGCATTTTCGTTCAGAACAGCAGTTTTCATTCACATATTTTTTATATTTCCTCAAAATAAATCAAAACAGAAAATTTGACTGAAAAGTATTAATTTAGGTTACATTTGTAAATGTTTAAATGACTCAAAGAAACTTTGGCAAACTGTTAAGATCCTCTCAGGCAGCTCTTATTGATCAGAGTTTCCCCCATTCTCCTGGGTATCCTCTGTGGTATCAGACAAGTCAGAGATGCTTAAATGTTTAAACATACATTTATTTTCTTCTGAATTCCTATTTGATGCAGTCTCTGGGGGTTAACTATCATTGTCATAGTCTGGCCTGACTGCTGTCTTCGTTCTACCACTCAGACCTCCGTTAATTAAGCTTAATGGACTACACCTGCGAGCCTGTTTCTCCACTACTCTGCAATCAAGCTTATCGCCTCTACCTGTTTCTCCTCCTTTAAATACCAGCTGCTGACAAACAGACAGTGCCATATTACTGAAAGTCTTGAGCCAGTGAAATCCAGTGGTTTCCCTGCTTGGTTTCATGTTCAACCACAAATCCTGTCGCGCCTATCGGATCTATCTCCGTCACTGCCACTGTGTTATCAACACATGCCTGTCCAATGGATCTAAATCTACTGTCTACCGTCCTGCCCATCGCCTGCTGAGGTTTTCCCGTCACAGATCCCTCCTTTTGAATAAACCTTTTAAAGACAAACACTGTGAATGTTTCAAAATAAAATACCCCACATACTGCAGATAAAATGAAAACCTTGATAGATCAGTAAAGTCACTGTGAGCCTTAAAGGACAGGAAATAGAGCTGCACTTTCGCCACTCCTGATCTAAACTAGTCCTAGTAGCTATGGCTGTATGTTTAGAGATGTCTTGGTGCTTGAGGGTTAACCATGACTTGAGTCTATAGTCTGTTGCAGGATATATTTTCTTTTAGAAGTGAACTGTGTTGAGCTCCATCCATCTTCTCATCAATTTTCATCAGCTTGTATCTTTTTGCTGAAGGGAGGCATTCCCTCAACGGCATGTTGCACCACCAAGATCATCAGTGGAGCTAGGGTGTTCAGGGTGATGTCCAGTGTTAGCTTCTTTTGCCTTTGGGTATTTTGCATTTTGACAAAAGTTCAGTTTTGTTCTTATCTTACCAAAAGCATCTTCTTTCACATGCAGGTAATTCTTAAAAACTTTGAATATTGTGTAAATGTGCAATATTTTTACCAGTCATTTGAGAAAGTTAAATGTTTATTTTTTTTTAGAGATTCATTACATATAGAGTAAAATATTTCAAGATTGTATTCCTTGTAGTTGCGATGATCATGTCTTAGAGGTGAAGTAAACCCGAAATTCAGTGTCTCAGATGACTAAAATATTGCACTCTCGCATTCTAGATAGATCAAAATGTTTTATTAATGCAAATATTATATAGCCTCGAGACCAGTCTGGGCTTTGAGACCGATCCAGAGCTCTCCAGCCCTGCTGATAACATCTGCTTAGATGAACCTGGTATTGTGGATGCAATCCAAAAGAAGGAACTGCTGCTCATCCTTAGGACAAGATAAGATAAATACCTTTTTTTTTACCACAATGGGAGAAATTCAGGCATTATAGTGGCAAAAAAACAGAGTTACACACTAGATTAGTAGTATGAATAAAAAGCTAATTTGCACTTAAGCTCTAAAGCACACACAAATGAACTTATCTGAAAGGCAAAAAAGAAAATATTTCACAATGATTGATAATATTGGATATTCAGATAAAAATGCAATATACGTCAGCCGATTAATGATGTGCAGAAAACCATGCAATCTGCACATTTGTACAAGCAAACACAGCTGAGTGGCTAAAATGTGTTGAAATAGAAATTAGCATCTGAGAGACAGTGTAAATAATTCTTGATCAGCTCAAGAACCCCTGCCACCATGTTTGTAAACACTTGTTGAATCTGTTTTGAGCAGCAGAGATTATCTTCTAGTAGGCTGGGATGAAGGACCTGTGGAAGCACTTCTTTAAATATCTAGGATGCAGCAGTCTGTCACTGAGTGGAGCCAAAGCATGATAGTTTGTAAGAGAAATAATCATGGCACAGGCATGCTAGAACAGGAATGCGTAACAGTCTAAATGGAGTCCATTGTGGGGCTAACCCTTTTACACTGTTTATTGATGACAAGGATGCAAAATAAACTTTATTCTTTTCTGTTTTAAAATATAGCCAAGCTCCTTAAGTTATCACCTAAATAGCGCCTACTCTGCCTTGCTGCATCACGGAGCAGCATTATCAACCAAAAATGACTGATGTGCTGGAAGGCAAGGATGTGATAATTAAAAGGGGAGGGCATTGCGCTAAAAATTGTAACATGATAGAAAAAGACAAAATAGCAATAAGCACGATTGTTGGCTGAGGGCTTTTGTGAGGACTATGAGTGTTTCACATATTTTATCCTGTTCATGTTATTTTTTACTATATTTTATAAATATGTCTAAGTTTAATAATGTTTGAGAAAACCATACTTTTTTTCTTATTCTGTCACTTTTCATTACAGGTGGCACAATAAATTGTTTAAAGATAATGAAGCGCATTGTTTTTTAAATTCAGCATATTGTAAAAAAAAAAAATAGGTCTTTATATATATATATATATATATATATATATATATATATATATATATATATATATATATATATATAATGGAAACATTTTCTTTATACAACAGAAGGCTCAGGATTTTAAAAATAAATTAATTGTTGTTCAATATATAAGACAAATTAACTTTAGATTAACTCATTAATCAAAACCCACATCCCTTTGACAAATAACTGTCTTTAGAGCTTTATTTGTAATATATTTAGAAAAATATTTAATATTTTAAATTCACTTGCCAATTATGCACTACATTTAGCTGGCCTGTCACATAGAATCCCTTCTTTGGTAATTCTGCCAGTTCAGTTTGTGTTTAGCTTAGTTTCCAGCAGAGGTGTTGGGGCCTGTCTAATTCGCATGCACTCCGAGTTGCTAGCAAATCCACAGGTGATCCCAAATTAACCAAGTTTTTCAAATCTAAAAGTTGACTTGAATCAAATGGAATAAAGTAGCTGTGCCGTTAGAAGAAATGTTTTTGAACTTCAAGCCCTTCCCTGGAGACAGTGCAGTGGTGCAGACTTCTCACAGCTTCATGTTGAGACACAGGTGCATTTAAATGTGTCTTCACTGTGTTTTTGCTTGCGCTCAGCTCTAAGTCTCATGGTTTATCAAAGTAGTTAATGACTACAGCCAGCATACATATGTCACATCAGAGACGGTGGTGAGGTTTTAGCATATTGTCAGTCTCAGGACTGTGTGTTCTTTGGCTGCAAACTGAGCTCAGAATGGAAACCTTTATGTAGGCAGCTCCATCTGCTCGGATTGACCCACAGAAGCCCTGAAATTACAGACATTTATCTCCAAAGAATTCAAAAGTTAAATTATGAGGGGTTTACTGTATCTAATGGGAATGTTTAGATTCATATGAATATTTCTTTCAGAAAGCTGAACAGAAAGTTATTAAATCTTTAATCATGTACTTGAGAACTTTATTTTGCTCCCATAATTTTTTATATTAATGTGCAAATCCCATAATAGACAGAATCAAATTAAATTTTTATTCTTTAATTTTCTTTGATTTATAGATGAGTAGGCCAATGAATTTTATAATGCATAAATTCATAAGTAGTTTTTTAATTGATCTTCAAACCCTACCAAAAGGAGAGAAAAATTTCATGGAAATATTGCATCCATCGATCCCGCAATCCATCAGACGCCTCAGACCTCCAAATCATACTGTGTAGTATGAGTATGACCCCTCCCCAACCACTCATGCAATACAATAGTTTTAAACTAGCGGAGCTTAGGGGTTGAAGAAGGTGTCCAGAAGGGTATCTGAATCAGAAGTCCAAACCAAATCAACATTCTTTATTTGAAAGTGGAAATGCAACAGTTCCACACTGAGCTTTTGCAAAATCAACTTTCTCACTCCGTCTCTAAGTGTGACTCTGACCAACATGTAGAGAAAGCTGCTTTAACTAACTTGTGTTCACAAACAATTATTCTGGCTCAGTATGCAACTTTTGATCGAAGGTGAGGGCTGCACTTAGATTGGATTCTCCCCTCACTACAACATATTGTTACAACATCCTCATCACTCTCCATACATCCCCAGTCAAATCAAGAACAAGATCCCAACATACATGAAATCCTCAGTACTATGTTTAGGGTGGCAACCCATCATTTTCTGGCAAATAACCGTAGCTTTAGAGATGCCCATTTTATTAAGTCAGTGGAACTAAATCCTCTGCAAAGGAAGGAGACCCTCGACCATGTGGCTACATCTAGAAATTATGTTTAAAGTTGTGTAAACAGTTAGCAATAATACATCATTAGTTGATCTGTTCCCCCTGTGGGCGAACTGTACAATGTCAAGACTCACAGTGTTGGTGTCCTTGATGTATTGATGCATTCTAAGAGGATCTTCTTCAAACATTTCATGACTACCAGTGTCAGGGCAAAAGGGCAGTAATCATTTTGGTAGGTTATTGCTATGTTTAGGGTACTGGATCGATGGTGGATGACTGACATTTCTTGAAAAGTGTTTTGAAATATACCTTGTGTTCTAGTTATGTTCATTTAAAGAACTGTATGGAGCATTTCTGACAGCAATTGTTACATTTCAGCAACTGTTTTGAACAACAACTAGTTGTGAGGTAATTTCAGTTTGTTTAGCTGTTTTTTAATAGACAGTGATGCTTTTTAAGCTGATCAGCTTAAAGTTTTGGTTTTCTAATGTTTCTGCTAATTTGTTACATTTCTGCAAGTTTTCTGTGGTTGACTTCAAAATCATAAGCAGTTTTCAGGTGAACAATTCAGCTTTTAGGATTCACACTGCATTTTCACAGAAGACGCACATTTTCCAGTATTCTGATTGAAATCATTTTCATAATAAAATTACAAAAAAAAAAAAAATGTTAGTCAAGGATTACAAACTATAAACTGTGCTGCAGTTTCTGAAAGAAGTTCTTAAATTATGGCATTTTTAGCATCCTAGTAAGATCCTGGAATGGTAAAAGTAAAGGCTTGAAAATAATAAATAACTGTCCAAGAAGAATATTTCTGAGACTTGGTCAAATGGATCTGGAAGGAGCAGAAATAGCACTACTTTGTTTCCACAGGTACTTTTTTCTACAGCGTTAGTATATCCTTCCACATCACCTCAAGATCCTTCCATTTGCTTTTCTGGTAATTGAGACATTCGTAGTTTAACCGTTCATTATGAAGGAACCCAAACGCATATCAACAACAAAACGGTCTCCTCATTAAAGAGCACAAGGTTTCCTGCTGCAATATTTTAAAAAATAAATAAAATAAATAAATAAAAAAACACAATAAACTGCCTGCTGTGATTTCCAGGACTCAAAAATAGTCCATTCGGCATGAAAAACAACTGCTATTTATCATACAGACTCACCATAAGTGAGAATAAGCAATTAAAATATCTGGGTCAGAGCTTTCCAGGATTGTGCTTACACTAAGACAAAGAATAACCATTCATCACCCGAGAGGAAGGAGGAGATGAAAAGGAAGAAAGAGACGGGCAGGCAACAACTTTTACAATGCTCCAACCATCCGCTAGATGAACACAAGTCTGAACTACATAGTGGGATTTAGTGCTTTGTAAGATAACCTTGGGTTTGACTCTGAGTTTTCAATGTCTTGAAAGAGTCTTACCTCTTAATCTTCTAAAAAGCAAGATTGCTGCAAAGCTGTAGAGTGGATTATCTATAACATAAAACATCAAAACATATATCTATGCTATATTTAAACAGCTGCTGAAAACATACTGATTGTTACACTATAAAAATTGGAGGGATTCTATCGAACTGTGCTAAACTCTGTCATATCTTATGTGGCCGACCAGGACAACACTGTGTTATTTAGTTACTGTAAATATGGGCTCAAATTCATGTGGGTTTCCTCAAGACTCCATTCTTGGGTCACATTTATTTATAATTAGGAAGATCAATTACAAATAAAAAGCTAATGTATATTTTAATATACGTGTATATATTTGCTGGTATTTTAACTAACTCTAACCATCAGCATACATGTAGCTTTTCTTAAACCTATTACACATTTCCTTTGGTCTTCATACCATATTTGACTAAATTCATGTTCAACCTAAAATTTCTTGTTTTCTAATATCCTAATTTTTAATTAGATTTTTCATTAATTTTGTGCTAAAAATACAAGAACATTTTCATCTCTAGGCACTTTTGAAAACAAACTAATTCAAAGCTGTCAGGATGCAGCTTGTAGGCTGCAGGCTGAGCCTCCTTTCCTCTCTCTCTTCCCTGCGCAGCCTGATTGGTTCCACCTGTCAGGCTGCATTTATCACTGATTTGTTTCCACCTGTTGTCACCTCTATATATACCCACCTCAGTCTGTTCTCGTTGCCGGTCCGTAGTGTTCAACTCCTGCTCAGTCTCAGCCAGAAATCCTGTGTTAGCTCTGTTTTTGCTCTGCCAGCAAGAAGACTTAGCTCAGCTCTATATTTGCTTAGTCACTGCCAGAAGACTCTACTTCAGCTCCGTTCCAGCTCACCCTCGACCAGAGACTCCGTTCTAGCCCAGCCTCAGCCCAAGACTCTGTTCCAGTTAGTCACAGCCAGAGACTCCGTTCCAGCCCAGCCTCAGCCAGAAACAGTGTTCCAGCTAAGTCACAGCCTGAGACTCCGTTCCTACTCAGCCCGCAGTTTAGGGTCCGCCAGCTCCGGTGTTCCGCTGTGGTCTCTGTGTTCGGCTCCGTTCTGGTTTCAAGTTCTCGGCTGCTGTGTTCCGTCTTGGTTTTGAGTTCTCGGCTGCTGGGTTCCGTCCTGATCTCAAGTTCTCAACTACTGGTGAGCCGTCCTGGTCTCAAGTTCTCAACTCCTGGGTTCCGTCCTGGTCTCAAGTTCTCAACTCCTGGGGTTCCGTCCTGGTCTCAAGTCATCGGCTCCAGTGTTCCTTCCTGGTCAGACTCTCCACACTACTCCTGTCGGCCAGCTTCTGCACCCTACATCTCTGTCTGTTTAGAGACTCTGGTTCCTCTCGTCATCCATCATCCACACTGTTCAATAAACTCACTTTAAATAACTAGCTCTGTGTGTGCGTGCTGTGTCCTGGTTCATCCCAGAAAAATACCATGACAAAATCATGTCTAGTTATATTGAATCCAAATCATACCAGAGTAAATTCATACAAGACCTATTTATTCCAGTGCGATTCAGTCATACAGGCACATTCCGATCCAATTATTAAAGCCCAATTCAAGAGTAAATCAAGGTCAGCTGGTCCTAAAATGACAACTGGTTAGGAAGATGTCACATAATTCACTGACAGGATAGATGATTTGAAGCCCACAGTAATCAGTGTGTGGATTCAAAGTAAAATAAAGACACACTTCTAAAGTCTGAGAGAGATTTCTAATGCACCATTTGATAGTAATAAGACAAAAGCATTCAGGGCTATATTAACATTGTGTAGTGACCTTCAGAACTAGTGTTACACTTACTTTACCCTGGGATGTCGAATATTGAGTTTTCATCGATTTGATCTCCACTCGTATAGTAAACCATCCATGAGTTAAGCTATATTGTTATATACGGATGAGTGTATTTTACAATCTCAACATTGGTCAGTTTCCTTAACTATTTAAAAAAGAACTGAAAAAACTTTCTTCAGTTACAAGATACACCAGCAATAATGATTTTGTTTAGACAACATGCTTTACTTTTCCAAATATTGAAATTCAGTGTTTTGCTTTAAGAAACCAGATAGGAGGAAAGTAATAGATGATGATATATCAATAGTTTGTCAGCACACAGAGAGAGTGTCTGACAGTCCTGCAGAAAATAACTGTATTTAGGATGTAGAAATGACATTTTCCATCAACAAATTTAACTATGCCTAAACTTATCTTCATGGGAAACAAAATTACTTTTCAAAGGTGTTGTTCAGCATCTTTGCTTGGTAGTATATATATACACAAATAAACCAGACTTACCTGTATGCTGTCAAAACATTTAACAGAACCAAGGAGTTACATGTCTGACAGAAACTGTTAGAATTATGTCATTATGTTTTGATTCATTTATTTTTATTTTGTATGAATCAGATCATGACTTTAGTGCATAATAAACCTAACATCCCAATTGCTACAATGATAGGTAACCATACAAAGCATACAAAGATGGCAGGTGGATAGACTGAACTGGAGTAAAACTGCGGGTCTAAATGGTGTCAGAGTCCCGATGGCTTATGCAGAGCAGGTCTGTAGGATTCTACAGCACGTCTTCAACCTTAGCCTCATTCAGGAGTTGTGGAAGACCACCTGCCTTGTTGCAGTACCAAATAAAATTCAGCACTCAACGACTGTAGACCTTTTGCCCTGACATTCCACATCATGGAGGTCCTAGAGAGACTCCTGTTGGCCCAAGTAAACAAACAAGCAGCTATCAAGACCCCTACAGTTTGCTTATCACCATGGAATTAGAGTTGAAGATGCCATCATACACCTGCTGGGACCAAAAAATGACCCCGTGATTAATTGTACAATATGTGGAAACACATGAGAAGCCGGGACTTGTGGACACATTGTGTTGTTTCTTAAATTAAAATGGTGTAATAGCCCAGCTACGAGGAAGAGAGTAACCGTGGTAAAAAAAAAGTCCACACTTTCACTACACAACTTAGATTTTGGCAGAGATGATCACAGTTTCAATTCTTTAGTCAAAGTGGTTGTCAAACACTGCTAGATATGTCTTTTCAGTGCTTAACGAAGGATCATTTTCATATAAATAAGACAATTAGGCCAACAGTAAGGCAAAACATCCATGTTGAACAAAAGGTGGCAGCTTAAAGTGAAGCTATCTACAAGAAGGGGTAAAGCAGACCATACTTCTTAAGGATGCTTAGGAGCTTAAGTGTTTGCAGCAAGATGCTGCATATCTTCAATAAGTTTGATGTGGGGAGTGTGATGGGTGTGACTTACCCTGTCAGAACAGCATACCAGCAGCTGATTTATATATCTTGGTGTGTCACTGTAGACTATTTTATTGAAACAGCATACATTTGTGAAATGGTATGCTGATGGTGCTTGTTAGAAAATAAAATTTATGAAAAGGCATGCTATTTTGACAGAATCAAGAATCGTTTATTTTTACTGCATGTTACAATGAAGAAATGTTTTTCAAGACAGACATCAGTTTAGGTTTTATATATATATATGATTTTATTAATATAAATATTAAGTCAGTCAGTTGGCTGCACTGGTCATTCACTCTTACTGAGAAGCCCAAGTGTGCAAAACTTTACGGTCTGCTAGGACTCGTACAGAGTTCCGAAAGTCAGTCCTTTTTAAACAATATGATTTACTGTTGCATGAATTAATCACTCAAAACTTCTTTGATGCATTCATACCTACAGGGAATTCTGTGCAATGTTCTTAAACCTTCATACATAGAACTGTGCAATGAAACATTCCTGGTAAGTTAGTTAAGACTGTACAAAATATCTGTTTCACAGTATTGATAATGTGATACAGACTCAGTCTTTTCAGCAGAGGACGATAGCCCTCCCGCTTGTGTGAAGAAGTTGTTTTTGAGCCTATTATTTCTGGATTTAATGTTTCTTAAACGCTTGCTTGATGGAAGAGGGGCAAACTGTAATAGTTTGAGTCTCTGCCACTGTTTAGTTTTCTGTTTTGGGTTCTTTCTTAGTTTTTGTCCGGTTAGTTCTAGTTTCTGTCTCAGGTTGGTTTTTGTGTTATTCTGTTTTGCACTTTACTTCTCAGTCATCAGCTCAGTTCACCTCCCAATCCATTTTCCTGCCACTCCCCTGTCATCAGTCACTAACCAATCAGTTCAGTTCATTTCAGTCACCACCTTCCGTTTGATTATTTCCACCTGTCACTGGTAATTAGCACTCTGCTTGAGTGTTGAGTTCACTCTACTTTGCCAGATCTTTTTTCCATGCCTTGGGTAAGTCAGATCCTGTGTGTTTTCTGTTTGCCTGCCTGCCTGCCTGTAACCCAACCTGTTTCTGATTCTGTCTGTTTTGCCTGGATTATCTGACCTGTTCTGTTCTTTTTTGTTATTAGACCAGCCTGACTCCTGACCAGTTTATTTTAGGTTGCCGGCTGTGGACTGTGTTAGAGTTTTTTGGACACTGCCTCCTATTTTTTTTGGCTTGGAGCCCTTTTTGGTTTCTGCCTGTTTTGTTCTGTTAATAAATCACCTTTTTATTTCAACCTCTGCTTGTCTGGCTGAACTCAGGGTCCTCTGTCTCTGATTCTTGACACAAATGTGTCAAGTGCATTGGCTGGGTGAGTGGGATCAGTGACAATGTGTCAGGCCTTTATCTGGACTCATAAACCAAGTTCAGTTTTTGCAGACGGCATCCCAATATTCCCTGTGCCATCCTCATCACCCATTCTAAGTTCTTCTCCTTCACTGTGCAGCTCCCATAATTAATTAATTTTTGTTATAGCTATCCTTTGATAGCTATAACAAATAAGTTTTCTTTCTGCCTTGCCAGCTCACTATACCCTTTCTTCTGCTTAATCTATCTATCTATCTATCTATCTATCTATCTATCTATCTATCTATCTATCTATCTATCTATCTATCTATCTATCTATCTATCTATCTATCTATCTATATATCTACATATGTACTCTATCAGCAAAGCCACTTCTAGTTGTTGGGTCATCCATCTTCATCCATGATTCTACCCTGTTCTGTTTTTATCCGTGCCTACCAGTAAGGCGTGATTATTATTTTAATAAATCCTCTTTCACTCATCATGCCCCTCCTGAGCTCTTGTCTGTATTCCGCTCTTCCTTCAGCTGCGTACATCTTCCCATCAGCTATATCCAGCTCGTCTTGCCCTGCAGAATATGGTGTGCCATTTTCACACCATGATGATACCATTGCCAGGTTTTTCTTTGCAATGGTGTGTTCAGTGTGTTGTCCAGTGTTAATTATTATTTAAATATATTGAGTTTTTCGGTCAAAGTTACATTTTGGTCTAATCTAATACATTGCCTTCTTTCAGATGTTTGCTCTGTCCTATACGTAGCTCAAGACAAATATTTGGGGATTTTCTTCATCCTTCACCTGGATTGCAGCTTCTCAGGAGTTAGCACGGGCCTCTTGGCTGCTTCTCTGATTAATGTTTTTTGTACCAGGCCAGTTGAAGTGGAGAACCATGTCTTGGTAGGTTTGCAATTGTGTCATACATTCTGATGAGAGATTGACTGATCTCAATGGTGTGAGATCTTCAGAGCTTGGGAAATTTTTTACAACCTAAGTTTGCTTTAAGTTCTCTAAAATTGCAACATGTGCAAGTTTTAGATAGGCACAGCCCACATACTCAGCTTTGCTACTCAACTCACATATGCATGTTTTTTAAAATGTTGCACCATTTAGGGGAAAGTCATCAGGCTTATTAAGGGTACATATTTACTGTACAGTAATCAACCTAGCACCAATTTCCTTACTTTTTAATGTATATTTATAATTAATTTCTCAGACCACCTTAATGTGGTATTAGGTGGCATTATTCACTTTTTTTTACCTATTTCCATCCATCTCATTGTTGCTTATTACTGCATCTTGTTGTACAGTTATGTCTTATTCACACCATATTTGTTTAAAAGAAAAAAAATAAGCTATTAAATATGTCCAACCCATTGTTTTTTTTTTCTTTTTCTTTTTTTAACAATTTGACACTCTGAGCTTATGATGCGGGGAGAAACAGATGCCAGCCTCCCACAGGCTCATATCTGGTAAACAAACCAACCTAACGCCACGCAAAAAAAAAGCAGAAAAAAAGAAAAAAAAACTTCTCATTAAACAATGCAACTTTATCAGCCGCCCACAACTAATGTGAAACTGCTTAACAGGAATGAGAAGAGATGGGCTGGAGAGCAGTGAGTCTGTGCTGTGAGGTAGCCAAAGCGACGACAGGGAGCTGGAGAGGCTGCACTTCACAGCAAAGCTTCATTGACAAGCAAAGCACTCATGTGGATCTGTGTTGAAGGTCCAACACGTAGATAAAAGTGTTTCTTTGACCTCAAAGTAATTATGTAGATGTGAAAACAAAAGGTTTTGGTGTTTTGTACATTAAGTGACCGTTTGCAACATCTTTCGTTGATTTGTTTTAATTCTGTTTTCTTCTGTTTCTGAGTATCCATGCACTCATGAAGATAGTTTAAGCTTCATTCCAAAAGCTATGCTAAGTATTTAGAATTTGAACAATAAATCAAAGAGAAACCGTCAAGGCCATTAAAATGATGAGAAACTATTAGCTGCTTTTAAATGAGAAGACACTTTGCTACTGAGGTTTTCCAATGAAAGACTGCACTTAAACAGGGTCTTTTCACCCCATCGGAGAGCCAACGGGGGTGGTTCTAACAGGCTACTTTCAGGTAATGACTGGTCTTTGATCTCTCCTCTCTTTTTCTTTTATGATTAGTACTACTTTTATTACTATCACACACACACACAAACATATATATATATATGCACGTGTATGTATATATATATATATATATATATATATATATATATATATATATATATATATATATATATATATGCACGTGTGTATATATATATATATATATATATGCACGTGTGTATATATATATATATATATATATATATATATATATATATATATATATATATATATATATATATATATATATATATGCACGTGTGTATATATATATATATATATATGCACGTGTGTATGTATATATATATATATATATATATATATATATATATATATATATATATATATATATATATATATATATATATATATATATGCACGTATGTATATATATATATATATATGTATATGTATATATGATGTGAATAGAGCAATAAGTTCAATCCCTACTGTAACCATCACCAAGACCATTAGTGATCCTTGAGATGCCTGGCAAAGGTAATGTTAAGAGCAGCCATAATAGACAGTGTCCACCATGGAAGAGAAGCTTGGAAACCACAATCAAGGAAACACAGAAAGAGGTAAGCCAATTGTCAGAACTCTAGAAGGGTGCGTCCATAAAGGACATTCCCCAGAAATATACCCAGATGACTCCAAGCGTTAGCTGCTAGATTGAAGAGATACAAAAAGGAAATAAAAGCCAGAAGAATAAACAGCCTGTTCTCCCAGTGGCACGGTAATAACACAAAAGCCAACCCACCAAAGCAAAAGACTGAGCAATCCCGGAAAAGGATATGGGAGAAAGACAAATCGCATAACAACGATGCAAAGTGGTTAACAGATGTAAGAGCAGACTACAAATATCTCCCTGAACAAAGTCCGGTGAACATCACAATGGCAGGCATCCAACAACAACTCTCAGGTGTTAAGAACTGGATAGCACCAGGCCCAGATATGAGGCCCGGATAAGAAGCTGACTTCTCTCTATGAACTCCTAGCAGTATAAATGAACCAACTGCTGACAAATGGGACCCACTCTTAAAGGCCGACAGTGGACAGAAGAGTCCTGATAATAAAAGACCCCCAGAAAGGGATGCCTCCCACCAACTATTGGCCAATAACCTGTCTCTTCACAACATGTAAGCTCCTGTCAGTTGGAACACACCCTCCGGTCCCCCTTTTTAAATAGGGGAACCACCACCCCAGTCTGCCAATCCAGGGGAACTGCCCCCGATGTCCACGCAATGTTGCAGAGCCGCGTTAACCAACACAGCCCTACAACATCCAGAGCCTTGAGGTACTCAGGGCGAATCTCATCCACCCCTGGGGCCTTGCCACCGAGGAGCTTTTTAACAACCTCGGCAACCTCAGCACCAGAAATGGGAGAATGGAAGACGTGTTGGTGGGATTAAGGAGGTCTTGAGGGTTGCTGCCGCGACATACACCGACAACCTTGCGGCCAAAGCTCCGACTAGCCGCCTCAACAATAGAGGCGCGGAACATGGTCCATTCAGACTCAATGTCCCCCGCCTCCCTCGGGACGTGTTTAAAGTTCTCCCGGAGGTGGGAGTTAAAGCTCCGTCTAGCGGGGTACTCTGCCAGATGTTCCCAGCAAACCCTCACAATACGTTTGGGCCTGCCCGGTTAGACCGGCTTCCTCCCCCGCCATCGGAGCCAACTCACCACCAGGTAGTGGTCGGTGGAGAGCTCCGCCCCTCTCTTCACCCGAGTGTCCAAGACATACGGCCGCAGATCAGATGAAACGACAACAAAATCGATCATTGAACTGCGACCTAGGGTGTCCTGGTGCCAAGAGCACATATGGACACCCTTATGCTTGAACATGGTGTTTGTGATGGACAATCCATGACGAGCACAGAAGTCCAACAACAAAACACCACTCGAGTTCAGATCAGGTGGGCCATTCCTCCCAACCATGCCCCTCCATGTCCCACTGTCATTGCCCACGTGAGCGTTGAAATCCCCCAGCAAAACGAGGGAGTCCCTAGGAGGGGCACTCTCCAGTACCCCTTCCAAGGACTCCAAAAAGGGTGGGTAATCTGAACTGCTGTTTGGCGCATAAGCGCAAACAACAGTCAGAACCCGTCCAGAACCGGGGAAAACCCATACGTGCAGGCACCGAGATGGGGGGCAACAAGTATGCCCACCCCAGCTCGGCGCCTCTCACCATGGGCAACTCCAGAGTGGAAGAATGTCCAGCCCCTCTCAAGGAGACAGGTTCCAGAGCCAGAGGGGTGCGTCGAGGTGAGTCCGACTATCTCTAGTCGGAACCTCTCAACCTTGCGCACAAGCTCAGGCTTCTTCCCCACCAGAGAGGTGACATTCCACGTCCCAAGAGCCAGCTTCTGCAGCCGAGGATCGGAACGCCAAGGTCCCCGCCCTCTACTGCTACCCGTTGCACATTGCACCCGATCCCTTTGGCCCCTCCGACAGGTGGTGAGCCCATCGGAAGGGGGACCCATGTCGCCTCTTCGGGCTGAGCCCGGCCGGGCTCCATGGGCAAAAGCCCGGCCACCAGACGCTCGCCAACGTGCCCCACCTCCAGGCCTGGTTCCAGAGTGGGGCCCCGGTGACCCGCGTCCGGGCGAGGGAACACGAAATCCAATAATTTTGCTCATCATAAGGGGCCACCATTGTGTCGTCAGCAAACTTCACAATGTGATTAGTGGTGAACCTGGGAACGCAGTTGTGTGTCATCAGGATGAACAGCAGGGGGCTCAGGAGGCAGCCCTGAGGGGAGCCCGTGCTGAGGGTGATGACATCAGAGGTGTTCTGTCCGACCCGGACTGACTGAGGTCTGTTGGTGAGGAAGTCTAGCAGCCAGTTTCGAAGGGGTGTACTGAAGCCCATATGTTCCAGTTTTCCCACCAGATGCTGTGGGATGATGGTGTTAAACGCAGAACTGAAGTACAGGAACAGCATCCGCACGTGCGTGTTCTTCTCCTCCAGGTGTGCCAGGCTCAGGTGAAGAGCAGAGGAGATGGCGTCCTCAGGGGAGCGGTTCTGCCGGTAGGCACACTGGAACGGGTCGAATGTTGGGGGGAGGCTGGAGACGATGTGTTCCTTTACCAGCCTTTCAAAGCACTTCATCATGATGGGAGTCAGTGCAACAGGCCGGTAGTCGTTGAAACAGTTGACTTAACAAAACTAATGAGTCACCTAGTTAAACTAGGAATAAGAAACTGATATTGCAGGGGTAAGCAGTGCATTTAAAACCAACAAGATCAAAAGTTTAACAACTTTATTATGATAAAAATAAACCCTAAAAACTGTACAGTGGACAATACCTAAAACATTCACTAAACTAAGTGCAACTGCATGTTAAAATGGTTAGAAGGTCCAGCAACAAAACTAAAACATCCCACAGTCTCAGCAGTCAGAGGGTGGTGAGGATCAGACTCTCCCGCTCTGCGTCCTTCTGCAGTCCACCCCCCAGCTATCGATCCAGCGGTTGAGTCAGTGGGGCCAGCATCTCCCCCAAGCCTCTTCTCCATCCTGCCCTCAAGGTGTCTCCGCTGGTTCCTGCCAAGCACATCGCGTCGGCCAGCCGTCGGCTTCACCGCATGCTCTGTCCCTCTCCTCCTCCCGTCACTGGGTGTGACCATCCCTTTTCTTCCTGTCTCTCATCACTCATGATGGAATACATCTGTATAATCAGTCACTGGTCACAGGAAGGAAGTAGGAACTGGTTTCATTCAAAAAGCATGCACAAAAATATACAACAACCATGCAACAAATCAAAGTTGAAACAAAAACATGCACATAAACCAGTCACCTTCCTACATATATAAAACATGCTTTTTAGTTGTAGTATATTTCTATCACAGGTACTCCATACAAGGTGATTCTGAAAACTTGAAAAGCTCAGACCGAATGAGTTAAAAAGAAACAAAAAGTGGAATAAAGTGAAAAAGAAAATGACTAATAATTTCTCAGTTTACAACTGAACCATTGTGCAAGGGGGCTGGGGAAAATGCCTCCTTCTCAGGCTCCTCCAGCTGGAGCACAATATGGCAGGACCTGAAGTTGTCCAATCTGGTTACAATTGGAGAATTCAGCATTTTATTAAAAGGACTGTAGATAGGGTCTACAGTAAGTTGTACTTGTTTTATTTATTCATTTGTACATGTTTTACTTTTGTGGTGAAACTTATATTGGGATGCTTTTAAATGTGTAAATCTGTCTTAAATTGACATTTTTGTGAGTTTACACAGACCTCTCTTGTAAATGAAACACTGAATCTCAAGGGACTAACCTGTATAAATAAACGATCAATAATAATAATAAAGTAAACTGACCAGGGCTGCTTTACATTATGTGATTTTGTAAAAATTACCAATAGTGAGAATTCGTAATTTTAACTGAATATTTATTTTTTAAACCGTTTCATCTGCCTCTTTAGGTAGCTAAACTTAGTGCAAAAAAAAAGTAATCTTGGTAATGACAAAAACAACAACTGAGGCAGTAAAACACAAATTGTTGTAGTTCATTTTAGTGAGGGTTTTATCAAAAGAATTTCAGCTGTTTATTTTTAAATCTGTTCCAGTGATGAGACCCATCAATGATGAGACGCACTGCATAGGGGAAGTCTACAATCTAACACAGTAATGCTCCACAGTGAACACCAGCAAGACAAAGGAGGTCATAATGGATTACAGGAGGTCCAAGAAGACTGAACATGCTCATCTCTGTATACACACCAAGGAAGTGCAGCATGTAGACAGCATTAACATTTCCTCTGACTTCTCCTGGTATTTGAACACCTCCTACCTGGTGAAGAAGCCCCAAAAATGGCTCTTCTTTCTCAGGAAATTGAAATGGAAAGGACTTTCTACTAAGATGGTGATAAACTTTTACAGAGCTACAACCGAAAATATTTTGTGTCTCAGCATGACGGTGTAGTAGGGGGGCCTCACGGTACAGGATAGGAAGGATTTAGCATGGGTGGTGAGGACAGCACAGGGGATTGTGGGATGCAATCTTCAGGATCTAGACATGGATTATGCTGAACAAGTCCATAAAAGGGCCAGACATATTTCCACACATCCCACCTACCCGGGCAATACACTGTTTGTGTCACTCACATCAGGGAAATGATTCAGCAACATAAAAGCAAAAACTAATAGACAAAACAACTTCTTTCCCAAACCTGTATGGGCTATCGCCCCCTGCTGAGAATCAATAAACCACCAGCTCACTTCATGGTCTGTTACATGTTACAACATACTACTGGGTCTGTGGGTTTTTCATTCGATGAGAATCTTTTACAGTGTTTCTCACTTGGAAATGTGTATTTGTACACTTCAATTTCTCAGGGACTGTCTGTTTGGACATCCATGAAAATTCCACTGTTCTGCAATGTGAAGACCTAAATTTATTGCACAGTATTGCAGACTGCTGCCTTTTTGACTCCAACAAGAGTCCATTTGCTGCTAAGGATGATTTACATGCTTAAGCTCCTCAAGGAGCATTGTTGGCCAATGCAATCAACTGATTTAAAAAAAAGAAAACTAGTTTGGAAAAAATTATGTCATCTTGTGTCTGTGTGTTATGTGTAATTGTGTGCATTGTGAGCTGGGGTCTGCCTCATCAAAAATGTCATTATGGTAACATATAATGACAATAAAGATTCTTGATTCTCAATTCACAGCCAATAACATTTGCCCTGCCTCAGATGTTGTCTGGTCCTCCTCAAAAGCCAGCAGGACCAGACACCGTCCCTGGCAGGGTTCTGAAGGACTGCAAAAACAACCTCCCAGAGATGTGAATAGACATCTTTAACATCTCTCTCTTCCAGGCTGTGGTGCTTGGTGGTACCTGAAACCATCATGCATTGTTCCAAATGTCATGAATGTCTAAGAGGAGATCACACAGCATAAACATCTAAATTATAAGAAATAAACCTTTGAAATGTCTCGCTCTTTGTAATAATCTTTATTATGAGTTTCACTTTTTGATATTTTGTTTGCAATTAGATTATTTTTTTAGCTGTATAAGACACTTTACATTTTTTGGTTAATGCTTTTACCACAATGACTTTTGTCAGTTTTTGACAATGCAATAACAGTTTTAGAGGCACAATATTGCAAGTGTCATGTTAGGTTAGGTTTGCAATTGGATCTAAATGCATACAAAACGAGAAGTGAAGAGGTGAACAGCAGTAAATCACACAGTGGCAAAATTACAGAATAGCACAAGAGGAACAGGGCATGGAGTATGACAGACACAGGTAAATGATGTGAAAGCATCAAGGATGGCAACTGAAGGATCCAGCAGGAACAATGAGAACCAGTGAACGTATCTACCGAGGCAGGGGTAGAGAAATGACAAGTAACCAGGAGAGCAGTCAGTGGATATGTGGGGCATCTTTGTAAAGAGGGGTAGTTGAGCATAAATGCAAAGGATTTTAACATGGACCAACTTATGATCACTGCATATGGGCTAGGACAGAAAGAAAAATAAAAAGCAAGGAAATGGTAATAACATCAACACAAATGAAAACCAACATATAAGCATCATAAGGGTAAAATATATATATATTTTTTTTAATTTTGGCTAATTTTATACATCATATTATTTATTCATAGCTTTCACTGGACCAAGCTATAAATTACGTGTATACGTTCTTCAAAAACATTACATGAAAGAAAAATCCTGATGTAGGAAACAGTGCTTATACTGTAACAACACGTTTTGGCTTAATCTCTTCTCATATAGGCTACTTCAGATTTGTGTCTCCCTTAAGACAAAACAAAAAGTCACCAATCTTAATTTACTGACCTATAAATTAGGAAATAAAAGCATTTCAAATGTTGAAAATTACTGTTAAAGTTCCTCTAAAGTATAAACGTAAAGTTGTTATTTTATAAGCATCTTGATTTTCATGTTGGCTCTTCCTGCAGCTTTGTTTTCCCCTTTCTATCCTTCAGCTAAAGTGACATGGGGAGAAATCTAACCATCAGAAATTGTCCCCATTTGCTGAGAAGAAATGGGGACACAAAGAATGATGGAGAAATACCAATGCACATCTACAGCCCTTAAATCATCTTCCAGTCTATGCCGAACGCTCATACGGTCCTGACTTTTTCTGCTTCCACAGGTCACTTCTGTGATAATGATCGTCCTGCACTTAACACTGCAAGCTTATGGATTACATGAAACTGCATTTTTTTTCAGGCTCACAGTCAGAGAGGTCAAAGTTCAAACTCTGCTGCCCTATTTCTGGATGCACCTTCATTTTTCCTGCACATCAAAGCCCTGTGTGGTGTTTCAACAAGGACATACTGCCCTGTCACCAGCAGTCCAGTCCAACAAATTAAAATAATGTTATTCTCCCAGGATATACAGGGAAGGTATTGATCCTGTGACAAAGGAAAGCTATTAGAGGCTTTCTGCATTTCAAAGACAGAATATTAAAATAAGTAACATTTAAAGACATGTCATTGCAGTTTTGAACAGGGCTGAATAAATGTTCTGTCTCTTCAAACAGAACCAAAAATCTAAAGAACAGGGAGCTCATTGTCTCCAAGCAGGACAGTGAAAGTTTCTACAGGGTGGATGAGTGGGCGAAATGAAATATTTAAAGCTACCTTATGAACAACACTACAGTGTATTAAATTGTGTATAATCATATGATAAAATGATAAATTATCTTCATTACAGATCACGTATTCACATATTCATCCTAACATGTAAATGGTAAGATGGTCAATGGCTCGTACTTGTATTGCGCTTTAACTAGTCTGACGACCCCAAAGCGCTTCCCATTACAGTCAGTGATTCACCCATTCATACACATTCACACCCTGTCAGTAGCCACAGCTGCCCTGGACCAGACTGATAGAGGTGAGGCTGCCATACATTGGCATCACTGGGCCCTCTGACCACCGCCAGTTGTCTTCAAAGATCCAACTGTTATTATAAAGTAGGAAAACCCTTGGTTTAAATGTTATGTGGAGAAGGTGGTCAAGCAGAATAAATAGAAAAATGCTCATTGCAAACAAAATTGAAAAATGTCCAGCCTTGTGGTAACCTGGCCAGCCAGATTGATAATTTGTCGCACTCTAAGTTATGTACATTATCAAACGGGGACTGCTTCATTTGAATACATTTGGGAAAAGGTGGGGCATTCAGCAGAACTCTCTGAGATGATTGGGCGAAGTGACACCTAGTGCCCGCCTACCAAAGGTTGTTTTAGCCAGTCACGTTACCAAAATGAAAACATAAGCAGCAGGTGTTATTAGAAACCACAAGAAGGTAAGCTAGTCAGGGCACTTCTTGCTGTTTTATTCTTTCAAAGATTACATTGCGCATTCTTACAATACAGATGAGATAGCAGCAGCAACACAGGCATTTTCCAGCGCTTTCATGTTTATGTTGGTTCAGCTGTGGCGTCGTCAGCTCTTGTTTTCGCCACACTTGTATATTTTGCCTTAAATCACAATACTGCAACATGATTGGCCCAAACCGTTTTTGGTTCTGACATAAACTGTTGAAACCGAAGCAGTACAAGATGCATTCTCGTATTTGTCAATGCACAAATACAGCAATAATCCATCTTAGGTAAGGTTAGCTTTGTGGAGCCCTTTTTTATTCACTTCCATTTCCACTGCAGGAATCAGGACCTGGTTGTGATTTCCCTCAGAAAGTACTGTATTTCTCTGACCATAAGGCGTACCGAATTATAAAGTGCACCGTAAATTAACGTATCTATATGTGTCTTTGTCCACATATAAGATGTGCTGGATTATAAGGCACATGACATATTCTTCCCAGGTTCTGCTGGAGGTTTCTTCCTGTTAAAGTGGAGTTTTCCTCTTCACTGTCGCTACATGCATGCTCAGTATGATGGATTGCTGCAAAGTCAACAACACAATACAGGCAATTGTCCACTGCGGTTATACACTCAGGTAGAGCAAGTCAATGACTCAATGCAACTTGCTGGGTGTCCTTTGACGGAAAAGTTTTTAACCAATCTGACTTGATTTAATTGAGTTTGTAAAGTGCTATGAGATGATGGTTGCCGCTATATAAATAAAACTGAATTGAATATAATTCCTTTGTTTTCGAAAACAAATTTCATGTGCAGTAAAATGAGCACCAAAATTTACCACAAAATGGCTTGTTCCATGTGATGAGTCAAGAAAGCGAAGTCAGGGACATACACACACTACTAGACATAAATAAAACCTTAGATATTGTGCATTACCCAAAGTTCATCTTTCTCATGACTGTGTTTGTCAGAGCTGAAGAGGTGCTGGATGATGGAGAACTTGGAGGTCAGTCTGAGCGTCTGGGTGTTGGGGTGAATCTGAGCTGGTGCATTCACTGGATCGGTGGAGAGTGGACAGGCAGGAGTAGGAGTGAGGAGTGAGGAGAAAACTGACATTGAGGGAGTCTAAGAGGCAACCGAAAAAATCTTCATGGTCATCAACATGGAGATAAATGGCAATAGGATTAGCTGGATCAAAGGTAAGCAATCTGACTTGGAAACTATGGAACACTCAGAACTTGGAAGGTTCACAGAAGTATTCAGAGGGCTTGACTATACCAACAATGCGAAATCATGAGGTGATGAATTGTTTACAATTTTTATTGAGATGGAGCTTAGCCATTAGAAAATTAGAAAATTCATATGAAGGTTACAACCTCATCGGCCTCATCTAACATCACCACAAGTTGCTGGGAAATCTAATAAAGATGTGTGTTTGTCAGGCAACAGCAAACTAAAATATCTCATGCAAAACTGTGATTGCCTTTCTTTGCAGCACTTGGTAAAATGTTTATACTGTTTATATGAGCCTTTTGTTCTTTTTCTTGACCACATAATATCAGTAACTCATGTTGACATTTAGTGAGCATATCTACTACAGACCAATTTACTCACAGCTCACGGTTAGATGTACCCAATAGAAGCCTATTAAATTCCCTGGAAGCAGACAAGATGTTATAAAGATGTTAGTGCACTCTAAGTCTGTCTCTTTTTTGTAAATGTAATTAAAAATAAACACAGAGATTAGATGATTGTGGTTATTGCATCCTCAGCAGAGCAGAAGGTGAACAGCAAAGATTCGCTGTCATCTGATGGGCTGTGGTTGGAGTCAAAAATAGTTGATAACAGCCATCTGGCGCCATATACAAACTGCAGCTGCTATTGTAGGTGGGTCAGATGCTATTTGCAGAGTTTTCCAAGTGTTTGTTTTTGTACTGCACAGCGAGCCAGATGGGTGGAGGTTACTGCAGGAGAATTTAAATGGTGAGCGACGAGCTTGCTGTCAGTTGCAGGGACATACGTTAAAGCTGAAACCTGTCAGACGGTTCGTAGGAAATTATCTCTGTCCATATGTGCAATGAAACTTTTCTTGCGACTGGTCATTCTCTGGATATCTTGTCATATTGTGTGACAGTGGTACAGCATTCTAACTTTGTTGCTGCAGGATATGCAGTAACGTGTAAGATGGTCATGGTCACCTACAAGGGTTCAACTACACTGTCAGTGTTGGTCAACAGCAAAAGGGCAGTGAACTGAACTAAAAAAGCCATTTTACCTTGACTGCAGCTGAATAAAGTTTTTGCTTCTTCCCCTCAGATAAACATTTATAGGTTCTAAATGTGCAATTCCAACACTTTTCACTTCTTTTCACCCATTGTTGATTGCAAAGGGGAAAAAAAAAAGACAGTCAAGTAACATTTCTGCTTTTAAGCTGCAGCAAGTAAACTTGAGACATTTTCCTGGAACTTCACCCTAAATATTCAATCGTTACCAGGGGCATTTGAAAAGAGAATTTATCCAATCAGGGATATATTTTGTGTTTGTTTTCTGATAAGCTTTTATTGATAATCTTATAACCCACTCCAAGCCTAAATTCACTGGTTGTATGATTTTTTAAAACTTGTGGAAAATATTGAGAGAAGCACGAATGTGGAAGGAAATGTATTCTAGTTCTAATTCAATTTTTTTTTCCCACAGTGAAAATATATATGAATCAATCAAACTGAATTTCAGGGCACAAAACAAGAGATCCATATTATATACACTAAAATGTAGTCCATATGTAGTCAATTACAAGCATTGATCATAATTTCTAGGCTGATTCTAAATAAAACAGGCTTAACTAGTGCTAAAATGATCTGCTACTGAATTACAGTATGCCCTTACCTTGTATCCTTATTTTCTCCTCATGACTTTGTTCATAGAAATTGTATTTTCTAGTGGTTGAATCCCCTAAACAGCTGCTTTCATTTAAATATTTTAATATCATTATCAACAGAAAAGAAAAATCTTAACTGTAAAGTCTTCATTTAGACAAACATTTTTTAATTGCAGTCACTTGTAACAATCTTATTGCAAAATAAAAAAAATATCTTATTTCCATCAAGTCAGGGCAGACAGGATTTATCATGAATTTTTACTTATTTATATATTTACTTTTGTGCTATTATTGTATAGTCGAAAACCCACAGTAATACTGAATGATTGCCAAATACTGTAAGTGGAACTTGGCTTGGACACCCACTCATTGAACATTTGTTTTAATGCTTCTACAGCTAATAGTATCAACATAAATTCAGAATAGGTTTATATAAAAGCTAAGCATAATTATGAATTTTAATAAAGTCTTTATTCTATTGAAGCATATGAGCTTGCAAAATCTTGAATGATGTCAATTAAAGACAATTCTGTTCTTTCAGTTTTTTACAAGCATAATGGCTGTAGAAAGGAAGTTAAAGCTGCAAATTATCTCCTCCCCCCATCCATATAAAACAAATAACAACAAAAACCTGGGAAGCAAAAAAAAAACCATCAGTGTAACCCAGAGGTGTCCAGACATTTCGTCACGAGGGCTAAAATTGTTAAAAAAAAAAAAAAAAAAAAAAAAGTAAGAACTACTTGAGGGTCAAAAAATATCATTTTTAAAAAAGCTAAAATTTGGTGTGGCAGGATAGTGGTACAGGGGTAGAGCTAGCGACCAATGTTGCGTGGCCCCGTCCATGGTTCGAGTCCTGGCTTTTGGATCCGCACGTTTTACCCTTCTCTCAACCTCATTTCATTTCCTGTTAAGTCAGGCATACACTATACGATGTTTTCAATCGTTGTACTCAGCTACAGCACAAACTGTACGATGAAACCGCAGGGTTTAAAAGTTCACGGCTCACCATATCTGTTCTTACACTGTACTGCCCGATGCTCTCATTGCTCACACTGTATGTCCAAAAACCACACGCCGGAGTCAGCCCCATAGAGAGATTTTGATTGTTGGACTAGTTTTTTCGGAAGTCAAATGCAAGCAGTGGAAGAAGAAAAACACAGAAGTGTCAATGCTCACTGTTAAATGTAAGGCTCACTAGAACGAAACGTGCTGCCTTGTCACACGTATCACCACCATGCTTCTCTTCACCCTTATGTTTTTGTCTGAGAAGAAGAACAATTCTGTTGCTTGCACATGTGCAGTGCGCAAGGTTGGGGGAAATCGGCTCGTAGACACTTGTAGCTCAAGATAACCTCACGAGGGCCGACTGAGAGGTGTTCGTAAGAGGCTAATCACCCTTTATTACCCTCCTGTATACTACACGATGCAATTGAAACTCGTCCGGATCCAAAAAATCCTCGCACCACTAAAAAAATCGGCCCACAAAGGGCACAAAATCCTACAGTGCATGGTCAGCTTTAGCTGTCAAATAAATGCAACTAGTGCTAAAATTACCCAAATATTATATTGTCACTTTTTAAATCTACTCCACAAAATATGATCATGTGATATTTTAAATATACATATTAGTTAGACTTTCTGTGGAAAATAGATATGTAAATCATTGTAGATCCTAAAGTTTAATAGGTTTTTCAAATTTCCTTTACAGTTTGTACATTTTTTTGGGTTCAAATTAACAAAAAAATAAATGTGGAAAATTTTTGTCTAATCAAAACAGTAAAGTTTTAAGCAACAGGAAGAAGCATATGCCTTAATTTACCAATATAGATCCTAACAAGGCAATAGTAATTGAACAGGAGTACCTCTAGGTCAGAGACTATGGTCCTCAGGGAGAACAAGCTGGATTCCTACCTTCTGATTCAGAATAAATAGGAAATAGTGCATCAATTGGGGTACTGCTCTGTCAAAGCTCTCAATTCACCAGTTGGTCTACATTTTGGTCCTCATGAACTGTGGATAATGACTGAATGAATGAGATCATGGATACCAGCTGAAATACATTTTTGAGTTTATTGAACGTAGCATAGCAAAACAAGACAAATTTATAAATAAAGACAAGGAAAAAATAAAAGAAAAAATAATATAAAACTTATTTTAAACCAAGCAAAAGAAGAACGCACGTTCAAAAGAGTAGGTAGAAGTATAAACATATTATTGAACCCACCCCTTTTCCAGTAGCTCTAATTCAATCGATTCCTAGCACTGTTGATTATAACATTCTTTCTCCACAAATAGTTTCTATAGTTACAAATAATACAATGATTTCCTGTTTGCATGCCATTATAAACAAACGTCAATACTCATTTTGGAAGATGACGATGTCCCAGGAGCTTCATTTAAATCTGCTTCAATCAAGAAACCTAGAGTAGAACAGCTAGAACAGGACTTCTCTGCAATCCTCCGGGGTTTTGGAAAATCAATGGGAAGAAAAAAAACTCCCTTGATATGATTACGAGTCACTCCAGCAGATACAAACGCGGCGGCGTTTTGTTGTTGCTATATTATTCTCAGTTGAGGCAACAGATCTGTTCACTATTTGACTCATACAAGTAAACTATTTGAGCGTTATCGCTCTGCTTGTATGACCACAAGATGGCAACGACGCATGCGTCTAAATGTAGCAATTTGTGTCATTTGAGAAATGCCCTATTTAACAAAGTCCCTCTAATTCCATATCTTTCCAGTTTATTAACAAATCATATTTTATTGTAACAAATACCTTTTTTATATCTAGAAATACTCCAGCAACAAGTTGCTTAATATCAATTCCAGATGTAATTTCTTCTATAAATTCAAATATGGCTAATGTTAAACTGGTTTTCTCTAATCAGTTTATGCTTATCCATCAATAATTCCAGCCTATTAATCAAACAACTTATCCAATACTTTTGAAAATTGTGACAGCAGAGAAACAGGTCTGCAATTGGTGAATTGATGTTTATTCCCAGTGTTGTGTAATGGAATATGTGTAATATTTTGTGTTGAGAAATTATTAATGTCTCTATTATGCTAGAAAGCAACAACCATTTATTTGACTTGCCTGTCATTGTCTTCTATTAGCTCTCATCTCTTTGTCTCCCCATGACTTTCTTCTACCCTCCACCTCGTGCCATTAGCTCCTCTGTTTCAGCGACCTTTACCACCTTACATCATCTCATCCCACCTTACATCATCCCCATCCCACTAATCATCCTGCCATGCCCTCATCCTACCACCCCAACTGTCCTTTTGTCTCTCTTTAGTGTTCTCTTTATTCGCCTTTAAAAATTCTCCTTCAAACCGAACATGACCTGCTTTCCATCCCTCATTATCTACCACTTATATTCTCATGTACTCTGCTTCTAGTTTTGTTTATCTATTGCACTAATAACCTTCTGTTTACATACAGCAAATTTCCTTCTGCACTGGCAATGTGCAGTGTACAGTATTTACAGTATGCAAGCGTTATTTCCTCTTGCCTCAAAGCTGCTGCTGGCTTTTTGATGGGCCTGATGCTAAATGTGGAGGTGACAAGTGTCAACTGTGGGCGGAGCGGTAGGCGGGCTTTATTAAGATAGAGGAGGCATGATTCCATCTGTCAGATAGACCCTGAACGTCTCTTTTAATAGCTCCGTCATCAGACGCTGCCAGCAGCCCTAATTGGCAGAGCGTGGGAGTTGATGGTATTAAAATGGCTGCTGTACTTTTCACCTCCATGACTGTAGCCTGTCAGTTATATCTGGGGGGAGGGATGTGGGGGTCCTATGTGGAAATGGACGGGAGGAGCTGGGGGAGTGGGATTGAGAGCGAGAAACGCTGGGCTGTGGAGGTGTTGACTTGGACACTGTAAGCTTTTTTTTTTTTTTTTTTCAGTTTGCTGCTTTTAAGCAGAGCTGGGATTTAAAAATCCAACACAGAGCTGCCAATACACCAATGGAACCAATCTGCCACCAATTAGTAAAGCCATTAATGATTAATTTCTTTAATCGTTTTCTAATTGTTTTGTAATACGGTCATAGAATCTGAGAATTCTCGCCTCAAAGTTCCTCCGGGGTTCAGAGTTTGGATTTCTTTCACAGTGAGTAAAGCTAAGCAATATGTCCCTACAGAGAAGCGTAAACCATCTGATGAGGAACAAATATGATAGATTCTAATTTAGCAGAAATGTATTGATGAATTATGTTAACTTAAGTTTTACTTTCATGGAATATTCATGCAAAAACATTTTGTTAAGGCAGTTTTTGTCTCCGATACAGACTGAAGCAATGTGAGAATAGTCCAATGCAATATCTCAGGCTGATTGTTCTTTAAAGTAAATGCTTTACCATACCATACCATATTTATTTATAAAGCACTTCGCAAGAACAAAGGTCACCAAAGTTCTGTATACATATAACCGAAAATAACCGTATAATTAAAATAGACAAATAAAACACAGAACAAGTTAAAATAGACAAACAACAAAGTTAAAAACAGTAAAAAAAGTTACAAATTAAATTATCAAAAAATAATAATATAAAAAATATTTTGTGCAGTGGCATCTAAAGAAAAAAATTAACACACCTATTTTAAAATACATGGCATATATCTAGTAAAAGTCATCTAAAAAAGCAAATCCCATACATTTTCTTGGCAATACTTACTTTACTTTTTTATTTACTTTACCTTGCAATAGGTAAAGAACAAAATATATGATAATGTGAAGAATTTGAACAATTCAATGTGTGCATTTATATTCACCCCTTACTCTGATACACTGATTTAAAAGGCTTCTTGGTGGAGCAGTTGGTAGCACTATTGCCTAGCAGCAAGAAGGTCCTGGGTTTGAATCCCAGCAATTTTGGATGGAGTTTGGTCCCATGGAGCAAGGGTGCACTCACTGTAATTATTCCTCCCATAGTTAGTAAATAGTTGTTTAATTCCATCTTTCTATAAAACCAGCTGTTAACCTCCTCATCTGAGGATGATGCTTTCTGTTTGTTAGACAACAGAAAGCATCACGAATACCATGAATAAAGCAGATTAGGAAAAAAATCATCAAAAAAAGGAGAGAATGAGCATACCTACTAAGAAGTGATCACCCAAACTGTCAGGCTGGGCAAGGATGTACTTGGTAACTGTGGAGGAGCTGTAGAAATACACAACCAGAACTATGAATTTGTGGATATGATGTGTAAACCACAAATCTTGCCTTTCTGAAGTAGGCTGAAAAAATGAAAGGCTCAATCCGAATGCCCTTATAGAGCAAGGACTCTTTAGGCAAAGTGGAAGTGTGTCAGTGGTTGCCATGATAAGTGCTATCCGAATAGTACAGTCAGTAAGCAAGGAGCCTGTATGCTCGCTCCCATGGGTAGGTTTGTCTAGGAACCCCATGACTTCCCTTCCCTGTGCGAAGAACCACTTAAGGCAGGGGTGTCAAACACATTTTTATATTGGGCCACAGTGGCATAATTAAGTCATTAAAAGGGTCGGTTGTACCTGTATGATATTTCATAATTTCATTCCAGTTCACATAGAAAATGTAAACACTTCACAGTAAAAATTCACAGTAAAATGAAATTAGCACCCTTAGGCCCATCTGAGAAGTTTGTCTGCAAAAAAGTTGATATTGAGGTAAGTTAAACTTTAAACTTTCTGCATCACTTTCTCTTTTCTGGGTTGTTTTAATGTGTTCTGGAAAAAACAACATTTAGTGGCAGGATGCAGTCACTACACAGTTTAAAAAAAAAAACATTCACAACAGGAGGCACAGTTTCAGCCACTTTATACAATTTAAAAGGAAATATGCCTCTACTTTATAAGATGATATGCCTTTTCCGGCTCTTAAGGGCTGGATAAATTGCCTTGATGGGCCGGATTCAGTCCGCGGGCCTTGAGTTTGACATGACACATTAAGGTATCCCACAATCCTTTTTTTGTGACATGACGCATCAGCACAACCACCTCACGGAAATCAATGAAAATGTCCAGAGAGAAGAGAGCGAGCTCTTTGTAGTTCATTTTCGGAAAGCTGCAAGCTCGGAATTGACTCTCATCATCCATGTGAGTTTCTGTCACATGATGATGTTCAATTTTAAGGCTGTCTGAATTCGGCACAGCAGTCCTAAACTCCTTTTCTATCCACGATAGAGTTCTTACTGTTGACCCCGTGGAAGGTTGAGGAACGGGAGCCAGGAGCAGGAGCTAGAAGCTATTATGAAGGTTATTCAGATGGAGCCAAATTGTCAGCAACACAATTTGAAGCTTGCAATAAGCCATGTAGAGAACACAGCAAATGTGTGTAAGAAGTTGCTATGGTCACCTGAAACCAAAACTAGTATGTTTTTTTCCACCTAAATGCAAAGCTGAGTATGGCAGAAAACTAACTGCATAATACTGCCAGAATAATTTTTTTGCAGGGAAAGTTACTGGAAAAATGTCAGAGTTGATGTCAAGATAAATGGAGTTAAATGAAGGCATACCTGACACGAAAGACTTGAAACTAATGCAAATTTTCACCTTTCAGTGGGACAATGACCCTAAACGTGCAGTTAAAGCTGACATGGTACACTAGTTTGCAGATTCTGTATAGGAATGAAAATGTAAAAACAAGGCATGATAATGTTGTCCACTTCACAACTATATAAAAACTTTGTGGTAGTTTATTGCATACAATCTTTTTACATATTCTGTCATGTTCCAGCAAAAAAATAAATAAATAAAAAACCCACGAACATGTTATTTGTTTTGCAAAGCACTGGAACATGTATGCGTAGGAGAAAAAACATGAACAACAGGTGTGGTGATCTGACATTTGTGGTCAGGTGTGGCTAGGAGACAGAGAACGACACTGATGAGACAAAGAACGGGAACTAACGTCTGTAAAGATTAAACCTCTCCAAGCTAGATGGACCAAATGAAGATAACATTTGAAGAAACCAAATGTAATCTGTAATAAACAAAGCACAAACCCAGTGGCAGTGGGATTTCTATACAACACACCCCTGCAGTGCTGATTAGATTATAGGATTGTCACTGAATGTTGAGCCTTGCAGATGCAACGGCAGTTGGAGCAGGAACCCTCCTTTAAAGAGGTTTTATGTTTTGCAGAAATGCCTGAAAGTGGCAATCTGACCTCTTCAACCACAGATCAGAACTGCATGGACACAAACCCACAGTGGGTCTACTGTAATTGCTCTGAATCTGACAAGCCCGTCTGTGGTTAGAGGCGGTCAGTAACTGATGCCAGATTGGTATAGCCCTGCGGTAAGCACTCCATCTCTGCTTCCTGTTTGTAATCAGATAAAAGACAGAGGCGAGCAGAATGGATGGAAACCCACAATGTGGATGATTTTCATTGAATGCTTCTTTACGAGTCTTGTAATAACATTTTGCAGGGTGTCGGAGCCAACTGTATCTTTTTGGTTCCCCACTATTAGCATTGAAATACAAAATTAAACATAAGGTCAGATGTTTTAGTCACATTTTTGACGCCTTTAATTCTTCTGTTTCCCTTTTGGTTTGAATGTATCTGGTCTTTCCACTGCCGAAATCATCCCATTGGGGCGATAGAATAGAATAGCAAATGATGATGTTTGACAGTGGAATTTATAATAGCAGAAGTCACAATTTTTTAGACCATCACAAATATGTATTTAACTTTAGATGAATGCCTTTTTTTCTTTAAAAGTTTCAACATTTGTTACTTGGCAGTTGTCCAGTAGACAGTCATACTACTATGACAATAAGCCCCACAAGTCACTGTTAAAGAAGAAGGCTGTTCAGAGTGCTGTATCCAAGTATATTGTTGGAAAGTTACATGGAAGGAAATGTGTAATAAATATTGTGTACAAGCAACAGGCATGACAGCAGCCTTGAAAATACTTTGGGCAAATTTCAATCAAAGGGTTGGAGGAGATTCACCAAGAACGGACTACAGCTGGATTGAGAGCTGCCACATACAAATATATGCAGAACATGGGCTACAACAGTGAAATTTATTGTGTGAACCAGAAGTATGAGAAATATTTTATCTGAGCTAATGAGAAGTCCTCATTTCAATCTAAGCCATTTTTTGTGTCTTGTCTGGCAATGTGTCAATAAAATGATAGGTGAAGATAATAGGGGGTTTCTGTATAGAAGTGAATCTGTAAGTTACTGGATCCAAACACCTGTAGGTGTTTTTGAGAGTACACTTGTGTATGAAAGGTTTATCCATGAGAAAAATGGTCAATAGTGGTTGTGAAGAGCCAAGGCAGACAAAAGGGGAACACAAGCCAGGGGAACAAAAACCCCAGATGCCTGAAGGGACCTCCAGACCTCCAGAGCAAAGGCACCCAAGAGGGGCCACACAGGCAATCTGCCTTCCCCACACTAAGGAGGAGGAGATACGGCCCCAGGAAACTCTCCAACAGCCACCAGGGGGTGCCCTGCCCTGGGCCCTGACAAAGCCATGGGGTGCCAGGCCCTGCAAAGCAGCCGCCAGGTGTGAGCCGATGCCCGCCTAAGCACCCAGCCCTGGACACGAAGGACCACCAATGCACCAGCGCGGCAAGGCGCCAGCAAGTGGAGGGGAGCAGGTCGGTGGGGGGGATGGGCTCTACACTTAGTGGAGACCTAAGATGTCCTGGGAGAGGGGGGAGAGCAAACCCAACCTGACAAATAAACAAACAGAAAACTTTGTACACAGTCACATTCACTCGTTCCCACCCTAGTGCCCCCACATGCAAACACTCCTACAAGAAAAAAAAGAGGGGGGGGGGGAGACGCAGCACACACACATCCTATATTCCCAGGTCCAGGCACCCAACCCTAACATCAAGATGGGCGGCAGACCACCACAACCCAACCTACCCTAACCCTAATCCCCCATTTCGGTCCCAGACCAGACGACCCACATGCCCACCCACCCGGACATAGGGCCAAAATGAACCGAATGGGCTGACCAACCAGAGCCCCCCCCCCCCCCCCCCCCCCCCTCCAAACCTTCGTCACTTATTTTAGATTCCAAATAAGCAACTTCACTTTTTTCAGATAAGTCAGAGCGTAGTGCAGTTCTGACGAGACAGCGTCCTCTGTGGAGCAATTCTCCCTGTAGGCAAACTGGTCAGCAGGGGTGGCGTCCTTTAGGAGGATCCTCTTGAAGCACTTCGAGAGGATCCTCACACCATGTCTGGACCTGCGGCCTTGTTGGTGTTTTTCAGGGAAGAGGTCACTTGGTGGAGCTGCAGGACGATATACTGATGGTACTCGTCTGGCTGGGGAAGATGTTGAGGCTCCGTGCTGCTTGGAGAGTCAAAGCTTGCGAAGAAGCTGTTTAAGGTGTCATGGAGAGCTGGGTCATTGCTCAGCTGCTGGTCGCTGCGCTTGTAGTCCGTGATGCTGCTGAAGTGGTCCTCGATGTGCTGCTTATATCTTTGCTTGGCCTTCTGGATGCCTTTTTTTAAGGTCGCTTCTAGACCTGCTGTAGGCTAGTCTGTCTCCATATCTGAACGCTGCATCCAGGGCCTTTAGCAGGGAGCACCGAGCTGTCCACCCATGGTTTCTGGTTAGGAAACACTCTGATTGTCTTTGTGGGTAGGACAGCATCAGTGCAGAAGTGGATATAGGAAAGCAAATATAATGTGTAGCATCCCAGTCAGTGTTTCCAAAACAGTCCTGCAGAGCTGAGCTGGCCTCTTCTGTCCAAACCTGAATGTTTTTTATCACCAGTCTGGCTCTGCAGATCAGTGGCTTTTAGGCAGGAATCAGGTCCACAAAGATGTGTCATCTAATCACGATTCTGTGAAAATCGCTACACAGCTGTCTATCTTACGTGCAGTAGCAATTCTTAACCAGATCTCGTCAAGTTTTTACGAGCCAGAATCAGGCTCCGGAGTGTTGATCTGTATGGACTAGCTGTATGATTTTGATTTTGAACTTGACTTTGTAAATTGTCTTGAGATGACATGTGTTGTGAATTGGTGATATACAAATAAAATTGAATTCAATAGTCTAATTTATTAATCTGCACCTGTATTTATTTGAGCCTCTATGTATGATTTTAACCCATTGTTGATTAGGGAAATTATATCTTAACCTTAAAACGGTTAAATGTATCATCCATCCTCATTGAGCCAATCAAAGCCACAGAGTCAGCGTTGGTGGGTCAGGTGAGCGGATGTAGTTCGTGTCCATAATGCTCGGTCACTTTGGCAAACATGTGCTCCAATTAGGAAAGCCATTAATTTCAATTTCGGCTGCAATCTCGCCTCACATCTCTGCCTTGTGCTGTGCAACGGCTGACTTTGTTCATTTTGTGGATGGCTGACTTTGAGTAATAGGGGACTTGCATGCATTCTGAAGGTATTTTTTTTATAAAGTGTGTGTGCATGTGTGTGTGTAAAAATAGCTTTTTTATTCAGAAGTTGCAGAGCACCCATCAGAATAATGTGTCGGCATTGTCGGGCATGCTGAAGGAAGCTGCTTGCTCATTCTATCTCCATGACTTTAATGTGTGTCCTTTAAGCTTCAACCTTCGCTTCTGACGGCCATTAATGGCTTTTAACAGCTTCTAAACAGTGTTTAACATCACAGATGGAGCTCAGATAGTCTGATTATTAGACATGTGTAATTACTCTTTGAGCAGAATTAGCATACTGTGATTTTCTGCAGCTAAAAATAAAATTGGTTTTATAGGTTTGCTCTCCTTTGATTCATAAAAGACATATGAAAATAAAATTACATTTAACCTTTCATTTGAGAAGACATATGGATGCCAAAAAGGGAATATGAAGAGGAAAACGATTGGAGATGACTAAAGAAGAGGGAAAGTTACCTGTACTGTATTTCAGTCCAAATAATGACATTGCCTAAAAGTTTCCGTCTCACAATGTCTGATAAATACAAATGTATAATCTAGTACAGGACAGAAAACATTCTTCTAATCTTTGTAAAAATGGATAAATAATCCCGGTCTAACTGAAAAGATCGTTCTCATTTAGAGATATAAAAATCATTATAAAGTGTTAAATTAGATAAATCCAACCTTGGGTGAAAAATAACACATAATTGTTTAATAAAAACAATTAAATGTAGATGTTATGTGTTTATGCACTTTATTCCATTTTCCATCAGCTTATTCAACCATCTTTGGTAGTAATATCGTTCAGCAACTTTTTTTAAACAAGAATTTTAACTCCACTTGTCCCTGAGTTGTATGTTGCTATGGTGTTTTTTTAAGTTCTTTTACATGTTTTTAATTGTATTTTACTGTGAAGCACTTTGTGACTGCTTCCTGAGAAAGGCACTACAGTATATAAATAAAATGTACTTACAGTAATTGCTCTATTATCTGAAATGTCACACAGGAAGGCTTTTGGCCCATTCTTTTTGTCAGTTCATTGAGGTTTGCAGATGTTTTTGCACCGCTCTCTGTTATGAGCATTATGGTCCTACCACATCTTTTAAATCAAATTCTGACTGTGAATGGATCATTGCTACACAGTAATTCTTTATTCTTATTTTGTTGAATATTTTTGTTTGTTTGCAATTATTGTGTTGTTGATGACCAAATTTGGTCCAAGTTTCAGTTGTCTAAGATAGATGATTTCAAATTTGACTTTTTAGATCAAGGAGTTCATGATCGATTCAGGGACTGCAAGGTGCTTAGATCCTGTGGTGGTAAAAGAAGCCCAATTCATCAGCAGCCCACATTTCTTGACCCTTTGTATCAGGTGTTTGAGCTGATATGCAGTGCATTATACTGCAGTGTTCTATAAGTCTTGTGGTATATTCAGATGCAACTTTGCAAAGTTGTGCTGCAATGTTCTTTTCAGAGACACAGGGTTTTCTTATTCAACTCTTCCAAAAAATCCATATGTGTTGCTGTCTTACTGTCTTGCCATTAACTTTGAGATGGAAATGGAGTTCTGTTTTTTTTTTTTTATTTCTTTGAGCATTGCACAGTCTGATCTTAGGATATTCTGGGATTTCAACCCCTGCCTGACTTTACTTAAATGAAAATGTACTTTTTCAATGATCACATCTTTAATTTGGTGTACATCCAAAACGACACAACACAGTGACAGTCCCAAAGGAGTGTTCTGAATGTAAGGCTAAAATGAAGCTATGAAAAGAGCAACTCTAAGAATAAAAGCTGTGATACGGGAAGCTTCTTTTTTGTTTCTGAGATAAATCTGTGTCTTTACAGCAGAACAATCATTAGTAAGTGGAAATTTCCCCTTCATTTCGGTGGTGCTGTGCTCTCGGCTGGAAGACGTAGACCTCGTCAGGACCTGCAGCAGCTTCTGCCCTCTTTCAGCAGGATTCAGTTGGGCAGTAATAATAATCTTCAGCGGCAGACGATCCTAATTACAGATCAGAGAGCGTCTGGCTGCAGCTGAGGTCAGAGGCCGAGCACAGCATATTACAGTCATTGTTCTCCCAATGATCCTGTGGGCCTCTTGAGGATCTCCGACTGAAGTGAACAACTTCCCGCTTTGAAACTTGTGAGCGGAGTTTTGTCTCCTCTGAGTTGAAGTTAATGGGGAAAAAAGGAAGCCTAACTTTTTTCCGAAAGTTGAACTGTTTAAGTTGGAACTTCTTTTTTTTGCTGTCTGCGTTCCACACCACATAGCCTTTTCTTTCCTTTTTCGTTTTGTTTTCTTCAGAGGTTTGGATCCCGCGGCTGCCTCGTCGTACATCGCCACCCCCAGAGACCAATCCGAGGCCTTGGCCTTATCTTTGGGAGGCACATTTCCCCAAGGGAAATCTCCCAGTCTCCACCTTGTGCTCTGCACTTAAGTGATGAACAAGTGAAACATGGCTGCTCTTTGTCTGCTTGCTGCTAATCAGCGAGGCAGAGCTGCTGCTGCTGCCATCTGGCCACACAGCACTACCTGCATCGCTGACATTGCCTCCTGCTTCCCTTTTTCTCCGTTTTCTTCTTGTCTTCCTTTTCCTCCGTCAGGCAACAGCTAAAAAAAATACAAAAATCTGCCTCCAACAGACCTCTTTAGAGTTGTAATGAAAAACAGGACCCCTGTATTCAGCACTTTTACTAGTAAAAAAAAAAGTATAAGTTTAAATACACTCTCAGAAGAGACTTATGCAAAGTTTTTTGTGCTTTGATGGTGATTTCTGTCTCCTTTTGGCCTGAATTTTACAATGTTTACTTCAATATTTTAAATATTTGATTAAACTCACACTTTAGGTCTTTAAATCATTGTTAAAGACTGTGTCAGTCAGTTGGCTGTGTCAGTCAGTTGTAGTCTAGTCTTTGCTGCTGTCACATCTCTAGGCAAGAGGTTGGGATAAAATGCTGTGAGGTTTAAAAACATTTCTCTTTCTATATTTATACAGACAACCCTAAATAAAATCCAGTCGCTTTTAGTAGTCAACTAATTAGAAAATAAAAGCTGTGTGTGCCATTTAATCCCAGTATAAAGCTAACTGTTCTGTGAAGGCCCCCGAGGTTTGTTAGAGAACATGAGTGAACAGCCTCACAAAGACTAAGAAACACAGCGGACAGGCCACGGATGAAGCTATGGTAATTTGAAGCAGGTTTAGGATCTCCCTCTCTCTCTCTGTCTGACTCATACATACACACACACACACACACACACAAAACTGCAAACCTACGAAGACATGGACTTCTAAACTGTCTGGCCTCAAGAGGACAACATTAGTCAGAGAAGCAGCCAAGAGGTGCGTGATAACTCTGTAGGAGATGCAGAGGCCTACAGCTCAGGGCAACTGTTAGTTGTGAACTCCCCAAATCTGGCGTCTCATTTATTTAGCATTGTATAGGATCTATACTAAAAGTTTGCATGCGGCCCAAAAGTTCCTGATTTATAAAACCATACACACACACACACACACACACACACACACACACACACACACACACACACACACCAGCAAGCACTTTCCATTTATAAATCACAGTGACACCCGAACATTTGCATACCAGGTTCCGCTTCATGTTCTGCCCTCTACTCACCCACATTCAACCATAAATAGTCAATACAAAGCACTTCATGAATGTCAATGTGTATTTAAATAAGCCGGCTGATCATTGTTATATCATGGCTGACGATGGCAACAATGGAGAAAAAGCAAAGAAACTGTGAAAAACTTTCACAGAAAGGCGTTAAAAATTAAAACTTAATTCAATCCCACATGTTGGAGGACATCCTCACGGAGCCGTGCTCCCTGTTAAATGTCTCTTGTTTTGAAGAAGGCTGTGTGTATGAATCGTTATTCTGAGGAAAAGGGAGGCCAGGAGGGATGAGTGTTATCCCAATATGATTAAGATTCCCCCACACATTAAACACCACCACCACTTTAGGAGGCCGATGGCACGCTCCATAGTGAAGCTCGCACAGTTGTGAGCAGTGTTACAGTGTGCCTCCTCTGCACTCTGAGGTTTGGAGAGCGGTTTAGGACACAGCACCTGAGGGGGTAGCCAGTGTATAACCAAATGCAATGCTGTAGAGAGTCTGAACCAGCATATTAACCATCATCATGGTCCAGGAAATTTTTGATCCCTGAAGAAGTATTCCCTCCTAATTACGCACAAGTATTTAAATGTTTGCAGTATTTAAATGTTTGCAGCAATCAGCGTGATTGCCTCGCACCTTGTTACAATTCATGTGTTATCGGTAGCACAGATCACCCTGGTGATCATCGTGGAGAGAAATGTGACAGTAGAAAACCTAAATGAAATATTGTGAGGACTTTGATTTAAGATTTGAGTTGGCTTGTGAGCCATTTTATTAATTTTAAAGATCCTAATGTCTAGTTTGACCCACCAGCGCAAGCATGAATAACACTGCGGTTTTAAATGCTTATGATAAAGTTTATCTATGATTGATCTGATAAGGAGGGCAAATAACGGGATCATGATGCAATTCGGAACTTTACCCTCTGCGTCCCCAATTTCTCTCATCTCCCAAAGGAGCATACGCATGGGTGATAGTTTGCATGAGGGACTGCACATCAAGTTTTTCTCTTATAGATCACTGCCTTTGCAAGAAGAGAGCCTTGGTTGAACGAAAGTGATAAGAAGTGCTGTTGGCAGGGTAAGAAGCCAACATTTGAAAAAAACTGTTTTAGTCAGTCAGGACAAGCACATAACCCTGAACAGATCAGTGTAATTTGATGGTCGCCACTAAAAGCTATAGTTGGTAATCCTGTTCAAAAACACTTTTTGTAATACTGGGTAAAATGGTCCATTCTTCCTGAAAATAGTAAATACATTATATATTCACAAAAAGGAAGATAAAAAAAAAAACATTTTCTCATTCCTTCATAGTTTTCACTTGCTGGGCATGTGCTCATCTAGTGTTTATGTGTTCGGTTTCGTCAGCGGCTAGGTTATTGGTTAGCTTAGTGGTTAGTCATTCATTGTAGTACCACTGCTCTCACCGTAGACTTTGAACATGGCTGAGAGTGGGATGAAGCGAACCGCGTTCATGTTTATGAGAAGAAGAGGAAGACCTCAGTAGAAAGTAACAAGACCAAAGTGGTTGGAGATTTTTAAGACACGATCCCCCTGAAGAGCGAGGAAAGCCGGTCTTGTGCAAGCGCAATTATTCAAAAGGGTGGATGAGGCTAAGTATGGGGCAATCTTGGAAGAAAAGACATTATAGTCTTGACACACACATTTCAATCTGACTGAACTTGAGTTATTTTGCAAAACAATGGGGAACATTTCATTCTCTAGATATATAAGGTGTAACGGAGAGCAGCACCGTCTGAGGTGACAGTTAGTTTATCACAATGTAGGCTCTGTTCTAAACTGTCCTTGTTAGAAATGCGATGCCAGGGTTAATTCAGAAAAAAGGTTAGTTTTAACGGATCATTTCTAATGTAGGGTTTTGTTTTTGCTCGTCAGAATAATTATTAAGTGTAAAGATGCTGCTGTAGGTCTAATATGCTGAGGCTGATCTGAGGTCAGAGCATAGTAGGATAGTGATAAGGGTCTGTCTGGAAAGATATTAGTGTTGTCCTCCAGCAGCTCCTGAATATGTAAAGCTTTATTGCGGCTACACTCCAGCAATTTCTCTTAATTATTGGAATAATCAGATTGAAGGAAAGGCGAAGCTTTCTTTATTGAATTAACTAACAAAAACCATCTCCTCTTCTCTATCCATTTCACTCAGTTCAGTTTAATTCAATTGGCTATATGAGCACAAACAATGTATCTAACAGAATAACCTGAAAAATAAACCATTCCCTTTTGAGCAAAAAGTAAAACTAAATGAGTAAAACTTCCTTTCAACCTATTCGGCTTTTTCTAAGTATGATCTTAGAACTCAATTTAGATTATTCCAAAGACATCAAACAGTTACCATTTATTAGAAATTGAGATTTATTGGATAAAGAGCTTCTCTGAAAAGAAATGTTCAAGGCCTGTGAGATGGCATGGCTTCTTTGTTGTCAGTCATCTGAAAAATGGATAGTCTTAAAAAAGTTTTAAACATTTTGTAGGACAGATCTTACCAGTCAGAACAGAAAGAAATTTAGAAAAAAAAGCTAAACTATGGCGGGAAAAAAAACTTGATCATGGAAAATCTAATGCAAAGTGGCTTTCTTTTGCCCCAATTGAATGGCAGAATTCTACTGTCTCCGATATAGGCGTTTTACAAAGATACCAGCCTTGTAGTTTGATAAACACCCTTTCTTTTATATGTCTTAGACTTCTTGGATTAGTAAACCAGGATTATTGGACTTTGACTGGGCCATTCTGGCACAATGATATACTGAGATCCAAACTAGGACTGCATAATATTAAGAAAACATGCAAATGTGATATTATTGATGAATATACTGCAATACCCATTTCAGTTGTAATTCAAACACATTTTCAACCACATTTTTATTTCATCATTATGATGTCCCCAGCGATTTGCAAGAACTTCAGCAATGGAGTTAATTAATTCTATTCTAATGTATTGTTTGCATTCATAGTGTGAATGCATTGCAAAATAAAAAATGCAAAACAACTCAGCAAATATTGCATCATAGTTCTTTGCAATTGCAATATGGTACAAACTGATATTGTGATGACAATTGTGATTTGATTGATTGCACAGCTCTAATCTAATTAATTATGTTGTAGCTTTGGCTGTATATGCAGAGTTGTTGTCCAGTTTCATGGTGCTATGGTGTGTCCAGGGTTATGGGGAGGGTTTGTTATTCACCACTGTGTCACATGTAGGTGAAAATTATGAATTCTGGTTTCACCTTACTAGAGCTCCTTCCACATTTTTGGTGCACCCCTTCCATTGACTGCAAACTTTAAACAAGACTTCTTATGGCAATGGTTCTCTTCTTCCCAGCAATGGTTTTCTTCTTCCCAGTCTTGACTGAGGCACTTTGATAGAGTCTTCGATTAATACTTGTCTTATTATCAGTCTGCTTCAACTGAGCAGTGGAACACCGCTATTCCTCCAGAGTCACCATGTGTTTTTTGCTTTCTCTCTGACAAATGCTCTCCATGCCCAGCTTGTCAGTTAAGTACAGCCATGCCTGTAACAACTCTCACAGCTTCTGAAACAGCTGTTTTTTTATATCGAGATTACATTACAAACAGGTGGACTCTATTTGGAACTTAGGTAACTGCTAAAAAGGTTATTGCACTACTTTTATATAGGGAAGTGATAGTAAATGGGGTTGAATGCAAATGTGCGCTACATTTTTGAGAAATGTATCTTTTTACTTCCACTTTACTTCTTTGCTTTGGCCTGTCACATAACCCTCCCCCACCTCTAAGTCAAGGGGCGGGAATACTTTGCATTCCATTGTATTCGACTAGGTGAAGTTGAGCTGGTGAGACAATCTACAAATAAGATCAAAATCAATCCTAAAAATTTCAAGGGCTGCTGTTTGAGAGACGGCCTCTATTGACTATTGAACTGGACAATTCAATAACTCATTGCAGAAATCAACTCCCTTTCACAGAACTATTTTCAATAATTTGAACAGAACAAGCAATTTTGAAAAGGCTTGATTTCTTTCTCCTTTGAGTGTTTGCGTGGTTTCAGGGCCGAGGTACAGGGCTGAGGGGACACCGGGGGGCATTAAGGCAGATCAATATACTTCAGGCAGAGGGAGTCAGCCATAATCTCCATCAGCCATGTAGGAAAGTACATTACTGCCACTACAAAGCCTATTAACAAAACCGCAGGTCATGCATTATTGAATGGATGTTGGTTTTATTCCACCCATTCAAAGAGATGAAAAAAAACAGGACAGACATAAATAATTCAATGACTTCAGCCTCTCCTTTAAAATATTGTTTTTGTTTTCAGTGCTTAATTGGATTTGGTGTCTGGGAGGCATCTTCGTGAATGGGTTGGGTGGAGAGGATGGAGGTTGGACTCTCAGATCACATCGGACTGACTTGAGGGGGAATATTGATTGGTGATACAGATCTACACAGAGCGATCCAGGGGGATATCCATCTGTAAACAATGTCTCAGAGCAGCGAGGGGCTTCACCTCGGAATCACAGATGAGCTATCCTTACCTCAGGCTTAAATTTGTACATCTGAGCTATTTCAACACGGTGTTTTAAAGCTTAAATACACACAAAGATTCCAGGTTTCTGAAAGCAAGGCAAGACTTTTATCCAAAGTTCACTTTGAGCAAAAATAACTCAGTTTTATGGCACATAAATACAAACACAAAATGTGTAGCATTGTAATATTTATTTTTTAAACAAGAAACAGAACAACTATTACTGCCCCTGCAAAAAAAATAAAATAATAGTAATAATAAAAAAAAAAAAAATATATATATATATATATATATATATATATATATATATATATATATATATATATATATATATATATATATATCATAGGTTAATTATTGATTATTTTAATGTATGTAATATTATCTGCAGGACATTGAAAAATCATTTGTCTGCTTTTAGATGTCTTTTCCAGCAATCGAGTCTTATACATTGTGGAGAAATTTTAGGCAACTTTTGGGAAACATGAACACCTACTTTAAGGTCACAACACATCAATGTCAGTAATAAAACTTTCCTTTTAACTTTTTGAGCAATTAACAGGTAGATGTCCATTTGACCACTCCCTTAGACATTGAATAAAATAAATTGTTCATTCATTGTTCATTCCAGGCTGATATCGAAGTAGGATGAGTTTCTATGTTTAAGCTTTTGATCTGAAAAAAAAAAAAAAAAAGGTTTGGTTTCAATATCGGAAACGTGTTCCATTCCTCTATAATTTGGTTTTAAACTCTAAAATAAATTCTATTTACAGTGAAAAGCTTTCTGGAGTTGCCTCAGGTTATTGATTTGTTATTAGCTACTGAAGTGTTGACTGTTCGATCATTCAAAATAGATACCCAAAACAAATAATTAATTATTTAAATTGATCCAATATCGGCTTTTAAGAAAATAAATTGTGATTTTGTGTTGTGGTAAATCTGCTGAAAAGTGCAAAATAGAGTACACGCTAAAAATACATACATCTTTTTGGTCCATTTTATGTTTATTTTGTGGTTTCTGAAAATGTGATGATGTTTAAGATCTGGGGTTTTCAAATTGTATGGTTGGCCATATCATGTAAATATAAATAAAATTGCTTCCCTAAAGTGCTCAGGAGTTCCTAGAGATGGTAATTTTCAAATTTTCCAATGCACCACCACCATGAGAAGAAACCATTATGGCCTCTTGACTGATGTTGTGTGAATGGTCATGAGTATAACGTTTACACACTATGACGTGTAGCCCACTCTGTCCTTTACCTTAAGACCCTAATAAGACCCTACAAGGACCCTGCAAAGACTATCAATGTTCTGGCAGATTTTTGATGTCACTGAGCAGTTACTTTTAAGGTACACAAAGAACACTTTGCATTATAGTGCTCTTATTTTTTATAATGTTGGTGTTTTAAAGTATGTTAATGTTTGTCAAATCTTAAAATCAATTTTGCTATCTGGTCTAAACAGGAAATTCAACAAATTATGTATATGATTTTATTCAATATCATTAAACACCAGCATTGTTAAATAAAATCCTATGTTTTTGAGACATCTATCACAATGTGTCATTTCTCATTTTCTGTGCACCTCAGATCACTGACTCTCTCCCACTTAAGGAAAGGCTTGTTCTAAAGTCCTGCAGGACTGTTTTTAAAACAAGCCCTGACATAAATCCATTACAGAACAATTAATAAAACATCAAAGCATTGCTTTACCAGTCACTCCTGGCTACCAAACCCCAGAGTATTAATTACTGCATGATTGATGTGGCTTTGAATCAGAAGGATAAGACAGCTCTATTTGTCACAGAATATTAGAAAATTGTTTGACTTTGTTAGGTAATGTTATGTTTTTTGTTATTGTGCATTTGCCTTTCTGGTCTACATAATGCTTATCCTTTTTGAAATAAAAAAAAAAAACATGTGGTTTATGTCACCCTCATTCCCCTAACAATCCAGACCTTTCTTTGTTTATAAAACTATACATTTTATTTCAGAAAATACAGCTGAAGGCTTTCCACAGATTATATAAAAAATGGAAAAATGTTGTACCCCATCTATTTAAAATGTGGACAATCAGTTAAGGACACATGGGTTGGAGAAATTCAATTCAATTCAATTCAATTTTATTTATATAGCGCCAAATCATGAAACATGTCATCTCAAGGCACTTTACAAAGTCAAGTTCAATCATAATATACAGATTGGGTCAGATTATACAGATTGGTCAAAAATGTCCTATATAAGGAAACCAGTTGATTGCATCAAAGTCCCGACAAGCAGCATTCACTCCTGGGGAAGCGCAGAGCCACAGGGAGAGTTGTCTGCATTGTACATGGCTTTGCTGCAATCCCTCATACTGAGCAAGCATGAAGCGACAGTGGGAAGAAAAACTCCCCATTAACGGGAAGGAAAACCTCCGGCAGAACCGGGCTCAGTATGAACGGTCATCTGCCTCGACCGACTGGGGGTTACAGAAGAGCAGAGACACAACAAGAGAGACAAACAAGCACAGAAGCACACATTGATCTAGTAATCTGATCTACATTAGATGATAATAGCGTGTGAGCCGTCTTCTCTGGATGATGTCACAGTTAACAGAACGCCAGACCAGGTGTACCTACTATGAAGATAAAAGAGAGAGAACAGAAAGTTAAAGCAGAAATGACGACACACAATGCATATTTGAAGAACAGTAGAACTCTAAAGAGTGAGAAAATAGATGCTGATGTCCTCCAGTAGCCTAAGCCTATAGCAGTAAAACTATAAAGGTAGCTCAGAGTAACATGAGCCACTCTAGTTATAAGCTTTGTCAAAAAGGAAGGTTTTAAGATTAGTCTTAAAAGTAGACAGGGTGTCTGCCTCACGGACCAAAACCGGGAGTTGGTTCCACAGGAGAGGTTACCTGATTCCGCCAGATAGATTTGCTCCGCATATCCATCTGGAAACCTTCCGTTGAAGTAATTTTGGGAAGGGGCGAAAATACTGGTTAGCTGATTGGCCTATGTTGGTGATAGACGGGCCAAATAAACCAATCAGATTCGTCGTCGCTCGTAACAGAGCGACAACGAAAACACAACCACAAGCCAAGCTACTCTTGCTGCTGCAGGTAAAGGCTCGTTAGCTCAGCAAAGAAACACTCTGTAATTCCGATAAAACTTGCTCGATAGCCACGCTAACGCTAGTTTCATCGGCTGAAGCCGCCATGTTCTTTAGACTGAACTGTCGCTCCTCGTTGCGTCACACCTCAACCCGCCTCAAAGCCAACGCTGATTGGACGTTCGTTTGGTGAACGGCTCCAAATTTTCTTTAACGGAGAGTAGCCAGACTGATCTGCTAGTGAAACCTTGAAAGCTTGCGAGATCAGGATGGTCTCACGAGGCTACAGGAGAGGAGCCTGATAGCTAAAGGATCTGCCTCCCATTCTACTTTTAGAGACTCTAGGAACCACCAGCAGACCTGCAGTCTGAGAGCGAAGTGCTCTGTTAGGAACATACGGGGTAATCAGAGCTCTGATATATGATGGAGCTTGATTATTAAGGGCTTTATACGTTAGAAGAAGAATTTTAAATTCTATTCTTGATTTAACAGGAAGCCAATGAAGGGAAGCTAAAATTGGAGAAATATGATCCCGCTTGTTGATTTTCATCAGACTGTCGCTTCATGCTTGCTCAGTATGAGGGATTGCAGCAAAGCCATGTACAATGCAGATGACTCTTCCTGTGGCTCTACGGTTCCCCAGGAGTGACTGCTGCTTGTCGGGACTTTGATGCAATCAACTGGTTTCCTTATATAGGACATTTTTGACCAATCTGTATAATCTGACCCAATCTGTATAATATGATTGAACTTGACTTTGTAAAGTGCCTTGAGATGACATGTTTCATGATTTGGCGCTATATAAATAAAATTGAATTGAATTGAATTGAAAGCTACTACCCAGAGCCTTAATAAAGGACCACTGGCTAGTAAATTGATAATTTACACTGCAGGATTTCACTAAAAAAGTTTTTAAAAATTGACCTGCACCTTTTTTTTTCTGAGCAATAAAACACAGATTGAGAAGAGCTATGAAAATCAGACATGTGGATCAGCTCCAACCGTGGTCAAATGAGCTGAACTAAACATGTACAACAACAACAGTCATCTTTAGAACTTAGGCAGGTATTGCTCTATTTATATTCCTGTGTTTTTCATTCCATAAATTTTCACTACCAACCTGAACAACTCCTCCCATTCTGGAAGCAAAACAGTGAAATTCCTTCAACCTTCCTTATTCTGGTGTTGACAGTATTGGTGCAAATAATCTCGAAGTTAATTCCGGTGCATGCATATTCAACTGGTAGCCCCACATTGATCTCTCTGCAGGTGTAGAAACAGACTGTGAGGATGTTATCTCCTTATTTCCTTTTCCTCTCCTCTATTTTTCACCTTTTCTCCCTTGTAGCATGTTGTTTGATCTTTTTCTGTTAATTTTTTTTTCTAGCTGCCTGTTTTTGTGTCCACTGAACATGAAATAGTCCCAGAATAAAATCTAATAAAGCTTTTTGCATACATAAATCAAGCGGAGCACTATGGCGAAAGCAATAATGCTCCATTTGTGAAAACAAAATCTATTGGGTTCTCTTTGGCATTAAGACAGCAATTCTTAATGCTACACTGCCAGAAAAGACACGTGAAATAAAATAAAAACAAAAATAAATACAAAAATGTATATATATATATATATATATATATATATATATATATATATATATATATATATATATATATATATATATATCCTCTCCGTGTATCTTCTTATTTTTTGTCTGCACCATCAACACCAAGTCAAATTCCTTGTAAGTGCAAACCTACTTGGCGTTTAAACTTGATTCTGATATATATATATATATATATATATATATATATATATATATATATATATATATATATATATAAGAGAGAGAGATAGATAGATAGATAGATAGATAGATAGATAGATAGATAGATAGATGAAAAAATTAAACATTGCATGGGGCTTTATAGCTGACAAACTATAGCAGATCTGAAGTAAGCTTAACCGATTTTACAACATTTTAAATAAAAGCCAGTGACACAGACATGCCATAATTTGGTGACACAAAATTTGTTGTTATTGATACAGACAAATTGTGCCCAGATGTATTAGGTTTTGTGCATACACATTTCCAAACTTCTTAACTTGTTAACAACTCCCACATATTCTCCTGGGTATTGTTTAAGATTGTATTACAAAAAAATCAGCAGGTCTCCTGAAAAAAAAGCTTTTATTTTCAGTAACAGTTTCAGTCATTTTAAGTGTTAAAGGTATAAAAAAAACTTTAAAAGTTGGAGCTAAATTAAATCAACTTTGAAGCTGTATCTTGCCATGGATAGGGTTTGCAGTAGAAACAGCCAGCTGGATCTCAGAGTCTGGTAGTCTCGCACTGCAGCAGAGTTTGAGCGTTGGCGACTTCAATCAGTTTTCACTTTGGTCCTCTGTCGGATGATACCAGAAGAATGTGATGGCCGAGCCTTTCCTCCAGTCGCTGCTGATCTCATAAGGTAATGGTTCATTACCTGAGTGTCCACTCTGACCCCGCCAGCCATACGGCTAACAGAACCAACGAGGCCTGACAGAAAGACACATGACAGACACAAACACAGCCTTTCTGAGATAATAAGGCAATACTTCAGCTCGAGTCGGCAGTTGGTGTTTACTCTGTGGCGACTCGGCAAACAGACGGAAACACTCACCTGCTGTGACAAAGATGTTCGGCTGGAAGCAAATATATGTTTAAAAGATAACTTAAAAACTTGATTTGTCTATTAAATTGTTAGGATTTAAATCAAATACATTAACAGTAAGTGTGTAATTGTGAGTAAGAGTGTTTTTTTTTTTTTTTAGGATGGGTCAGGAAGACTGTCATGTAATTCAGATAAGACATTTGCTGCCCATAATCTCACTTCCCAGGAGAACCCTCATTTGAGGGTTTGATCATCCATTTAAAGGGTAGATATCACAGTCTGCAGCTGTTATTTTAGTTCATAAAACACAATTTATATGATGATTTAGTCTGAGGGGAAGGAAATTAGGAAAGAATTTCTGAGAGCAGGACCTTGGAGACCTAACAAACCAGCCCCCAATACAGATAAATAAAAGCTTTCATTGGTGATCCCAGCAAATTTGTATTTCACCACATTGGAGGGTGACCACTTGTGACAAAAACATAGAGCTGAGATGTCCAAAGTGCAGGCTGTGGGCCATTTGTGGCCACAACTCAACAATGGAAAAAAAGCGTAGTAATACTGATAAAAGGTCATTTCAACTTGACATTCTTGCTCCAATGGCAAAACAATTTTAGAGACTTAGAGACTTGTGATTATTTAATGAAATTATTGTATTTATTTTAAACTCTATGCTTCTAGGAGTTGTCTAAACAAAACAGTGGCAAGAAGTAGTATGAGTATATTTTTTGCCGGGGTGGGGGGTCATGTTTTGTTGCCACACTCCTGGGATTAAAATGCATCATTTAAGAGTTTGGACCATCTCATTTACAGCACATAACTACAGCTTTGAATATGTATTTTTTTATTGTGAAGCAAACAAAATAACCCCCCAAAATGCAATACATGGTAGAGACACCTTTTGCTGCAATAACAGCTACAAGTGGCTTTGGGTCAGTCTCTATGAGCTCGTCAAATGTTGTCACTGGAATTTTTACGCAATCCTCAAAACAAAACTGCTCCAGCTCTTTCATGTCAGATGGTTTCTCAATTGGACTGGTCTGTGGACTTTACCACATTTAAAGTGTTGCTTTAGCAGTAGGCTTCAGGCCTTTAGGTGAACCTAAATCCAAGTCTGAATTCAAAGGCTGATAGATTTTGCTCAAGAACAACTAGGGCTGGATTGTAATTCAATAACAATATATATCGATCGATAGACGTATGTTGATGATAGAAAAAAAGGGACAGTAAAAAGTTCAGTAGGATAACAGTTTTTCTTCCTTTTGCATTGTAGCCATGCAGGTTAATATTACTGTTGTTATTTCCTCCCAACCAGACACAGACTCAGGAATGCTCCGACACCAAGCTCGCAGCCTTCAAAGAGTTCAGACAGCACCTGGTATTTTGTCTTTTTTAAAAACTTGCAGTTTTGGTAAAAAGTTGGTTGAATAAAGGTTTGAGTTTGAATTCAGTGTTTGAGTGTTCTGCATCTACGAATTGGTTGCTAAGCAACAGCATACAATAGCTAGGGCTGCGCTTAAAGGATAGGTTTTGAATTATTTTCATAATTATCAATGTGATTTCTATTTTATCTATATGCTTTTTTTCTTTCTCATCCAGCCCTAAAAACAATCCTGTATTTAGTACCATTCATCTTTCCCCTGACACAGACCAGTTTTCCAGTTGCTACTGCTGAAAAACATCCCCACAGCATGTTGCTGCCACCCCCTGCATCATGCTGTGGGGAATAATATCTTGGTATAATGAGATTGGTTGGGTTTGCACCAGACTTTCCTTCATGGCTGAAAAGTTCAGTTTTAGTCACATCTGACCCGAGACCCATCCTCATTGAGGAGTTGCCCACAAGCCTTCTGGCAAACTCAAAATGAGCCTTCTTCTTCGAACCACTACATAATGGCTTCTTTTCTGGCCACTCTTCCATTAAGCCCTGTCTATGGAGTGTATGACTTATTGTGGTCCTATAGACAGATCATCCAGTCTCTGCTGTGGAGCTCTGCAACTCATTCTGGGTTAACTTTGGTCTCTGTGCTGCCTCTCTAGTTAATGCCCTAACTTCTCCTTTGTGTGCGTGAGTGGTTGTTTGCCCTGTTCGTCTCTGTGTTGCCCTGTGATAGACTGGTGACCTGTCCAGGCTGTAGCCCGCCCTCTCGCCCATTGACAGCTGGAAATAGGCACCAGCAAATGGATGTATATTTATATATATTAATTGAATTTAATTGAATTTATTGTGTGCAGATCCATCAATTGAAATAAGATTAAAAAAATATTTAAGGTACAGTTTGGAATGTCACTAGATAGATGAGAGCACTGTATCAGATTTTTATCTGTGACATTAATTAGAATTTTTAATTGTTGATTACATCTTCAATAATCCTGAAATTACGAGTCTGGTACGGTGTAATTTGAAAACCCCTCTTACCAAGGCAAATTTAACAATATGGTGGACATTTTCTCCAGAAGTATAGGTAAGAAATGCCCTTTTTGAATAACTGTACAAGACCATCCTACCTGCTCTTCTGCTCCTCAGGGGGATTGCAAGAAAGAATCTCCCAAATACACTCTGGTCTTATTTCTTTTTTTCTGATGTTTTCCTCTTCTCACAAACTTGTAAGACAGTTTGCTTCTTGCGACTGTCAGTCATTTTCAAAGTATACGATGAGAGCAGCGGCTGAAACCTAAAGCTCACTGGATCCATAAGCACCAGAAGTGTGCATGCGCAGCAAGAGGAAGCTAGTAGGGAATATGCACGCACATTGGCGTTAGGTGAAAATGTCAAAGTGATCGGCATGTGGGATAACCAATAGATCAGGTGATCCTCTTGTAACTCGAAGCGGAAAGAAGATCGTCCACTATACATTTAAGTGTCCCATTATATATTACATAATAATACTGTTTCTGAAAACTATAGTACTTATTCTGTATGGTTTTATTATTTATTTATTTATTTATTAATCATCTTTATGTCAGAAGAAGAGCATTACATTTTTTTGGGCTTTTTGTATTATTTTACTCTGCTGTGATTTACAAATCTCAGCATTATATAGTAAATACATATTCAGCAGCTGAAGTCACTCCAGAATCTAAAAGACAATATATATAAACTTCTTCACTTTGTTGCATATTTCTATTATTGTTCAGTCTCCTTTCCCATTTAAGCTAACTTTTTCCTTTTTCATCAGCTCTATGTTACTTAAGAACTTATTGGGGGGCCAAAACTCAAGGGAGTCTTATTTTTCATTATACTGTATTTAAAATACACAGCAACACAGATTGGCATTTCAAACACCTTTCCCAATTTGATTAAAGCTTGTCATTCCCTTGCTCTCATTAAGGCTTTGATGCAACAGTAGATTTGCTGCTTTCCGCTTGCTGACCTCACACGGCCGCTAATTTGTCATCCGCCGTTTAAAAAAGCCTTCTCAACCAGCTTCATGCCAGCCGTCAGTGAACCTGAGAGGCAGGTGGAGGATAACAGGAGGAATGTGATTCATTAGCAGCACCCACCGCTCTGCATTCAGCCTATAATTAGTCAAAGCATCACCGACTAAGTTTACAAACTGCACTCTGAACTATAAATATTCATATGCTTCTCAGAGAAATCAATAGGGCAGAACACAACTTTAACGTATTAAAGTATTACAATATTAATGTGTGGGCAAGAGCACTTTAGACAGACAGAATGCTCTACCCTGCTCACTCCTCGCCATCATTAGGCATGCCGAGAGATCAGATTTCCTGACCTTTTCCATCTGATGGGAACTTTGCTTTGGGGAGCAGATAAGCCTGGATGATACGCAACAATGAAGAAATCTGTGAACAGGCTGGAGAGCCCCAACAACTCCCTCTCTCTCTAATCTCTGCAATTTGCCTTGGCTGATAAAATTTTAATGAGGAATAAGCATAATGGGAGCCACAGAGAGATTATAGCAAACTGGGAGTGAGATGCATTGGCCAGATGAAGACGGAGGAGCCAGAATCAGACTGCGGATCAGAGATGCGCCGCACTTCCCCCGGGATTGAGTTTGGATACACCCAACACACACAACTCAACTGTGGGCTTCCCGGTTGTGTTGTAGTCTAACGACTCCAAATTTCTGGCTTTAAAAGTGTCAAACTTCTCCAGTTTTATTCAGTTTGTACTCGTGAACTGCATCTGCTACTAAAAGTTAGTGAGACTGAATCTGTTTGAGGTCTTGTGGTGAAGCTTTTGTGGCTGTTTTTGATAGAAAATTGCATACCAATGCAAAAAAGAGAACATGATCTCAGTTACTAAAGAACAATAGCAATATGTACATCACAATATGATGTACATATGATATACTAGTCCTGTGTTATGGTTCTCATCTCAGGATTGATTTGTATCTGATTTGTGTCAGTTCTAAGGTCCTTATATATCATTACTAAGATTTGATTTATTCGATAAAGAATGACCAGAAGAGGTTTGCCCCAAGCTAAAAAACAAAAACGTAGAGTATTTTTTTTCTTGCTCTGGAGTTGACCACCACTATACCATAATACAGATGATGTGCTTAAATTTAAAATCTCTTATAGACATTTTTGGTTTCTTAATCTATGAAATTGAGTGTTTTGAATATATATGCCTATATAAAAAGTTTTGTTTTTCAAAAGGAGTGAAAAAGCATTGATGTATTTGCATCTTGATCCTGGAATATGAAAACTACAGCTAACATCTAATGGTTTTTCAACAATTTGCTATTGCCAGAAAAATGGAAAGATATTTAGCACAAAAAATAAATGGAAAATGCATAGAATATACTTAAACAATTAGACTGGTCTGTGTCGTGCAGAGACTCTTTCTTTCTTTTAAAGGCCAGCTAAAAACGTAGATGTTTAAATCTGCTTTTCTTTATTTTTGTGTTGAGTGTTTTTATCTTCCGTTGTAAAGCACTGTAATTTTTATCTTGAGAGGTGCAATATAAATAAAGTTTTACTTACTTACTCCTTTTAAGAGACCAATTATGTTTCCCAGAACATGTGAGGTGACCAGTTCCAAAGTGCACAAGGAAGAATTGTTTTTCTGTCAAATGGGGGTCAGCGCATGCTTCTGTCCTCTGCACAGGGATCACACCTCCCCTACCCAGCCTCACCCGTGACAAGCAGAGCAGCGGTGCAGCACAGAAACAGGCGCGACTCCTGCGACGGTCGCTAACAAGGAGCCGCCGTTCACGCCACCCAATCCGCAACCGCCGCGAGCTGTGATTGATTGGCTTCGTCTAACGTGGAGCGAGACAGAAAACACTCGCCGTATCTCGGCAACAATTACCCGCCCTTCCACGCCGACTGTCAGCGCGCTAATTCATCTGTCATCATCCCACTTTTCCCAGTAGAATCGGACTGACAGTGAGCCCAGTATCAGTCACACGGCATTTCACTCCTGTTGCATTTCATTAGCTCCACTTTGTCTTTCACCGTGAAGGATGCTGGGTTCTATTCTACCCTTAAAAGTAATGTTCCTCTTTGTCTGCTTGAGCTCTGACTCTCATTCACACTGAGCGCTCAAAATACAGCTGCGTAATGGAAAATGAAATAACCAATTCAAACCTGTCAGATCAACCAGCGGCTTCCTTGGCACAAATGAAGGATGGATTTTCAAGCATTTGGATTGTGTGGCAGAACAGCATCATAACAACCTTAAAGTCATTCTAATTTCTTACTTTATAGCCTTTCAAGGTTTGTTTTGCTGATGTGTTTGTGACACTCCCTCCCCCAGAAACATATTAACATAACGGCACATTGTGGCATTGGGTTGTCAGTGTATTTTCCCTTTGAAAATAATAAGAGTAAATGTAATAAACCCATCTTAAATTGTTGTTTATATTTTTTCTAACTTAATCAGTGTATATATACCCTTCATTTGAAATCCACAAAGTCCTGTATCCTTCACATAAAAAGGATGTCATTTGAAGAAAAAAACATTTGTTTTCTCTGCCACTCTTCAAAATAGGGAGAAGACTACAGAACATTTAGGTAAAGCAGATGTGTTAATCTTCATTAGTCAGGAAACGACTGCAGAAATAAAATCACCCTTTCCCATATTTACAATCAAAGCAATGATTTAAAAGAGATACATCATACGTTCAGTTCCTCCGTTTCACATTGAAATAATGTGAAATCATGTGGAATGAATTCCTTGTTAATTTACCCCCACGTTTCCCCTTGTTCCCCCTGTTTTGAGGTGCGTCTGAGAGCAAGCTGTTTTGGTGCGGTCTCTTTAAATCTAAAGGAGGCATTTCACACCCTTTCTACGTTCGACCAGTTTCTAGGATGCTGTGGGATGGCATATTGAACAACAAATTACTTATCCGCTTGTAGCTTCGGCAACCTTCAGCTTGAACTATAAAATTAAGAACGGTGGATTCACAAGATGGGTAAGCTGGTCCCCTCTTAGCTTAAGGCTGCTTCTTGGTACTAACAAGATTAAAAGGTCACCTGTACTGAGAGAATAAAGCAGTGCATAACAATATAATTACTTCTCTCATTTTGGTAACGTCGATACGTTACTTACAATGTAACGTGGCACATTACAACAACTGTATCCATTAAAATCACTTTTCTCTGTTACTGGAGTTTTTTTTTTCTAGTGCAGAAGGAAAGCAGGTGGGGTGAGATAGAGGCTTATGTGAAACCTATTGGTCAAGGAGGCTTAAGGTGGGCAGGTGTTCAACATGCATTATGCACAGAATAAACTAACAACAAGAGATACACACCCCAAATACAGGAGAGCCAGGCAAATTCAAACACAGCGTTTTGAAGCTGGAAGTTTAGGCACTGTTTTACATTCACTCAAGTCGAAGGCAAAAATGTGCAGGATGGATCGATAAATAATTTAATTACGAGTTAGTAGTGAGTATGGAGTGTTTAATGAATTTGTTTTAATGAATGGACAAAAATAGGCCAAAGCTCAAACTTTTTTTTTTTATTGTTTTAAGTTGTTTTAAGTTGTTTTAAGACACAGACTTTTAGGAGATCAAAACATAGGATATATTACTGACAATTTAATACATTACCCATATTTTACTGGTAATTTGTCTTAATTTAATCACTTACCTATGATGAAAGTTCTTCTCTCCACAGAATTACACAGTTATGGAGCGTACTTTGCAGTGTCTGGTGTAAATTTACACGTTAAAAAACACGCCGTAAGCCTCGCCGCTTACGTTACACGGCCAGCTTATTTCCTCCTTAAGGTGACCAGATTTGTTTTTTTTTTTTATGAAAACTGGGGACGTCTCTGATTTTGTTAAATGCAGAATTTCTGCCTGGGGGATGGGTTGTTTTGTCTGAACTGCAACACCGACGGGGCGGGGAAGGTGCGCTCGGCAAAGCTCTTCTACGCCGGGACAGCGGCAAGACCAGGTAAATAAATACCTCTTGTTGCGCTAAACTTTTTTTACTCCATCATGATACACTGAAATCGGGGACATTTCCATGGACAGCTTTTGCCGGGGACAAGTCATCCAAAACAGGGTCTGTCCCAAGAAATTGGGGACATCTGACCACCCTGCCTGAGGGGCGGAGTGATATTACACTCTTGGGAAGAATATGTAATGTGCCTTATAATCTGGGGCATCTTAAATGTGGACAAAGACACACATAGACACGTAAATTCACATTGCACCTTATAATTTGGTGTGCCTTATGGTCTGAAAAATACAGTAGGTACTGTCATATTGCCAAAATTGGATGGGAAGTATTAATAGCAGGGTTTCCAAAAAGTCTGAATCTTTAATTTTTGATTTTAGCAAAACAAAATGTATTTGTGAAAATATTTTTTCCCTCTGATTAAATGTTCTCAAACTAAAATGTTAGATTTGTTTGTTTCAATTTATCTGTGTAAGAATATATCGCTGCAATAAAAGGGTAATTTATTTATTTTGAACAACTTTTTACACATCTATACCCAGGGTGTTAAAAAATGTGGCAATCACTGTATCAGCACAAACACCTCTTGCCAACTGTCAAACTTGGTGTTGGAGTAGTGATGATTTGATGATCTCAGATGTAAGACCATCTGTCTAACTGTTGAACCTTGGCCAAAATGGTGTTATGCAAGCAATAACGCAACGTTGTATGAAGAGGAAAGGACCAACATTCCTCCACAATGGCACGGGGAACCAATGAAGTCAGAGAGAAAAGAACTACTGAGAGTTACTTTTACAATATGTGGTTTAACAAGCTGGTAGATCATGGGATGGAGTTTGTTCTTTTTCACAAGGTTTTTCCATTCTCGCTTCAACATTGTGAATATAGTGTAGTGTGTGTAGTGTGTTTTACACTCAAAGTTTGATTTAAGCTATTTTCAGACATGGTGATAATTTTGAATATGTGAATTAAGACCTTGGAACTAAAAAAAAAACATACATTCCTTTTCCCATAATTATGAATGATAAACCATATGGAAACCCTTATATTTATTTATTTATATATGTGTAATCCTCTTAAACATTTCCTTTTTTACTAACTCACTTACTTAATTTGTAAATGATAAAGGAAAATCTCCTAAAACCCTGTTTAAAATGTATAACTTGTATCATCATGGTGGTTCTAGCTCACTGAGGAGAGCAGTTGTGTTGATGGATTTTAATCCATTGTGGCCAAAATGCCCACGCAGGACTCCAGCCAGCCTTCGGGTCAAATGGAGGACCCCAAACCCAGACCCAGACCAGTAGTCATGACCTGTGTTGTGGGAGTTTCAGATAAACTGAGACGTTTATTTTCTAAACATGACGTCCAAGTGGCTTTCAAACTCCAAAACACAATAGTGCAAAGACTGGTTCACCCCAAAGATCTGCTCCCCCGGGCACAAACAGAGCAATGTTGTTTACGCTGTGAAGAGAAATCGTCCTTCATTAAACAGGGGTGGTGGCCTCTGGGTCAAATTGTCCCCCTCTTATATTGCTGTTTATTGCAAGCATGACTCCCTCCTGGGAACAATAAGTGGCCATCAGATCACTAATGATCGGTAGGTAGCCTGATGGTCATCTTTTGCATATGGACAACCAGTTTTGATTGTCAACCACAAACTTGTTGATCTATTAGGTAAAGCTACTGCTTATAAGACTGATGATTACCCATCTCTCAGAGGAGACACGACACATTTCATCAAAGAAAACCTATCCAGGTAAGTGGATAGTATATGTTTTTCTTTTTCACAAACATGTCAGCACATGCAATGAACCAGGGTTATTCTGTGCCAGTACATTCAGCCCTTTTAGATGTGAAAATTTAAAAATCACAAAATGAGGACAATGTTTTTATGTTGATTATAAGAAAAAAACGACATCGTCTTGATAATGAGTTAGTTTATTTCCATAAATCTGTAACTATCTTCTTATACATTTTTTGTATATTTTTTGTATATTTTGATACTTGATTCTGGATTTGTGAGTTGTTTAAAAATTTCTTCTGTAACCTAGACATGGCGAATGCTAAGCCTTTCACTGAAGCAGTCGTCAGCATCAGATATACAGAAGAAACCTTTCTTGATGAAATTAAAGCCACATCAATAAAAATGACAGCTTAAAGTTTGTTGTGTGTGTGTGTGTGTGCAGATGTTGAAAATGTGGGATTAGGAGTTTGCCCAAAAAGAGTTGGATCCAGGGGATTAAAGTCTGTCGAAGTGCTTTTATTATTTTGCCCACCCGGTGGACTTCCAGCCGCCTCCTGGGAGAGGATTTCCAGAGAGGAATGATGGGAGTCTGACAGCTCGTCTCCTCCCTCCTGCATGAGTTAACAGCGCTTATCAGAGCGTTACGACACTCGATTCCCAGGGTGGCAGGTGAGGTTCAGCGGGGTTAGGAGGGAAGGGGTTGTCTCAAGGGGGCAAAAAGGTCATCTCTAGGGACTGAAGCCTTCACCTCAGACTCCTTCTTGACCTGCTCGTTTTCATTGGTCAGTTGATGAGAATGACCCAAACTTTTGGTGCTGTTCCAGGCCAAAATATAGACTGTGTTTCTCCAACTTTTGGTCAACAATTACTTTTTGGAATCTGACCATGTGGTTCGGTTTTAAGTAAAACACTCTAGTTATATTGAGTTTGTTTTCAGAATCACAGGGATTTGTAATTTGTAATCCCATCCCTAAACATATCTCTCCTTTATTTTCTGCATCTCTTCTCACTTTATTTACACTGTTATATGTACTGTAATATAAATATTCATATTCAGTCCCATACAAAAGAACGTATGCCCTCTCTCAATTCCAATGCTTTTTTTTGTATTAGTAAATAATACAACATCCAGTTCAGATCTAGATATTGTTTCAGTCAATACAATCTGTGAGTCATTAGGACAGAAAAAAGCTCCTAATCACATGCGCGACACTCACTCGTTCCAACATCAGCTGCATATCTATTCATGCACTAAAACTGGACACTACGACCACCAGGATTCTTCCAAACCCTCTTTTGGAGCCTTTGCAGAGAGATGTCTGGTGCAGCAGCATGCTCTAGTTCTGCTGATCTTCACTCACTGATCTCACACACCGCCATACACTCCAGCGATCGGCCTGATCACAGCACTCCTGAAGCCACCTCACATACTGTCTGGTGCTGGTTCTGGATCTACCTGGCAAAATCCTTGTAAATTTGAATCATTTCAATCACATCTCTGGTTCGCAAATTGAACAAATCCTGATGAAGCCCCAGCTAGATTAGAACAATGGGAATAAAATTTGTTCTCAAAGAGCCTGAACACAACAAGCCAGATTAGCCAATTCACTAACTCATTCACATATTTTAGGGAAATATGTTTCCTCATGGATCCTTTTAAGAGGGGAGGTGGAGGTGGGACCTTCTGACTGCTCTCCTTGCTAAATTCTAATTAATTTATATTCACATCCCAGAAGAAGCAGGCCAGCTCTTATTTTATGTCAGTCAATGTTTTATCTGTTACAGACTGTGGTTGGGGACCTAAATGATATTTTTAGTTCAGTTGGTTTCCTCTCAGTCACCTTTACACAGATGTAAGTTCTTCCTGCATGTAACATCCTTTTAACCCTCTTTGTGATGTATCATATTTTTTTATGTCTCCTGTCCTCATTTCAGGCATACCATATAAATAAACCTTTCCTATATGTGCCAGGGCAGTTTTGCTCTACATAAAGAATATCTCCAGATGGTATTATAATTGCATGATTGACTTTATTAAATCCTAGACTCAATACAGTATCAAAGTAGACAGATCACATTGATTTATTGGCAATCTGTGTTTATGTTGCCTTCAAACATTTGGATGTTTGTCTGTGTGTGTGTGTGTGTGTGTGTGTGTGTGTGTGTGTGTGTGTGTGTGTCTGTGTGTGTGTGTGTGTGTGTGTGTGTGTGTGTGTGTGTGTGTGTGTGTGTGTGTGTGTGTTTGTACTTGTACTTGCAGCTGAGTAGGAACATTATTTGCACAATTTACTAGTAGAGTTAAGACTTTGATGTAAAGCGAGAACCTTTTTTGGTCCTCACTTTTTTAGGGTAGGGGTTACGTTTAGGACTTAGGTGTCAATTAGGTTTAGGTATAAAGGGTTAGGGTATGGTCAAGGTTAGGCCATATAAGCGGTTGAAAGGGTTAGGGTGGGTTTGGGTTAGGCCATAGAAGGGGTTGGAAATGAATGGAAGTCAATAGAAGTCAATTTCCTGTCCTCAGTAAGTATTTAAAACAAGGGTGTGTGTGTGTAGATGTGTGGGATGCAAAAAAAAAGTGTTTGTGCAAAAAAAAAAAAAGAAAAAAAGTCTGTTTGTGTTGAGTGGGTGTGAGCAAATTCATCGCAGTTTTAAGAGTGACAAGAATGGTAGAAAGCCTGAAACATACCCAAGCACACAAGAGCTGAAAATGATGGGTGGACTCGGCTCCTGATCACCGCAGCAGTCCCAGGCAGAGAGACACAATGCATCACCCCAGGGAAACCATACACCGTGCACAGAGGTAGGTCGTCAGTAAAGCACAGGAGCAGCAGCCCCAATGCCAAGACAGCACAGGGTGGCAATGCGTGGTGCTCCCCCTGTGCGTGCAAGGTAGATCAGCAAACACACTGATGTGTGGTGTGGGTCTCTAGTTATGGAAGAGGGGATAGGTGCCGAGGTAGCAGCATGAATCTACCCTGGGGGTTAGTTCCCCATCTGGACCCCTCTTATCCCACAAACAACCATAAAAATACGGTACTGACTGACACAAGGAACCCCCAAGAGACCCCCAAAGTCACCAGGAGTTGGTCCACTCACAACAGTAGCCCACTGAGTGAGAGCTGTCTCAGAGGACCCTGGCAAGCCAAATGAAGTCAGCACCCAGCAGATCTGCTGGACTAACTAAGAACGCAGAGAGCATGCAGACCCTAGCAGTTGACCTCATCCTCCAGACTGCCACACTCCACCAATATATAACCCAAAACCATTAATTTCCCATTCAAACCTAGACCCTATTCTGTCCCATCCATGGCCCCACATCTCCAGCCTACCAGGATCATGCAGCCATGGCCTGTGGCCCACCCAGGCCAGGAGCCTGTGAACTAGCAGATAAATAAATGTCCCATTTACTGATAGGAGGTGGCATTGTTAAATCTTCTTCTGAATATTTGATGTAAGTTTTGGAGAGTAATTTTGGGGGCTGAAGTTTAAAGAAGCATGCAATTACTTATGAGGCTATTGACAAAGACCAACGGAAAAACCACAGATTCTTTAAAAAAAGCAACCAAAGACATTTATATCTAGACAGGCCTTTACTTAATGTTGTTGCTGTTTTAAAAGCTTGGATCGTTGCAAAACACTTTGTGATGTTTCTGTCTAAAATGGTACCTACTTACTAACTAACTAGAGGAAGTTCTATGACTATTTGTTAAATCTTAAATTTGGACTGGGTAATATATTCTAGTTGGTGATATTCACACGGTGATATTTTTTTTGTCAATGGCATAAATCTTCAAAAACATGAAGGATATAGAATGTTTTTCATAAATTATATCCTATAAATTATTGATTTATTTACTGCTTCATGCTGAAAAGTTGAGAGCCCTTTTATTTTGCAGGATGGTCTGAGTTGTTCCAAATGGATGTTTGTCTGCATGGGATAATTGAAGACCAATTGATTTTGAGATACTCTCACTAGGCTGTCAGAGATGTATTGATGCTTTTAAAACAGCTACGCTGCTTAATTAAAGGGCTGATAAGTAGAATATTTGAGATACAAATTTTCTTACACAGTGTTCAATTTCTACTCATAGACTGATTGATTTTTTTTTAAAATAATCTATTTTAAGATATATTATAATCTATCCACTAGGTAATATCTAAAAAAAGTTTAAAAAAGTTTAAAAAGATTAAAAGTGTTTAAACTGATGTGTGTAGAAAAAATGTTGATATAACAGAACCCAAGTTTTTGAACCAAATCTAAGGGGTTTTAGGTCTTATCATGAGGAACATATTGTTTATACTTGGGAGAGTGGTGGACTAGTGGTTAAAGCAGCACACTTGCTTTCTGAGAAGGCTGCAATCCCCCGCAGACTGCCACCATGGGTCCCTAAGAAAGACCCTTAGCCCAGATTGCTCCCCAGGTGCCACTCTGTGTCGGCAACCCACTGCTCCCTAATGGATGGGTTAAAGAAAGAGACAAATTACCCCTCTGTGGGTAATTTTTTGTTGTTGTTTATTTTAGGGAGAACCATCCTTTTAATTGAAGGCACTCATCCAGTGAGTGAGAAAGGGAGAGATCTCCACAATGTGAAATCCTTTTCTATTAATTTGGTTAATTGAATATACTTTAATTGTTTCAGTTCATTTAGCACCAGCTGTTTTTAAGAAAATGTTTCGAGAGATATGAATGTAAGGATAAATATAAGTAAGGACCTTTACTTTATTTCAACTGATAAAGTTGACTGAATTTGTTAAGAAATTATTAGGGTTATTTTCCAGGGCTGGGGGTTCCATTGAGCCATGCTGGGGATATGGTGTGGGAGACCAGGCACCCTATTCCACCTGGAGTGTTACAGAGTGGACCGCCAGCAACTGTTTTTTTTCCCTTGCTTTTAAATTCTTCATCGTTAAATAATGATTGGTTAAACTTCCAAAGTTTTACATGTGTTTTTTTTTTCTTCACCACCATAGTTACTAGTGCATGTCGGCCAAGGAAATAAGATGAACCTGTCCCTCACATACCTCCTTCATAACAGACTTGCTGATTAAAAAAGAAGCTTATACAGGACTAAGAGTGGTGGCCAATAGAGAAAAAGGTAAACTCCTTTACCTGATGGATGACATGAAAGCAAAGCATTGTGCAAGTTATGAAATGCAGATGATCTGCTGAGCCTGTCTAACTCTTGTGCTTAGAGTAAAACATCATCCTACCACAAATGTTGTGTCAGTCTGAGTTGAAAGGGCAGAAAAGAGACTGTGATAAAAGTTGGAATCATCACCATTTGGACTGTATACATTAGCAACCAGACTTTGTTCCTTATGTTATTAAATACATCTCCCTTCTGTATCAAATATGTTATTTTTACAAGTAAACCGCCACTTCCATGAATTAAAGTAGGTATGCCTCTTTGTTTTGAATTATAGTTGGCTGAATAAAAATGATAAAATTTGAACTAATTAGTAATATATTTGCTTTTGATCAGCAGCAACTGTCTGCAATTTTCTTTCTTATATATCATTCAAGCAGTAGTTTTTTTGTCAGTTTTTTACATAATGGTTATTATAACGTACACAGATAATTATTTATTTAATACATCTCCACCACCACCACCACCACCACCACACATGGTTCAGGCTGTGTAGGTTCTTCCAGCATAACCTACGTACAACCCTGTTTGCCATACAAGTTCTAACAGCATGATGGCAAACAAAACCCACAAGCCCCTGAACAAGCCTGTTTCCTATCACACATGCAAATTGGATTCTTTTTATTTCTTTTTCCTCATGCTGTTCCTCACAGTTCACCTCCTACATTCAGAGAGCAAAAGTATTTATCTGGAATCCAGCCCGGTTTTCACTGTAACCAAGACTTGTTATGTCTTATGGTTTCTGTATCTGTTATGTCTTATAGTTTCTGCATCCTCCTTAATAAAAACAAGAAAAAGCCATTGTTAGAGCTGTAAATGATGCAAACTATATGAGGATTTCATTTTTTGTTCCCTCATACTTTCAAATTTAGACACAGAATGTATGTCTCTTTCCTCACAGTACCTTCACAGATCCAAATTGTAACCAGAACTGCTTTTATTACAGCGTTTGACGACTTTGGTCTCCCAGTATGGACAAACCTCTTTGGTGTGATGTCTGCTGGAATAAACCACCAGCTTGGTCATTGTGCTGGTTTCCAGCCGACTCCCCCTGGTGGACCGTCATCCCCGATCTAATAACTCTGCAACTTACAGCTGAGTGTAAAACCGGAGTGCAGTCGACTGATAAAATGACTCTTCACAGCAAGACAAAGAGCTTCTCTGTAGCAGGTGACCTGAAGATGGATGGAGACCTGAGTGTTTCTGATTGAGCTGAATTTAGCAGCAGCACTTTCAGTTCCAGAGAAAAAGGGCTTTCATTTTCCCTGACTATGCTTCCAAAGCGTGTTTCAGTTCTTGAATGTGATTCAAACAGACTCAGTCTATATATAATTAAATATAAAGAATAATATAATTCAAGATAATGGATTATTAAAACCTTAATTAAGATTCAATATAAGGCATTTAAAAAAAAAACATCAATTTCTGACAAGGAGCATTTGTCATAACGCTGACAAATGCTGCAGCTTAAACAGTAATAAGAAAACAATTATACATTTAGAATGAAAAGAACAAATCACCCTCTCTACAACAAACAAGAAGAGTGAATGTTTTCATAGCAACAGTTCAAAGACAAATCAAACCCACGTTTGAATCATTTACTGGAAAGATTTCTTCAGAGAAGAACTGGTTTTATTATTTGTATCAGTACACAAACACCCTAACCTTTCCAGAGCATACAGCTCAATTCTCCGATCTCACAAGTTACATGTTACATTTCTGACCCTTAAAGTTTACTTTCTTGGAACTTATATGCCATTTTTGTGGACTGGGTTGTTTATTCAGAGTCTAAACATTTGCACAAAATGATTTCCTTTTTAATATTCTGTACTGTACATCCCGCGACACTATTTGGGATTACGGATGGATGGATGGATGGATGGATGTACTGTATATATTTGCTATACACCTAGGCCGCCCTAGAGCAGTACCTTCAGCGGTGTCATCAGCATCTTCAGATGCAACGCTACTTTCTAGTCTGGATTGACTAGTTGATGGTCCACCGTCCACTGAAATTTTTATACATCTACACATGCAATATAGATAACATGCAAATGTGTATTCGTTACACAATACCCAGGCACTTTAATTTGTCAAAACACACACACATATATAGTCATTCAATGAATTAGATTATTATTGAAAGGTTCATTTATTTTAATAACTCAATTCCCTAAGGGGAACACATTAGAACAGGCTGATGATGTGTTAAACCCTTTCTTTCTTTTAATTATGATTTTTTTTTTCACCTCCAGCAAATAAAAAAACATACATTTAAGATTTCAATATTGCATCAGACCAATAAAAAAGCAACACTTTCCATAAAGAAATGGGAGCTAAATGAAAACTATGTTTAATACTGGCTTAAAGTTTTTTTTTTTTTTAAAGGTGCTTTTAATCTGGCAAACAAGCCTCTTAGAAATGTATATTCTAATTTCTTAAATCTGATGTACAACATATTTCCCTATATAGTCCCACAGAGGAGAAATTTGTCATTTAACCCATCCCTTAGGAAATATTGTGCTGCCAACACTGAGTGGGACTCGGGGAGCAATCTGTGGTCAAGGGTCTTGCTCAGGGAACCAGAGTGATTGAGTTTCGAACTGCCAAATTTGAGGCCTGTTCAAGATGCAAACACTTTCCAACCATGACCCCACCACTCACACATACAGACAAATAGACTATAGCATGTAGTGTTAATTTGCATGACAGACTTGGTAGTATTATAAGACAATATTTAGCAAAATGGATGATTTGATATTCTTACAATTATTAGCAGCCAATAACAGGGAAGTTGGCAGTGGGTCACTGTTTGCCAGCATTCCGATTAGCTGGTGGACAACCTATTACACTGTCCAATTAAATGTAGGGGACTGGCAAATACATTCTCCTAGCTCCAGTGAGGGAAAGTTCATTTTTGGCACTCCAGTATTACTTTTATATTTTTGTTTGTTTGTGTACGATCTGTGTTTTATAACTAACATAGCCAGCCTCCTCCATCTGTTTGGCCAAGTAACTGTAAAGTGTTTTTTCTTCCTGGTCTGTGTTTCGAGTTACATTTAAAACTCTAAACTCTAACTGTAAATGCTGAGTTTCCTCTACAGACCACGGTACCATCTTTATCTTCGCTTCCATACCTGTTGTTTCTATCACTTCCAGCTTTGACCCACCCATGGGTAACATCACAGCACACACAGAAAACACAACTATTTTGTGGTGCCCACAGTTTGCGCAATGGAACCTTATATTTTTTGTAAACTCTCAACTTCCTTGAAAAAAAATTATAAATATATATATATATATATATATATATATATATATATATATATATATATATATATATAATTTTTTTTCAAAAATCTGGCAGTTTTAAAAGTATATCTACTATGACACTGTCAGTGGGATTCTTCCTCAGAAAGGCTGTAACACATATGCAGTATCACCAGGCAACGATAACGTCATCTGCAAAGTTTGTTCGTTCCGCTGCAAACTAAGAATGTCAGGTTTTCAGAAGTCGGGCGCACAGAAAAGCAAAGAGAAAAAGAGAAGATGACACCAAAGGCTTGAGGGATTTTATGAGTAAATATATAAATAAAAAAAAAAAAACAGGAACAGGTCCAGGAACGGAATTGCAGAGGAATGATGCCCATCCAGAGCCAGGTAAGAAGCAATGCGTCTTTGAGCTTAGCGCCAAAAGAGCAGAAAGCAGAGAGATGGCAGAGGTCCAGGTGCAGACTGAAAGACAGAGCGGAGCAGGAGAGCCAGCTGAGGTGGGGAGCTTGGTGGACAGAGAGAAAGGAGGACAACGTAGCAGTTCTCCCGTCTCAACAACTGGCTTTAAAAGGAGGGGGGAGGCGTGTGTTTGAGGAGGAGGCAGAGAGAGCCATCCCTACCGAAAACAGACAGTGCAAGTGGAGCGGCTTACTGACCGATCGGAGAGTCTGAGCAAAGTGGCTCAGAGACGGATGACTATGTTTATTTCAATGATCCCGCGTTATGGCCAACAAAAATTATTGCGTGAATGTTGTGCATTTAACGGCAAATAGGAAGCCTTTCTCAGAGATGGCAAATGAACTGCCAACAGATTCAGAGGGTCTAACCTCATTTATGAAGTGAAGTCATCTAAGACTTGTTTGGAGGACAAAAAAATATTTCTGTAAACAGCAGATTGTTGTATAAAATAAAAGGCAAAGGAGAATAAAGTATACGGTTAAGTTGACTTTTTTTTGGTGTGTGTGTTTGTGTGTGTGGTGGCGGCAGTTGTAGAGGGGGCCCCCAAAAAGTCTGTGTTGTCCCTGGCCCTAGCAAAGCTGTAAGCTGGCCTGCACTCAGTCCTAAGAACGATTTATAAAGATAAATTAACCTAACAGTCAGGATGGCTAAAGATACTCCCAAAACAACTGTAGTTAAATTTACCCAGCTCAAATTGGAGCTTACTGAAAACATAGTTAGACAAAGTGAGGAAGAAATGGAAAAGACAAAAATGGCTCTCTTACAATTGTGATTTCTTGAATAGAGAACAAAAAATAATGGCATAGGGAGCTTCATCATGGTTTTTAATTATCTTCAAATATCCTGTGTGCACGTACACACAACTGAATAGAAAAAAAAACTAAATTGCATTTGGAAGTGAGGTACAAACAGAGAAAATATAAATTTAATGAATGTCCTTAATGTGGACAGGGTATTACAGGTTACGCTCCTCGAACACAGGTCATGATGATGATGATGATGATGATTTGACATTGTGTTATTTGCTGAATATGCATCATTTGTGTGTTTTTCTGTTGTTCTGAAAGTACCTCAAACTCTCCAAAAGTTAACATGTTAAGGACTGGATAGTTCAGAAAAATAAAGTCTATGTTGTTGGAAGGCATGTTGTACAACTGTATTACTTTCTACCATTAAACTATAAACAGCATGTGTTTATTTTCCCCAAAAGAAATGTAACATATAAAGATAATTTGTTATCAAAAATATAGATTGTTAGATTTTAATCGCTCTTTTGTTCAAGTGATTTTATTACTCAGCTGTTTTGTGTTTTATTTGGGTAAATCATCATTTTCTGATTTTGAAAAGATGTTTATGTTATTTTGTTAAGTATATATTTTTAAACCAGTTATCTTCACTGGAATCAAATCTTACAAAGATACAGAATGGCTAAAAGTGCATTTGCATTTTTTGCCCTCCAATTTGCCACAACTTCTGTAGCAAAATATGTTGTTTAATAAAAGATTATTATATTAAAAAAAACAAACAAACAAAAAAAAAAAAACTAAATATTAGCAATCAAATCCAAGTGATGAAAGTATGAGCTCACCTCCTTTTGATGATCACCAAAATTAAATTGATGACTGTGGAAATAAGAGTCATATCGCCGTGGTAAAGAAAAGTAGCGGATCCGCCTTTATACGAGCAGGTGAAGAGTGTCCACCACCTTAAACTCCAATCCAGCAGGTATTGCCAGAAAGAGCTCAGTAGGAAATTAAATGTCAAGTTGCTGTCATTGATTCTTGTTAAATGGAGCACTAATCACACAGAAAACCTGGAAAATCTTCCACCATCGCCGTCTGTCACTTCTTCCTCTCACTTTGACCAATGTGGGTAAAAGCCATTCATCTAAAGATCGTCCATGTCCTCTCTCTCTTTTTCCTCTTCTTTGTTTAAGATTCACACCAACAGTCTTGAAGTGGAAAGTCATCTGATGAGCAGGCCTGCATCACACCGTGCTGGAAACCAGAGATTTACAGCCACAGTGATTCAGAGATCTGAAAATAGTTCCTTTAAGAGGGAGCTTATGGGGGAAAGAACTGTGTGATTCATCCCTAACAGAAAAAAAAAAAATATCCATTGTTAGAAAAGCCGAAGTGTTGGTGCTGAAAGTTTTAGCACATATCATGGGTATGAAAGTGACTCATTCACAGGTGGGGAATGACTGAGCTGTTAAAACTTCAAAAGATAGCAAAAAAGCCTTTAGTTTTAATTATTGCTCAAATAGATCCCTTTTTAATGTTTTAATTAGGTTCTAAGATAAATGGTAATACATTTATTTAATGTTTGGGTAGGAAAACAGCATTTTCCCTAATTAAATTATCAAATAAACTGCCCCCTGTATCATGTTACAGATATTAATTACACCGGAAATAACATAATAAGAAAAAGGTTCCAGTAGTTATTGTCCTGGCCAAAGATAAAGAGTATTATGTTGAGGACATACCTGAACAACATCATGAAACCATTTTAGACCCTATTGAAAACTTTTAAGCTTTTGGTGTTTCACACCCTCACAGTCAACATGTGCCCGTTCAGAATTTGAATCATTCATTTGTGAAGGGAAGGTAAATGATTATTTATGCTATTGCACTGATTATATATGTTTTTTTTTTTCTAATTTTCAAATCTATTTCAGGCTTTTCACACTACTGGTATGGAATCCAGAGAAATGCTGTCTAATATTTGATGCTGTTTGCTACACAACAAAATGTTACATTTGAAATCAATTTGATATTGATATACCTGAGAACATGTATTTTTTTTTATTTAAACTTAATGTTTAAAAAAAAAAAAAAAAAAAAAACGGAACATAGAATGGTTTAAAGTGCTTTTTTTTTCAAAATACATCTGGAATTAAAAATCATTTGACTTTTAGAATAAGTGGCAAATTATGCTCAGCTATATCAGACTTTAAGGTAGAGGCAGCTTTTGGCTTTGGCTGCAAAGTAAAGAAATTCTGAACTGAAGACCCAAACCGCGCCACTGAAGACAAATCACACTCTGTCGGTTTTAATGTAAACTGTTCACTGAATATGAAAATCAACGCTTTACTCTGAGCTGCGAGCTGTAGATGCTCTCCAAGGCTGAGAAACAGCTTATGGCTCTCCAGCGTTTCACTCAAATGAATCAAATACAGATTTCACAAGCTTAGACTTGATTAAACAAACGCACTCAGGTCAGGAAGAGCATAAACATGAGGCAAACACACTGATGGTTGGAAACTGTTATTCTGCTGCTGAATTTGATGACACTCAGTGGATAGGAAATGACTTGAACAGCCCTCTGAAGGAAACTTTAAAAATTCCTTCAATATTAGAGCCATAATTCACGGCAGAGCCTGTTCAATGGCACCGAGAGCCGTAACAGCGCTATAAAGCTGCAAGGAACACACAGAGAGCGCTTCCGTAATTGACAATAAAAACAATAAAAACAAGTTGTCAATGGATATATGGAGACAGCAGTCAGGGCTAATATCCCACATCTGGAAAAAGTTGAGGCTCCTTGAGTTTTTAATCTACTGTAGAGAGCATCGACGGCTGTAATGAAATGTAATGAAGCTCTGTAATCAAAGATGGAGACAGGAACTGCAGCAAATTCTCATCTAATTACAGAGCAAAGGCACAGAGGCTACAAGCAGACAGAAGAGTTGGATAAGAAAAATAGAGGAATGTGTCATAAATAGTCGTGTTATTTCCTAAACAAATCAGTTCATCACCGCTTTATTTTGTTTAACACAAAAAGATGCAGGCAAACATCCAAAGACAGAAATGAAATCACAGTAGACTTTCTCACTGAAGTGATGGCGACTTTCGGATTCATTTTTTCTTTAAGTGTGGTTTTCATCTCTTCCCATTGTATCTTAATCTGACTGACCCAGCATTTCCATGAACACTATAAGTAACGCACCCAACTACAACAAACTCTATGGCAGCTAGAGACTCCACTGCTGAAGGAAACACATCTGAGACATTGTTCATAGTTTTCTACACATTCAAGAAGCAAATTACTTACTGGAAGAGTATTTTCTGATTTTGAGACCAAAATCTCCTCAGCATTTCACCAATATTTTACTTGTAATAACGGTTCATATTAAGTCTAAACATATTTTTCCCTTCATACCTGCCACCCCTTGTCAATCAAGGACATTGAGGCAAATCATTGCGTGTTAGTGTCAACCTGTCTGCATCAGTACAGCATGAAGCAGCGAGACATACACTTCTTCCCACCGCCGGAAGAATCCTTCCCACTTCTTCCCATTTCTCCCACACAGCACCTCAAACAGAAGAAAAAATAGGCACAGCGTTCGTCGACTACATCAAAACCAATAACCACCTTTGTAGAGTTGCACGCGAAATGAACCAAACATTCACTTTTGTTTATTTTAATCAAACACAGGCGAAAGACTGCGAACATTGTTTGCAAACAGATTTCAAGACTCGGTATAGGAGAGAAAATTAGGAAAGAAATTGTGATAAAATGACACCTGATATTGGAAGATGAAAGCAAAGAAAGAGTAATTAAAATTTCATCAAACGCTCACTGTGTGCTTAATTCCATCAAAGCTGAACGTTTTCTGTGTAACGTGCTGTCTGACTGAGGAACAAAGCTAGAAACCTTAAATAACGACAAATAACTCCACAAGGTTCTGTTCTGCCCATCATGAATCCACAGCATGGTGCTTACAGCCTGCTGATGGACAAAAAGTGTTTCATGAGTCTGAGCTGAACAAAACACAGATGCTCTGTCGGTAAAGAAGAAAAGAGAAGGACAGCGTATGAGAAAAGAGGGAAAGACTGGAAATGATGAGTTGTGTAGAAATAAAAATCAGGTAATTAGAAAGAAAATGGAGGAGAAACTGGGGAATAAAAGAAAATGAGTCTGGAAAAACACAATGGCCTGAAGAAAAAAGAAAATTAGCTAAAAATAGGAATGGCAAGAAGGAATTTGGAATAATTAGATTGACAATGTTAAATCAATGATACCAAAAGTGGAAGGTATTTATTGTTTATTTACAACAACTACAACAAAACTGTAAGAACTGTATTAACATGTAATGCTGTATTTTTCTTAGGAATAGGGTAGCACTGATTCACCAGACAAAAACGAGATTACTGTCAGAACACAAACATCCGTAGCCATACAAATCAATCAGAAAAGGTTTAGATACTTGCAACCTTTGTTACATCTGAGAGACTGTTTTCATGTGTATAAACGGTATTAATATGGAACACTTGTATTACAGTTATTCTCATGCTTTCTTCTTTTCAGCTCACCCCAAAGGCTTTTGAGAGGCTTTAGGTCTAGGGAAGGAGATGGCTGTGGAAAAAGGTTGTTCTTTCTGGTAAACCATTTCTATGTTAATTTGACCATAAATTTTTTATCATTATTCCAAAAAAAAGGACAATTAAATTAATTTAAAGATGCACTTTACCCAATGGCCATTCTTCCTTTTGCTGGAACGTGGACCCTGTAGTTCGAATTGAATGGCCCTTGCAACATCGGGGGTGTTTGGGACAATAAAAGCATAACATAAGCAAACAAATGTGTTTTTTCACTCCTAGGTGCTCAAATGTTCTGCCATACAAAGTAAACAGCGTGATGTTGATTCTGTTTGCTGAATTTCAACAGTATAATGAAAAACTTGGGAAATAAACATTCAAGAAAGGCAGGCTTAAAAGATAGTGCTGTCCCATTACTTCAAAGTTTTCTAACTTTACAAATAGTTACATTATCTAATTGCTTACTTTGTCTTAAATGCTATTATAGCAACTAAAACCCTAAAAATACACATTTGAGGCCCAGGAGTTACACTGACTCACTGTTAAACTGTAACATCTAGAACCCCCTCTAAAGGAATCTCAGCCATTTGTAGGAGAAGGAAATAATACCTTGTTGAATCCATCTACAGTATGATAATCCACTTTCAGTTTTCTGACAGAGGCCATCAGAGTCTTAGCATATGAAAGAGTTCCAGATGTCATGGATTTTAACAAGATCCCTAGGTTCTTGGGAAGAGAAACAGACACAAAGCATCACAATGAGCATAAGTTGCCTTTCCAGATAGTCATAATTTTTTTCATCCCTGAGACAAGTTTTTGTTTTTGGCAAATACTGTTTCTGTTAAAGTTCCAACACAGTTTAGTGGACTCTACATGTTCATATTTGTGATGGTAGGATAGAAAAAAAATTCCTGGCATCACTAAATCAGCATGTAGATGTAGTGTATAATTGCGGTTTAGAATTAGATGATTGGCACAGTTAGTGCACAATAAAAATAGTTTTATTTAGTTTCACATGCTCATAGCACAGAGACATAAAATATGAATAGAAATCATTAGAGGAGATAAAAAAAACTTTAAAAAGGGCAGGTCAAAGTAGTGCAAGTACGATGTCTTTGTTTCACAGTACAGTGTGTCCAGGATGTGGCGTCTGCAAAAGTGTTAGCTGATCTTTTCCTGACTCTATATCTGTACATGTAGGGAGGCTGAGCACTGATGATTTTTTTTTTTTCTGCAGACCTGATTGATCATTGCAGTCGGGCCCTGGCCTGTTTAGTGGCTGAGCCCAAACACAGAATCATAAACAAACACAGTATAGACTGAATAGGTGCAGCTCTGTACTTCTGAAGTTGTAACATGAAGCACAGTTTCTGCTGGGCCTTCCTCCGAAACAGTGTCTATGAGCGAGGACCATCTCGGGTCCCCAGAATGGGAGGTACGTACGAATCAGAAGTGATGGACAGTAGAGACAGTGTTGTTGAGGTGGTGAGGAGAGGCAGTGTGGAATGTGTTTCTTGGAAGTCTACCATCATCTCAAGTCTTTGGCGGTTAAGCTAAAGGAGTTGGATAGACCAGCCAATCCACCTCCTGTCTGTTCACAGACTCAAGGAAACTTTTACCCCGTTTACACTACCCTTTTTTAACCGTGCCGAGACCAGTCCGAGCTCGGTAACTGAAATAACTATCGAGTGTAAATGGAACGCAAACTGACCTGAACCGAGCCAGACACAACCGGACCGCGCTAAATACAGACCAGTTCCATGTGTGAGCTTGGCCTGGTTTCTCCCTGGCTCGGTTCTCTAATAATGAAGAGCGCATGAGCAAACCGTGTCACCTCCTTACAGCCAGCTGAAATTTCAGACATTCATAAAAATACTAGCTTCCCTACCGTGACACACGATTTCCAGTGATGATTCTGCTTAGCAGTGTGATGAACCTCAGCGTCTGTCATTGTTTCTTCGTCTGTAAATCCTTAATAGACGTTCGTTTGTCTTATCCACTTCCCAAAAGCCGACACCGTCAAGTAAATTCACCAAAAGTTGCCGTCTTCGCCTGACTCTACGCAAACAACGAAAGCATAACTTTCTGAATGTTACGGGCGCCGCCATTTTAATTTGCTTGATTCCCTCCTTCAATCCCAGAGAGCAGTAGTACCACAGATCGTCACTAGGAGGCGAGGAACCGAGATAGCGTGATGTGTAAACGGTCGTCAGAACCAAGTTCGGCTTGGTTAACTGATCCAAGCTCGGACCGAGCTCGGCATGGATCGGTTTAACAAGCGTAGTGTAAATGGGGCTTTTGTGACCCCAGAATACCACTCTTGGTTGCAGTGAGTATTAGAATTAGTTTATTTTCCCCTCTCTTACCATCCTTTTCACTGTAGTGGCTAAATAAACTTCTGGATCCTTGACCAGGCTTGTTTGTATACTTTCCTGTTTTTTTTATTTATTTTTATTTTGTTTTTTTAATTTAAATTATTTCTCTTTCTGTAGATATGGGTAAGTTTAAGTCACAAGCTATTTTCCTGTTGTCTTTTCCTAATTTATGGTGGTGAATGCATATCTGACTTATATATTCTCCTGTCTTGTTTTATGTTTTATTAGTTTAGTCAAATAGACTTTTTTGTCATATCATATTTGATCTGTGCAGAAAGAAAATGTTGGGTGATAATTATGGTCCATTTGATTTCATGTAAAAATAAAAAAAAACGGAATTGTTTCCCTTAATAACCTAAACCTTTGCAAAAGAAATGTTGGATTTAAAAAAAAATATTAAACTCAGATTATACTTCATGTTTGAGATTTTTGCTGTGCATTTTCATGTTTGGGTTAATCTTCAATGTTCTTATTTCATATTAAGAAAAACACTGTATGTGCATGAGGGAACAGTAGATATCATAGTAATGTAAGTGTGGCAAGTCCCAGATGCCAAAGCTTCCTGCTCAGTGGTGTGTTATCTATTTTTGTGGATTTGCTTGATAATGTGGCTCCCTTAATGCCAATATGGATGGTGATGGTATAAACAAAACCAGGTGTTAAAGATTTGACAGAAATACAACAATACCTTGAATAACCATTGGATAGACAGTTTCCGGACAAAACTGGATAATGACTGAATGCATATTACAGCAACATATAAAACAGTGACAAAAAATGCTGTAATATTTTAAAAATTGGCTGTGAAAATATGAAATTAAAAGATAAAAGATCCAACAGTCTCTCTGTTGAAAGTATTGAATTTATTTTCACTATATTTGTTATGTTCAGGATGATGAGTCACGTTTGTGATTTTTGTTTCCATCTTAATAAACTTACCCTTAATATCCAAAAAAAGATTGCCCCACTTCAGGGTGATAAACTTTCAGAAAAGGTCTGGTTACATGCCCCCAACCTTTTTTTTTCTAAATATTTCCATGAATGAAATTTTTCTTTCTGTGGAATGAACATGCATTCAACAATGCCAGAAAAACAGGGACAAAAGTGTCACATAGAAAAATATGTGAGAGAACAAAAGGAACTGTTTGTCTAAGAACGGGAGACAAGTAACTGAGTGGTAAAATGAAGAAAAAAAAATGAAGAGTGGGCGAAGAAAAAAACAAAAGGTGAAAAGGCCTGGAGTGTATAGAAAAAGGAAAATGTCAAAGACAATATAAAAGCATGGACAGTGAAAAGAAGTAAGAGCCAAAGAAATTACACAAAAGAGTCGTCAGAGAGTAAGACTGAAGAAAAAAATGGTTTGAAAAAGACAAATAAGTGAAGGCGGAGAACCAGAAGTAAAAGACTCAGGCATCAATCTGGACAAAAAAGCAGTGACAGAATAAAAAAACAGACAGACCTTTAGGTGAGGTAAAATCCATTTTTTCTGTATGAGCAGAAGACTGAAGAGCCTCTTTTGATGTGTGTGATGTTTTACAAGAAGACAACGAACCAGCCGTGATGAGTTTTATATTTCATGCTGTGTTTATGATGCGTTTGCGTGCTTTATGACTTTCTGTCACGTCCTGCTTGCTGTGGCGGCCCTTCTTGCGCTGGAGATGAATTTCCCTGCAGGCTGGAATAAAGTGGATCTGCTCTTATCTAATCTGCTGCAGTATGAAGAGCGAGTCGATAGATTTGTGATAAAACGCTCCGGGATCAGAGTGCCGGTCACATTCGTGGCCCCTGACGTGCCGTTGGGGCCGGGATGAAGCTCGGCAGGACGGCCGGATTAACATGCTGCCTCTGGGGGATGTAAACATCTTCCTGCTGAGCTCCTAAAGTGCACCAAGGCGACGGCTGGTCATGAATTAGTGTCACTTCCATCCAGCGTCTTGCATTAGCATCCTATGATGCGACACATTGCATTATAAGCCCTTTTCCTTACGAGAGCATTTCCAAACAAAAAAATTAAATCTAGCTTCTGTTTTTTTTCCTATACAGTACTCCCGTTTGGGGATGCCAAAGGGAATCTAAATCTGACTTGGATAGAGGGATGCGCTCATCAGTGCAATTCCCAGGATGGCAGAAGAAATCTTGATGACGTGCCAACGTTTGTGCAACGTGGCAGTAAAACAACAAGAATGCGAGTCCTGCAGAGGCCGGGTGAAATACACTCCAGGCAGTAATCAATCTGCGTTGTTTACAGCCGCTGTCTGCCTGATGAGGAGCCCCGCTGCACTCCCGCTAAGATTAGCTGCCGTTCGGTCGACGTGAGGAATCATTCAGGGAAATCCCCCGACCAGCCGGCTGGCCAGTCGGTACCTGCAGCGATATATCAGCGCCGACAGTTACACGGGCTAACGTGCACTCGGAGGAAGAACGGGAGGAGAAGGGCTACTGGAGAAAATTGGAAAAGAGTTCCAAAGATTACGGTTCACTCCCTAATGTAATTCCTCAAAAAATATGCCAAGAAGCTGAAGAAGCAACGAGTTTACAGTGTTTTCTTACTTTTATTTACCCTGCAAATGAGCCCTTGCCAGCAGGGAGCATCGTGTTTGCATCAGGCGTTAATTGGGTTGATAGTTCAAACTCCAGCAGGTATTGATGGTTTACATATAAAACTTCAATTTTGGGAGGAAATAATGAAAGAATTAGATAACAATGCAAGGGATTTGAAGCAATGATGGAGGATGAGGAGTATTCTGTCCTGGCTGATAGATAGCAAACGAACAAAAAAAAGGAGACCCAGTAGATTTGAAGATGCTTCACTGGATCTTCTTAATTTAGGTTTTGCAAAACTGCATCATAAATCAAATAGAACATGTTATTGTACATATATTTAAAATTTAAAAAAAATTATTCCAGTAAACATAGCATCATCACGTGAAAGCCGTCACAGCAAAGTAATCACAATATGAAATAAAACAATAGCTTTTATCAACCGTCCACACAAACGAAGTGCAACAATAAATTAGGAATTAGCCATAGCATCTTAACAGCCTGTGATACAAGGAGCCACTGTAAGGGCAGTGTAAGGAGAACTGGGGTTATGTCTTCTACTTTATTAGTTTTAGAAGGGGCACAGACAGCAGTGTTTTGGATCTGCTGCAGGTGTCTGACTTATTATGCAGACCTCTGAAGACACAGTTGCAGTAATCGATTTAACTAAAAATAAACACGTGTGGGAAATGGTATTCAGGGTGATATAAGACCGACTTTTTAATTGTATTTATGTGTCTCTGAAGGTTCAGGTCTGAGTCCATTACCCAGATTTCAGGCTTGATCAGTAATTTCTAGTTGTAATAATTGATGCTGTGTGCTTATTTTTGATCACTCCCCCTTTGGTCCAAAAATATTTACTTCAGTTTTGTTTTTATGCATATCAGCACATTTTGTTTGTTCTATACATCTACTTAATTCTTGAATGGGTTCATAGTCACCTGGTGATATTAGAATAAAGAGTTGTGTGTGTCATCTGCATAGTTATGGTAACTTATTGTGTTGTTTGTTATCTGAGCCTATGTGCATGGTGTGCCAGTGTGCTAAGGTGCAGCGTCACGTGAGGGCCCGTTTCGGATCTTTCAGATTCCGACAAGACATCTTAAACATATTCATGTGGATCTGGTCGGACCTCTTCCACCGTCCTGGGGTTTTACTCACCTCTTGACAATAGACAATAATTTCAAGGAGAAAAGAGGGAAAAAAAAGTTTTGGATCATCAAAAGACATGTAAATCAGAGCTTGTAAGAGCATGTAAATATTAAATATGTGAGGCTTCAAGATAGATCCATGAGGTATCCCACAAGTGATTTTGTCAACTCACATGTAAAGTTACCTATTGTCGAAAAATAAGTCCCTGTCCTTTGAGTTAGACTCACACTAGTCAAGCACTGTACCGGAAAGTCTGACTCAGCTCTACAGTTGCTTCAGTAAAATACCGTGGTCAACAGTGTTCAATACTGCACTGAGGTCCAATACTGTCACCCTGTTACTGTCGCCAAGCCAATTTTATTTATAAGCACTTTGAAAACAGCACAGCTGACCAAAGTGCTTGACAAAAATGAACAGCATACCTGATAAACACATAAAATAAGTTACAATCAGCTAGAGTAAAATACAATATTAAACATTTAAGAATATTATAAGTAACTTGAGTAAAACGTAATCTAAAAAACTTAAAAGATGTAAAAAAAAATGTGATTAAAATAAATAAAGTGACCTCTGACATATGACAAAAGCTAATGAGAAACAATGGGTTTTCAGAGCTGATTTAAAAAGTAGACAGTGAAGAGGCCTGTCTGATGTGTAACGACAGCAGTCGTGCAAGTTCCAAAGCCTTGGAGCTGCCACAGAAAAAGCTCTGTCCCCTCTGAGCTTCTGCCGCATCCTTGGCACATCCAGGAGATGGTCCGCTGACCTGAGTGAGTGGGAAGGGCAATGAACTTGCAGAACCTCAGAGAGGTACCATTGGACCAGACCCATTCAAAGATTTAAAAACAAATAAAATCATTTTAAAATGAACCCTAAACTGAACAGGCAATCAGTGCAATGAGGCTAAAACAGGAGTTATGTACTCTCTCTTTCACGTACAAGTTAAAATGCGAGCAGCTGCATTCTGCACCAGCTGTAGGTAAGACCAGGTTTTCTGTGATGTACCATAATAAAAAGAGTTGCAGTAATGGAGGCATGTTGTGATAAAAGTATGGATTACAGTTTCAAAGTCTGGTTTTAAAAGAATATGTTTCATTCTGTTGTCTGTAAAATCTTGCCAATCTTCCATTGCACCACATGCCAACGGTGCTTTGGATTAAAGGAGATTGTGATCTGGTGTGTATGGTGGCCATTGGAATATAAACTCATTGTTATCTTTAAGGAACAAATTTGAAAGTTGATCTTTGTGACAAGGCATATAATCTTGTCTGATGCATTTACAGAAGTATGTAACAATACATACCTCTCATTGACACAAAGTCCTTCATCCGTGCGTTCTCCGTTACATCACAAATAAAAGTCATTCTAGTCAATGGGGCAATTCCCACCAGCACAGTGACGCTACGGCATGACAGAGAACCCTCCTCCATTGTCTGTTAGAAATACAGATCAAGTCTATTTGTGAGAGATGACAGAGCTAAATGCGTCAATTTCTGAAAACCAGATGAGCCAGAATGGAAGTCTGTAAGTTTAAAGCGGATCCAGTATTATTTCAAAATAAAGGAGGAAGGGAGGCGGGGCTTTCTGGATGCATGAACAGATCCAGTTTAGATTGCTGCATGGCGTCATTTTGCAGTGAAGGGAGTGCACAAGGAACATAGTAAGTGTGCCGGCATTTACGTGGCATTTAAATTATGCTTAAGCCGGGCGTACACTGTACGAGTTTTTCAGTCATGGTACTTATATACATCTCAAACTGTGCGACGGAACCGCGGGGTTTAAAAAGTTCACCGCTCACGATCTGTGCGCCACGACGCTCGGACGAGACCGGACTGCTCACACTGTACGTCGTGTCCCCTCTGGGACCGCTCGCTGTGGCGAGCGATGGTAGGTGACAGGGACCCAGAGCAGGGGTTCGAGCCCAGCTCTGGCGAGGCCCGCAGGAGGCACCGGGCATCGGGGGAACGGAGGGGAGAGAGGAGGGACGAGACGCACCGGCGGCCGCGCGGCACGGCAGGTCGCCCGGCCTGATTCAAAAAATGCTCGCACGACTGAAGAATCGGCCCGAAAAGGGGAAAAACTCGTACAGTGTACGCCCGGCTTAGTTGATACTAGGAGCCCCAAAGTGTGACAAGATGGATCCATGATTTCATCTTGTTTAATCATGACCCTCCCCTCCAAATGTTGCAGATAAAATCAAGACCCATCAGACCAGGAAACATTTTCTGTTTTGGTCCAAATTTGGTGTGCCACTCTGAATTGTAGCCTCAGTTTTATCTATAATCTTTACTGTCATTATGTAACCGTAATTAAATTTAGGGGACGCACCAGCGCAAACTTGATACCAATGTCTGGGCTTGCAGCCTTTTTGATGTTGATTTTCCATAAGGTGGAGGTTACTTGGTGCAGCTGTAGGATGAGTGGCTGATGCTGTACCTCTGGCGGAGGAAGATGTTCAGACCTTCTGATACAAAAGGTACATTCACATTGAGTGCAAATGTGTCAGGCTGTGCAACAGATTTACATTACATCTTTATGCATAGGTACCACACAGGAGCGATGTGACGCCATGCCAAGTCACAGAGGCAATTCTAGAGACGTAAAACGTGCAATTTTGGTAATTAAAGCAATGCCAGAGCGACAAGACACCTGCCATGGATGGGATGCGACAGTTGTTATTGAAAATGCTGAACATTTGTGTCATGTTGCGCCACAACAACCAATCAGGAACTAAATGTGACGTGGAGTGAAGGACCACGGCAAGGACAAAACAGTTATTCAACATGGAAGAAGAACTGATAATGGCGGTCTGCGTTTGGCCTGAGTTGTATGACTCGACTAATTGTTACTACTGAGACAAGTCTAGAAAGGAGCAAGCCTGGTGAGACTGGAGTGGCAGGGATGTAAAAGCGTCACTAGATAGCACCATTATCCCAATGTATTTCTGGTTGACATCTAAACTTTTCTTTATTATTTTGTGCGTGCGTGCGTGCGTGTGTGTGTGTGTGTGTGTGTATGTGTGTGTGTGTGTGTGTGCATGCGTGGAGGTGGTGTGGGAGGTATGGGGAGGGTCTAATCCTGAGCCTATGTGCAGGGTGTGCTAGTGTGCTAAGGTGCAGCGTCACGTGAGGGCCCCTTTGGGATCTTTCAGATTCCGACAAGACATCTTAAACATATTCATGTGGATCTGGTCGGACCTCTTCCACCGTCCTGGGGTTTTACTCACCTCTTGACAATAGACAATAATTTCAAGGATAAAAGAGGGAAAAAAAAGTTTTGGATCATCAAAAGACATGTCAAACCCGGACCAGACACTCCCAACTTGGTTCATATGTGCTGCTTTATAAGTTGCCTGTTCATGGTCTGCAGCCCAAACAGGACGTTGTGCGGTTTTTAGTTTGGTCCCAATTGTGTGACTGTCTAATTTTCTTTTAATATCACTAAAATGAGTCATCACCAGAGACAGAGGGAGCTGTCATTAAAATATTGATACTAAAATGCTCATTTTTAACAGCTTGATGCTCCTGATTATCGAATGTTGGACTGAGGTGCATCTTTCAGTGGAGCAGAGGTGGTCTGTTTTTACCTGCCCACGAGGTCTCGTTTCACTTTCAGTAGAGCCAGGCTTTGATGTATGGTGCTAAACAGGTGAAGCCTCAGTGTGACCAATTAGGCCTTAAACAGAAACGTTTGAGGGCTACGCTCTTTATTTGTTGATGTGTCACTTAGAGAGCTGCAAGACAATACTGTCCATTAGCACAAGGGAAAAAATCAATACACCAGAGATTAATGGGCTTTTTAATGGAGCACAATTATATTCCTGTGTGTGTGGATGTACCTTCCAGCTCTAAAAGGACTCCATAATTTCCTGTGTATGAGACCACACACTCATGAGTTTAATTATAATCGGCAGAGCCTTTTTCCACTGCCGGCAATTCTACGAAAGGGGTGGTGGTGGTGGGGGGTTGCACATTGTTCCTGATGGATCAATGCATTATCAGTCGAGATATCAAAAGGATGTGGACGCTTTCCCAAAAGTGGCATCAAAGGAAACGAAAGGGTGGCCCGAAACAGGGTGAAAAGCTCTCTAGTCATTAAAAACAGAGTGTTGCAAAGAAATAAAGAAGGAACCACAGATAGCCGATTGCACTGACACTGTATTTAATTAGCACATGGAAGGAAGATTCTAGCTGGATGTCCTGCTGCTGGAGATGCCGAGATGCAGTGCTGTCAAGACCAAAGAGGGTTGATGATTCAACTTATCCAGATAATGAGAAAACATTTCTTCCACATTCAGCAGCAGAATACAGAGATGGAAACAAACTAAAAAAATAATGACGATTTTTTTATCTTTTTTTTTAAGTTTCATGCCTTAAGAGAAATGATTTGCTGACATTCCCAAACTCCCATAGGGTGAGATTTTGTGAAGAGTGTTTTTTAAAAACAAAAATGATAGCATCAAGTTGTCACTTAATTTATTCCTATTACATGTGAAACACAACAAACTGGCCTTCCTCCTCAATGCACATAATCCCGTGCTTAATCCATATGTCAGGCGTGAGTGGTGTAAATCTTTAAAAATAATTACATTTCACAGAGTTATTTCAAGAGGAGAGACTGAAACAGTTTGTGTTTGGGGTGGGACAGCTGCAATCTTTCCTGCTCACCTCAGACTCCTGGATCCTTCTAAAGAGAAGGAAGATTGCAGCCAATCAAATTCTCTGCAGAGCGAATGATACACTGTAGCCTGCCTTTGTCCTTGGAGGTGGCAGCGGTGTACCAGATGGTGATGGAGGAGGTGAGTATGGACTCACTGACGGTGTTGTAGAAGTTAAACATCAATGTCTTTGGCAGGTTGAAAATCTTCAGCTTCCGCAGTACATCCTCTGTTGGACCTTCTTGGTAATGGACGTGATGTGTAGTTCCCATTTGAGGTCCTGGGAGATGATGGTGCTTAGGAAGTGAAAGGAGTCCACGGTGGTGACAAGGAATGATGGGGGAGGGTGAGGCTTTGCTCTTTCTCAAATCCACAACTATCTCCACTGTCTTCAGAGCGTATAGCTTCAGGTGGTTCACCAGATAGTCATTTGCCCACCTGTTACACCCCCCGAACACCGACATGGATGTTATCTCTTGTTGGTCAGGTGACTGGAGGTACAGCTATTGGTGTACGGGGAGAAGAGTAGAGGGGTAGGAATTCAACCTTGAGGGGAAACAGTGCTGATGGTCCAGGAATCAGAGACATGTTTCACAAGCTTTATGCGCTGCTTCCTGTCTGCCAGGAAGTCAGTGATCCAGCTGCAGGTGGAGTCAGGCATGCTCAGCTGGAAGAGCTTTACCTGCAACAGGGCTGCAGTGACAGCATAACAGGAGCTACCATTTTACTTGCTGACCAGCTTTTCACATGTTTCCATTCATACTTTTGAAATGTATTTTAGTAATGAGCTAGAAGTTTATGAGGCTGAAAAGCCTCCTTACCATCCCCCTAATGTTTAGATCCATCTGTAGGTTCTAAACAGATGGATCTGGTTAATAATACTTCAGGTCAGAAGAAACATTGGTAAAAATGAAAGATTACTTGAACTGATCACTTTAAATTTGAGTCTGAAAAAGTCCATGAAAAATATCTCAACCGTTTGAAAAGGAGAATAAGCACAATAATGCTTTTACCAGGAGTGACTGATTCTGAGCCTGTATTCACAGATTCTCAGAGTCCTCTAAGAAAGCTCCTATCTCAGCCTAAAAATGTCTAGGTGTCTTAGCTTAAGAGCTATTCAGATAGCTGCTGAGAGCAACTCTGTGTAAGGAAATTATAGATTTTTATTTTTATCTTTAGTGAGGACGGAGGTGTGGTTGACCCAGTTACTAGGTGTTATGCTGTTTTTCAAGAGCTGTGATTGTTTGATAGTACAGGAAAAAACACACAAATGTGCTCCTAGTGATCAAAGGAGATAAATTAACTGATTAGACTGGATTAAGAAATGTGTGTCATGATGATGAAACTTAGGAAAATTAAATGTCGCACAGCATCCAAATGTTTAAACGCACCTTACATCCTTATCATTATTTTGATTTGCCTATTTATTTTTACGCGCCAGTCATTTCACTACTTACATCTATTTAAATATTAAAGAGCACTCACCTGTCAGGATTTTATTGGAATTGCCTGTTTATATAAAGTGGTTGTATTTGACAAAACGACAGACATAAAATGGACTTAAATGGTGGAAAAAAAAAACAATTGGACAGCAGTGCTGCCCAGCTCACAGCGCTGGGAAGAGAATAGTGTTGAAAGGCAAATTGGTCCTTGAATCATGGTGCTAATACATGGACTTTGTTCAGTATTGCCACAGATCAATGCATCTTTTTCTCTGGACTGTCTTGGTGCTTTTCCACTTTAGGAGCTCTTAAGGCATAACATGCTTCATGAATAACTTGTCTTACCGAGGTAAAATTCTAAGAAAAATCTGAGAATTAGGGAAATTCTCAGATTGTTACTGAGATGCCGTCCCTAAGAGCTTGTCCATCTTACCTAGACAAAAGTTGAAGTTATGGCTGTACTAAGTAGAAGCAAAATCATTATCTTGAAGATAAATGTATCAGTAAATGTTGTCATGTATCCTCACTGCAAGCTTTAGAACATTTAAAAAACATGCTTGAATTCAACATGTAAACCAGCTAAATGAGGATTTCGTTCCCAGTCATGCCTAACATGAAGGGAGATGGGAACAGCAGGACATTGTATTGTAGTAGGTTTCTGACATGTAAGCACCAAAAGAAGATTGAGACATTGTTAGATTACAGAGGGAACAAAGTCAACCTTTTCTCCACAACAGGGAACCAATATGTTCCTCAAAAACACCCTGGAAGTCCGCACATTTAGTTTACAGGCCCTTTTATCTAAGGCTGTGTGCTCCAGCACAGGACCAGTTATCTCAGAAATTAATGGCAGCAATAAGTAGCAGGAGGAAGACGCAGGATGATTAGCAAAAGCAATCAGCCTCTTTATTAGATTTATAGGAACAAAGACGCAATTCAGTCTGCCGCAGAAAAAAAAAAGCTACAGAAAGAGTAATGATTCATCTGTCCCCGAGCTTCAACGAGGAGCAGACACAAAACTCCAAGGAGAGCAAAGACTTCATGCAACAATACAAAGGAGAAAATTGTCTGAGTATGATGGTGGAAACTGGAACAGGAAGATGGCTGTTTTCTGAAGAAAATAGGTGTGAGAGCGGAGTCAGCGCAAGATACTGAAACAACAGGAAGGGAAAATGATTTTAAAATGAGTTGAAGGAAATAAAAAGTAAGGCAAGAAGTTTAAAAGGAATAGATTTTATGATGAAAATACACAGAACACAAACAAAGAGAAAAGCAGGAATCAAAGTTGTCTTTTATGCGGGTTGCAAGGCAAGGCAAATTTATTTGTATAGCACATTTCAGTACAAGGACAGCACAAAGTGCTTTACATGATTAAAACATAGAAAAATACAAACAGAATAAAAACAAGATGGAATAAAATGTAGAAAAAAAATAAACAAAATAAAACATGGGAAAATGGAAACTAAAAGCAAATATAGATCATTTTATAAACAGTTGGACTTAAAACTCATACTAATGATGTTTCAGTTAACAGTCTTACCAGAACAGTCAAAGGCAATCCTAAACAAATGTTTTTATTCTGGATTTAAAGGAACTCAGGCCTTCAGCAATTTTACAGTTTTCTGGAAGTTTGTTCCAGATAAGTGGAGCATAGGAACTAAATGCTGCTTCTCCATGTTTAGTCCTGGTTGTAGGTGTGTAGAGTAGGCCTTCTGACCAGTGCCAGAAGACCTTAGTGGTCTGGAGGGTTAATACACTGATAACAAGTCTGTGATGTATTTAGGTCCTAAGCCATTCAGGGATTTCTAGACTAGCAGAAGTATTTTAAAGTATATCCTCAGAGCTACAGGGAGCCAGTGTAAGGACTTTAGAACTGGGGTGATGTGCTTTACTCTTAGTGAGGATGTGGGCAGCAGCGTTCTGGATCAGCTGCAGCTGTCTGATCGATTTTTTTTTTTTGGCAGACCTGTTAAAACACCATTGCAGTAATCAATTTGGCTAAAGATAATTGCATGGATTAGTTTTTTCCAGATCCTGCTGAGACATTAGTCCTTTAATCCTGTAAATGTTCTTCGGGTGATAGAAGGTAGACTTTGTAATTGTTTTTGGATTCCCTTGAATGTGACCTGATCGGTTGTTACTAGCTGAAGCGACTGAAGCTGTGTGCTAACTTTTGATCTCTCCTCTATTGGTCCAAAAAATATTACTTCAATTCTGCTTTTATTCAATTGAACAATTTTTGGCGCATCCATGCATTGATTTCTTTTAAGCATTTACTCAGCGCTTGAATGGGCTCATAGTCACCTGGTGACATGGTGATGTAGAGCTGCATAGTTATTTATATATATATATATATATATATATATATATATATATAAAAAGTCAACTTAACTGTATACTTCATGCCCTGGAAATCTCTGTATTTTATATTGGATATTTTCAGCCCATCTATTGAATTTAGTGCACTAGTTGATCTTTTCTTCATAAGAGAACAGCAAGCACTGCGGGCAAAATATGGCCTTTTTTGACCTTCTGTATATTAGCCACTCCCTAACATTTTTTCCCTTCCATTGAGGGAGGTAGAATAGGCTATGTTAGATACTTTGGGAATTCTCTGCCCTCTGAATCTGCTGGCAGTTAATTTTCCATTGCTGAGAAAGGCTTCGTTTTTGCCATTAAAGAACAACATTCACTCGATCAGAATCAGTTATTTTTGTTTGCCATAACGCGGGATCATTGAAATTAACGGTGTGATCCATCTCTGGGCAACTATGCTCAGACTCTCCGATGGGGCAGCAAGCCCCTCGACCTGCACTGTCCCCTCCCCAACTCCCTGCATCAGCTGGATCTCCTGCTCCACTCTGTCTTTCAGAGTGAACCTGGCCTCTGCCCTCTCTCTGCTTTCTGCTCTTTTGGCGTTAAGTAGTGATGGGTCCGGCAACACCGATGCGTAGGCACAGGTGTCGAGCTCACAGAACAAAACCTGTGTCGATGCGCGTCGAGGCCCCCTCCTCTGTTTAAGGTTGGTTTTTCTCTCTTAACGTAGATGGCTTCCTTAAGCCACCCTTAAAGGGGCATTAGGTTCCAACTCTCAAAAACTTATAATACAGACCTGATTAATTCCGGCCAATCATCACCTCAACTCTCACCCTCATTCAGGTGATCAAAACATCGCTCCTTTACGCCAGGCCAATAACAACCCTAACGACTCCTTGTTACAGAGGAGTGGACCAGTTTCGGTTAATCTGCTGGCTTAATGGCTTTAAAGACTGCCCATTACTAAGGGGATGGACCTGTTTCTGTTGAATTTACATGTCATCTAAGCCATTACAAGGCCTTTGTTGGGCAGTAGTATAGAGCTTGATGCTCCACATTACTCCAGAAATTTTGGATTTTGAAAGCTTCCTGGATAGGAAGCGAAACCTCTTCAAACTACGGAAAACAAGTCCAGTTGCTTTGATTTTTACTTTTTTTGGAATAGCCATGACCTGGATGACTGAGAATCTTCACCAGCAGATACAGGAACTGTTTCGAACTGACTCTGATGCACCAAACTGTGTTTATAAACAGTGTTCCTTCTAAGCTGTGCGCGTATGCATTCGCGGACAGCATCTGGTTTCAGCGCGCAAAGCTACGCTGCGCAGTAAATAAAATCCAAGCTGAACTGTAAACAAAATTATAATAAAGCACATTTGTTTTTTCCATTTTACAACTCTGGTGTGATGGTGTACCACAGTTTTGCTCTATGATCGGAGCGCACCACAGTTTTGCTCTATGATTGGAGCGCACCACTGATCTATGGGTTGGGCAGACGCCTTTATGGTTGGGCAGGTTGCGCTGTGCGTCTTTGTTCTGAGCGTCGTTTCAGAAACAAATGGCTGATCTACCCTGAGTAGGAAGCTGCTACTCTGAGTAGTGATACATCACTCTGTCATACTCAGCGTTTCTGGTTTCAGAACAGATGATATAAGTCAGGATGATATAAGTCACAGCACTCCAGCAGTGAAAGCTGTCCCCCATCAGGAAGAGGAGGTGCTTTGCCTTGACACAGCCGACGTGTGGAAGACTCTAAGTAGAGTCAACCCGCGGAAGGCTCCAGGCCCCGACAACATACCTGGGCGGGTGGTCAAGGAGTGTGCAGGTCAGCTGGCTGGTGGTCTCACAGATATTTTTAACACCTCGCTAGAGCAAGCCACAGTGCCAGCGTGCTTCAAGTCTGCCTCCATCATTTCGGTGCCAAAGCAACCTCAAGTCACCTGTTTCAATGACTACCGGCCTGTTGCACTGACTCCCATCATGATGAAGTGCTTTGAAAGGCTGGTAAAAGAACACATCGTCTCCAGTCTCCCCCCAACACTAGACCTGTTCCAGTTTGCCTACCGACAGAACCGCTCCACTGAGGACGCCATCTCCTCTGCTCTTCATCTGAGCCTTACACACCAGGAGGAGAAGAACACGCAACTGCGGATGCTGTTCCTGGACTTCAGTTCAGCGATTAACACCATCATCCCACAGCACCTGTTGGGAAAACTGGAACATCTGGGCTTCAGCACACCCCTTCACAACTGGCTGCTAGACTTCCTCACCAACAGACCTCAGTCAGTCCGGGTCGGACAGAACACCTGATGTCATCACCCTCAGCACGGGCACCCCTCAGGGCTGCGTCCTGAGCCCCCTGCTGTTCACTTTGATGACACACGACTGCATCCCCAGGTTCACCACCAATCACATCGTGAAGTTTGCAGACGACACAACGGTGGTGGGCCTGTTAAGAGACGACAACGACAGGGAATACAGAGAGGAGGTTGAGCAGCTGGGGGGCTGGTGCAGAGACAACAGCCTGATCCTGAACGTGGAGAAGATGAAGGAGATCATCGTAGACTTCAGGAAGAACCGGTCTCACCACGCTCCGCCGCTCATCAACAGCTCAGCTGTGGAGGTGGTTAGCAGCACCAAGTTCCTGGGGGTGCACATCACAGACAACCTCACCTGGTCTGTGAACACCACGTCACTGGTGAAGAGGGCACTGAAGCGACTGTACTTCCTGAGGAGGATGAGGAGAGCCCACCTGCCCCCGCCCATCCTCACGACTTTCTACAGACTTTCTACGTTATGATACAGGTTCGCATTATTTATTGGCTGTAACTAAAAAAAATCTAAGATATTTGATAAACACATTGCTACTTACCTGGCTCTGGATGGGCATCATTCCTTTGCAATTCCGTTCCTAGACCTGTTCCTGACTCATCCTCAGTTTTAAAAAAAAATATTTACTCATATAATCCCTCAAGTCTTTGGTGTCATCTTCTCTTTCTCTCCTTTCTTTTCTGTGCTCCTGTGATTCTTAGTTTGCAGCGAAACAAACTTTCAAAGTTGCAGCCAGCCGTTGTCCAATATTAAATATTTTTAAAAAATATTTTCTAAACAATTACTTCTGCCAGTATTTTAATGGTCAGAGTGTCAGTACTGGGCCACCCCTCTGTCCTGGGCCTGGGAAAATTGACCCGTTTGTCCCCCCCTGTCAGCGGCCGTGTACACATATACATATATATATATATATATATATATATATATATATATATATATATATATATATATATATATATATATATATATATATAACTGGACTATTGGTGTGCAATACATATCCCAAAGAAAGGCACCAAATGAACATGCAAAACCTGTAGATGAAGTACTAAATGTAGCTGAACAAATTAACGATCTGAATTTTCAGTAACTGAACTTAAGAGACAAAAGGGAGTATAATAGTTGGTGTCAATGTTAAAACAATTAAATCTCAATGCTTTGTAACTGGTGTAATTATTAAGAAAAATAGGACTTACAGCAGCAAAACTGCTTCAGTGTAAAAGAAAACAGCACTGAAAGCAGTGAGACCGGACTATGTGATTTATTTGACACAGAGTGCCATCCACATAAAAAGTTTAAATGTATACCAGCATCAAAATGAAGAGAACTCACTTTTCATAAACATAAACTAGTGCAGTAGAGCAAGAAATGGGATCCAAAGACGAATATTTCCTGAGGTAATGTGTTGGTTTCAAATTTCTAATGACTGACGGAAAGACAGAAAGAGATATGATCTTAGTCAATTGTTGTAAAGTTTAGCATATGTCCAGTTATTAAACAATCACAACAAATAAGGTGAATAGTTCACATTCACTTGGTATTATTTGCCTTCATTAACAGTATTAATTGTGATATTCTAAAAGTTAACACCTCTGTAAATTCAAACTTAAATGTGCATAGTGCAGGTTTTGAAGTTAAATATCTGGTATTTTCTTTCCTATACATGCCCCTACAATTGCTCGACACGTAAAATGAGTTACCTCCTATTTACCGCAGTTGTCTCTATAGGCTGGATTAGTCGGTTCATGAGAGAGGGATTCAGGCTGAACCCTCTGGCCACGGGTGTGACGTGCTGCACGCTCTTGTTCACATCCCGAATACTTTATTTAGAATGGCTTTTCTGATAGTGACCCGCTAGAATGTGTAAAGGCAGAAAATGGATGACATACTCTCATCAGTCCTTGAATCTCTGTTGCAGATCCCAGTATTGCATCATCTTTGTTCTGTGAGGAAAAACAAAAATTGTAAAAAAAAAAAAAAATGAATTGTGATAAGATTTGTGTATTAGATGAACGTTAAAGTTTTGTGGTTTTACAAAGGCATTACACTAATATTAACTGTAATGACCTACAGTAATATTTCACTCTTATTTTGTGTTTTCTGTGCCGTTACTCAGCCCATACAGTTTGGTACACTGTTAAAAGACAACAGTATAGTTAAAACCTACACCAATGTGCAACATTTTTCATAGCTTCTTACAAGGAGCTTTATCCTGTCTTAATGTTAAAGGAATAGCTACCAATGTATTACAGATTTCTTCGTATACATACAACACTGTATCAAATCATGTGGTAATAACTAGGAACATTTAGATTTCTGTTTTTACAAATAAAAAATATTTATTTAGGGGTGTGAAATTCCATTTCTTGGGTATTACAGTATTCATCTGTCAGTGGCATAATACTGTTGTATGGCTTGGCAAACAGCTCCATCCAAAAACAAAAAAACAGCAGGAAGGTTTAGAATGTTTAGAGAAGTTCTTTAGAAACTGCAATACACAAATAGAGAAATACAAGTTAAGGACTTTTCAACATTGTTTTGATGTGGATTTTAAATCAAAAGGCTAAACAATGAAAAGCCATACAGCTTCTTAATAATTTTCAGCTAATTTAACAATGAAAATGTCCTAAGATTAAAAACAAATCACAGAAAACTGAATGTTCTTAGTAAAATAAAAAATTAAAAATAGTGTTCAAGCTGTGAAACATTTTACTGTTACTTACAGGCATATTCTTTGAGGTTGGCATTAGATTAGTGGGGAAAACATCGAAAAAAATCTAAACCTCTGACAAATTTTATCAACAGGAAGTAATGGCAAGTCTACACAGACAAAACATCAGGACAGCCATAATTATGGTGTTCTGTTAAAGGAACCCTACACGCCAGGAAGTCACACAGGTTGAAAATAAAATTGCTGCTGCTGTCTTACACACATGAGCCATTCGTAACTTACAAAAATATCTGATAATTGTTCTGAAAACTTTGTTTCTTGAACAGAAAAAGAAAGCAATTTACCTGAAAATGTATAAAATGTGTATATATATATATATATATAGATAGATAGATAGATAGATAGATAGATAGATAGATAGATAGATAGATAGATAGATAGATAGATAGATAGATAGATAGATAGATAGATAGATAGATAGATAGATAGATAGATAGATAGATAATTGTAAATTAATCCAGATACACTCCTGCGCCCAAGTACTGGGATCAGCTACTTCCAGACTTAGAAAGCCAGCAACCTTTCTGAAAAAAGTCGCCTTAGCTTTCTCCTGAAAGTTGAAGAAGTATGATTAATTATATTAAGGAAGGTTGTGCAACATGCCATTAGACTGTGGTTAGAGAATTTAGGTTAGATAATTTAGGCTCTAATCTTTAGCTTTTTTGGATTATGTTAACTTAGTGCTGAGTAACATTAGTTACAAGCAAAGTTTATATTCTATGACTAGAATAAAAATATTGTTTTTAACAGCTTACTCATACAACACTAAGTTGTTTTGCTAATTATATATCCAGATAATTCAGACTATAGGGATGTTACTTGCTCTCTTAATCATTCTTTCTCTTAAGTTTGCTGGATGTACCACTGCTTTTCCAGTACAAGGGAACTGCATCATGGTTCACTTTTAAGTTAATTGAATATATATTTCATTGCATATCAGATATCCTACATTAACAACAATAAATTTCAACTTGCAGTATTATTTTTTATGAAGAAATCATCAAAAGGCCAATGTGACATTTATCCTAATGATGAATGTTTGTCTACTTCTAACTGAAAATGTAAATACTTTTATTATCAGATCTTCCAAACATCCCCCCCTCCCCGCTGATGGACTTAGTGTATTAATTAATGAACCATCAGTCAGTGTGAGTGTGTGTTGACTCCTGTTGCCTCAGAAACTGTTTGATTTCCTTTTGGAGTTTGTGTCCACGGCTCGCACGCAGTCAGGCTGTTTGAGGAGTGAATATTCATTAAAGTCCCTGTGGAAAACACGAAAAGGCCCGCTGATTCTCGCCTTAAATCAGCTGCCGTCTGCTTTACAAATTGCTAGCCTTCCTCGGCACATAATTGGCCAGTTTCAATTAGCATCTGTCAGAGGAGACGCCGCTGCGGCCGAGTGCTACATAAAATACTACAGCGGGAGTTTTAATGATCAAAATATGTTAAAGGCGGCGTAACGCCACGGTAATGCCATTTGCTTAGCACTGTCACCTTCTCAAGAAAGCAATTATACAGAGTGTGTGTCTGCGTTCACTGTCTTTGGTTATAATATACAGCAGCTTCATAAATCCATAGACAGCTGTGTGAACTGGTGCACAAAAATCAGGAGGAGCTCTGATTAATATGATACTACTTTTACAGGTGACAGTGGGCTGAATAACTATCAAACAATCACGTACAAATTCAAACATGACATATCCTAATGTTATCAAGTTGCTCTTGTCTAGCAGATACTGTAAGCCAAACCTTTTTGACTCTCAGAATTCTTATTAATCAGAGAGCACACCCAGACATTGCACCTTGATCAGTCACACCAAAGAATGTCAACCAAAAATACATGAAAAGGCTAAAATGACTAAAAATGAGGTATTTCAATTAATCAATTTCTAAAGATGTAGTGCCCTTCACAATGCTTTGCAAACCTGCTAAAGATGTGTAAAAAGTCTTAAAATGATTAAGTAATACATTGCAGTTGCATCTCACACAGAAAACTGTCGGAAAAATCCTGACTTTGACTTTATGTGTCACCATAATGACATTTTTGCCAGACACCGGGTCAGAATGCATATACTTATATATACTCAGGACACATAGACACAACAAGACATGACCTTTCCATTTTTTTCCCAGTTGATTGATCTGGCCAACACCTCTCCCTGAGGAGCTTAAGTGTACTTATAGTCCTTAGCAGCCAATTGACTCATTTTCGAAACAAACAGGCAGACAATCTACAATATTGTGCAATAAATTTTGTTACAGAATTGTGCAATTTCCATGGATGCTTAAGCAGACAGTTCATGTGAGACTGAAGTGTGTGAATACACATTTCCATGTGACAAACACTATAAATATTGCTTATCGGATGAAAAACGTGTGTAACCAGTTGTGTGCTTGTAACATTTAATAGATTATGAACTGGGCTGGTGGTGTATTGATTTTTAGCAGGGGGTGAATGCCCTTACAGGTGTGGGAAAGAAGTTGTTTTTAAGTTTGTTAGTTTTTCTTTTAATGTTTCTGAAATTTAACGACATTTATTTTCCCTGATTGAAGTGGGACAAACAGTGCATTGTCCAGGTAAGTGGGATTTGTGGCAATGTGTCCTTGAGGACCACTGTGTCAGACTGCGTACCTCCTCTGTGAAGTGGGTTTCATCATTGTTAAAAATTAGACCAACCACAGTGGTGTCATCTGCAAACCTCAAACCATGTTTGTGGGGTAGATAGCAGAGCGGTCGTGGCTGTAGAGAGTAGGGCTGAGGACACCAACCTGCAGCACGCAGTAGGGCAAATGTGCACTTCCCAGTCTTCACCACCCGGGGCCTGTTGGTGAGGAAGTCCTTGATTCAGGAGCATGTCTGATACACAGTGTTAAAGGCTGAGCTGAAGTCCACGAATAGGATCCTAACACGGTTGTTGAGTCAGAGCCGTATGAAGTGCCAGCGAGACGGCATCCTCTGTAGAGTAATTCTCCCTTTAGGTGAACTGCAGGCTATCAAGGCCAGCAGGGATGACATCCTTGATGTGTTTCAGGAGATTCCTCTCAAAGCACTTCATTACGACAGGGGTCTGAACAACAGGACAGAGTGGAACTCCCTGTGACCTGTGGTCATGCCTCATTTAGATTTAAAGAGACAGCACCAAAAGAAGTTGCTTTCAGATCCACCTCAAAACAGGGGTAAAAAGGGGGAACGTGGGGACAAATTAATGAGGAATTCAAATCAAAGCAGGTCCATTTTATATAGACCACAACTGAAGGATTTTAATATGAAATGGAATAATTAGAAGCATGACATGTTCCCTTTAAACCTTTGTTTTGATTTCCGGTTTTCCTGAGGTCCACATGTAACCTAACACAAAGGCATATTTTTCATACCCACTCTTCAATATGGGAAAGACAAGAGAACATGTCATTCAAGTAAGCCAGAGGGAGGTTTGTGGATCATAATTGACATGTTTCCCGAAATCTAAAAGGCGTCTAATAAAATGTAAAACATGGATATGAGTTTAATGTGTTTTGAATATCTATGTGTTGCAAGTTCTGCGACCTATTTCACAAAACCAAGATAGAGGATTAAGCTGGGATTTTCCTGATGTCCTGGCTGAATTAAGCATGGACTCGGTTTCACAAAAGCGGTAACACAAGTACCATGGCAATTTATTCTGTGCAGCTAACCTGCTCCCGACCAGGTTAACAACCAGGTTTAGTTAATCCTGGTGCCTTCTCTGTTCAGTCATTGGTCACAATGATCAGCCAATGCTGACCAGTGAGTTTTGTCAGTGATTCAGTTTCTTTATCTGTGTGTTTTGGTTGTTTCATCAGCCTGCGTTAAAATAGCACTGATACACATTGATATCCAGTCAAGTACTATTATTATTTTAAAATTACGATGGTAGCCTATACCATTATTAACTTTAATATTATACATGTGAGCATTATTACTGTTCAACTGTGTTTTTGAAGACTGATGTTGTTCTGAGTTTGACAGTAAGACCTGCAATAGACTATCACATGTGTGAATTCTGGAAAGAATAAAGAGGCAAGGGTGTTGTCAATAAAGTCTAGTGTCACACCATTTTCCACGAAATTCTGTGACTCTGGAGGGCACTGTTATGTTATTTGTAATATTTTTATTTTGAATTTCATCGCATATCAGATATCCTACATTAAATTCCTTCAATTTGTTTAAGAGTCTATGTTTTAAGTTTTAAATGTAAACAAAATTTGTATTAGTAATTAATTATTCAAACCTGATATGAGTTGAACATTGTTTTGCAAAGACTGTCTGCTGAAAAAGTTTTATCTCTCTATGCTCTACTTCAGGAGTTATGGAAGGGTCAGCGAAACAGCTCCCTCTAGAGCCAGAATCGTATGGATCAGAGAAAATGGTTCAACACTTTATTTTCCTTATTAATAGCAGCAGTGTATCTTTTCTTGAGTCTAACTGCTTCAGGTTCTCATAAGGCTACATCAAAAGATGTTGCTCCTTTGTTCTGAAGATTGCAACTCATCCATTGTTGCATTAGTGAATCTGTGATCGACCTCATGGTCTTTTGTAGACACACGGGAACGTGCATTAAGCTGGATTACTTACTTACTTACATTACTTTGACATAGTCACGTTTCCTGAGACTGGATAGGGCTTTGTCAAGTGGATAAAGCCGGGACACATTGATCACCCTAGTTCAAGCCTGGCTTTAGCACTTCTTCTGGATTTCCAAATTAGATTTTTGTGAAAAAATTTTTGTCAGCTATGATCAGTATAAAAGCATTTAATAGCTAGTGTGAAGTAAAATGTGCACTCCTACTACATAATTTCACTCTAAATTTGTTCCAAATATATATTTTACGTTGGGTATAAGTAGGTTATTTTAACTTGGGCTTTAACATCGATTTTTCTGAGGGTACCTTGAAATAACTGCACTGACATGATTCACAGGTTGTTTGATTTTTTTCCCCTATCTTTTTTGCCTTAATGGTAGTGAATAAGGCAAAACTTTTCCAGAAGTTTATGATGCTAAACCCGCTAACAAGGTTTCCAGGGCTCTGGAAGAGAAACAGACCCATAGCTTTAGCAATCATGAAGTTTATCTTGCTACCAGAAAGATGGTAAGGGAAGTCATAACATATCTTCAAATGTCACTTTTTTATCCAAAGGAGAATACACAGAGTGGCATCTTGGGGTCACCAAGTCTCCATAACAACCATTAGCTCATGTCACCAGATGTTCATACTATGAAAAAACTCCTTTTGTCCTAACATCACATATGTAAACGTGTAGTTTTTTTTTCCCAACTCTACTGGATAGTTTTCTGCAGCAAACATTCCAGGTGGGCCTGAGCATGAAACAAAGGATGATGAGAATGATGAGGTTTTTGTCTAACAGAATCTTACTCAAACATTCCACCAAGGCTCTCTATGAACTTTTCTGTAAATGTATCCTTGTATAAATTGATTAAAAAAATTAAAGAATAAGCATCTTCCAAAATTTGTTTACTTTACAAAAAATATTTTGGTAAAAAAATGTCTGACACTAAGCTTTATCATTTGCTGATGACACAAAAGACCCAGAATCACACAGGACATAGTGGAGCAGCATTATACAGGCCCTAAAACACTAGTTAATGAACTGCAGATAATTTATCAGTAAACACAGTAGAATTAGTGGCAATACTTATTTAAGTTAGAGTAAGAAGCAGAATGGTCAAACATTTACAATTGCTTCTGATAATATATCAGCTTTATTAAGCATTACAGCAAATAATGCAACAAGGAATGATATCAATAATTATATTTACAATATGCTGTACAAACTTCACTCCAAAAGAGTCACAGTGGGGTTGGTTTAGATACCTGAAATTGAGGTAGTGAAGGGAAATAAAAGCCCAAAACATGTCATATTTGAAAAACACAAAACTGATAATTACTTTTTTTTCTGGTAATTTCTTGTTCACACTCAAGTTAAGGAGGTGGTAATGTACCTTTATAGATGGTCTGCAAACAACCATATAACACCATAAGAAGAAGAAGAGAGGTTGGGATTTAATTTTATGTGTTGCACTGTTCTTTGCTGTGCTTTTTTTTCTTTCTGGAATGTTTTGTAGCATATTTCTCCTTTTTTCATTTAGCTGCTTAGGGCTAGAATTGGGTCTTGTTAGTTACATGGTCAGTGGGAACTCAACTGCTGGAGCCGTGGTGTAATTTTAAAAGCCAAAGATAATCAAGGCTATTAAGGTGATGATTTAACCTTGAGGGGCCTGTGTAATGAGTGAGTTTCCTCTCCTGCAAGTCTGAGTTTACTGGACGCTTCAAAACACTTAGAAGAGTTTTCTTATTTTTAATCATATCTACAATGCATGCTTTTTGTTGGCAAGTTTTGTACCGTCAAGTTATCTGTTACAGGTCGTCCAGCTCTCCAGGCTCAAAAACATATCGCATCAGAGGCGCCCGTTCTTTGCATTTTCATTTCAAGGCTGAAAGGAAGTTGTTGAAAGGCTCAACTTCTCGCTCTAATCCCCGACAGCAGGTTGTCCCTTGCTGCGAGTTTGTCTCCATGTCTTTCTCTTGGCAGCACGATAGCTTTGTACATTATTTGTTGGCATCTGAGTTAAATTATATCTCTTGGTCCCAGGTGGTTTTGATCCGCCAGAAACTGTCCCTCATATCCCTTGCTCTCCTTCTTGTGCTTCATTATGGTTTTGTCTCTTTTTTTCTCTCCACCTTGTGCTGAAATTTGCCAAACTCCTGTCCTGCATGGTTTTAAAGCAGAAGGTGACAGGCAGCCGAGCTCGGGTAGAGAGGAAATCAAAGCAAAGCTCCCACCATCCTGCTTTCCACATCAATATATTACTATTGCAGAAGACACCAGGTTTCATTTTATAGCTCGAAAGAATCAGCTTCAAGGTGAAAATCAGCTGAAAGAAGTAACTGGGCAAAGGGACTTTTTATCACTCTGTCAAATAATTTGAAGAAAATAACAAACTAATTGGAAGTCAATCAAAAATTGTATACAAATGTCAATTTTAGGTGCTTTAGTTTATAAAAAGTCAGATTTTATATAAAATTCTACAAATGTGTTTTTAATAAACCCATATTCCTTTTAGCTTCAGGCCTTAAAGGTGTAAAGCCACATTATTATCACATCCTGCTGGCATATTAGTTGTTATTTTGGTGTTTTAAGCTTTTTTTTTACAAATTTTGCTAGTAAACAAACTCTTTTGTTTATTTACGATATTAAAGGAATTATGTACTGCACATGCGCAGCAGGGGTTAAAACAAGGAAGTGGCTACTGCTATTAGCATCTCTCAGCTGTAAGGATCGGAAACAAATGGACCCAGTGTTCAAACCAGACAAATAGTAGGTAACGAAAAACAGTTTATTGAACTGAAGCGGGGCAAGCAACGCCAACGTCAGCCGCAGGAAACTCTGAGGACAGTAGGTTAGTGACCACGTCTATCAGGAGGTGATTGTTCAGAAACTTCACTAACCTCAGCTCAATGTCCAGACTTGCTCCGGAGTCCAATGGTGGCGTCGGTAGTCGTCGGACAGGAGGATGGTTGAAGCCGTGGAGTGAACGGTAGCAGGATGATCAAAGGGATAATCCAGAATCTGTGTCGGGGAAGAGGTCCAAAGTCAGAGCTGGGTTGTTAGAAATCCGAAGAGGCACCAGAGGATAATCCAAGACGGGGTCATGTCACAGGTCCAGGTACGGTACACAATCATGCAAACAGAACGTATGAGGACAGGCAGGCTCGGAGGTCAGGTCAGGTAGGAGTCAGGCAAAACGGATCCATTAATCAGGTTAAAGGGGTAAGGCAGGCTCAGTGGTCGGTAGACAGAACTAGTCGGGATCAGGAAATCAGAATTGTTAAGTACGCTGGAAAATATCTAACCTAAGGCTTGATCTTAGGTAATAATCTGGCACTGCTGTCTGGTTTGGAAAGTGAATATATACTGTCCTATGCAGGTGGAACAGGTGAGTGGTAATGAGAACAGGGCGGAGTGACAGGTGTGTGACATCGGTGATCAAAACAGACCTCAGTGCCGAGATCCTGACATCAGCGAAACAATGAAAGAATGGTCCAGCATCCAATGAAAAAAAACAAGGAGGCTCTAAGTGTGCTCCACTGCTCCATTAGTGACTTGCAAACCACAGATCCAGAAGGTGTTTTTATTGTTGCTCTGGACTTTAATCAGACCGACATGAAAACTTTTCTCCCACATCTCCATCAGTTTGAAAACTTTGAAACTAGGGTCTTAAACACACTAGTTAGAGCCTATACAAATATCAAGTCATCATTTAAGGCAGCCCCCCATTAACCACATTTACTCATCAGACCATCTCTCTTTTGTGTTAATTCTTGCATACAATGGAATCAAAGGAAAACTAATCGTGAAACAGGTGAGGGTCTGGCATGCAGCATTGTTTTGAGTGCATGGACTGGGATATGTTCAGGGAGGCTGCAACTAAAAATTAATACACCAAAGTAGAGGAAAATGCTGGATATGTGTCTCCATACATTTAGAGGAACATGGAGGATGTTTTTGTGACCAAGATCTGCATTTTCTGCATCAGGTGGGAAGAGCAAACCTCCCCCTCCCATCCAAATGTGTAGAGAGAGCGGGAAAGCCAGCAGAGACAATCATCAGAACAGCTCTTCCCTCAATCCATGACACTGCTTGCAGATGCTGCCTAACCAGGGCCAAGACAGCCATAAAAGACCTCTCCCACCCCCATCATGGACTGTTCACCCTACTGCCCTCTGGCAAGACATGCTGCAGCTTCAAATGCAGAATAACCAGATTCCACAACAGCTTCATTCCACATGTTATAAGACTGCTGGTCTATCAATAATCCTCCTTCCACACATACAAAGCTACTCACTTTTGATGTTCACTGAACTCTATTCCACTGAGTGACTGTACTCTCTGCACCATCACATGATCTGTTCATTGTTGCAATACATACTGGTGCTACATGTACTTGCACTATTCATATTCTTAAACATTACTTTTTGTACATATACGATTTATGTTTTGGTTTGCAACTACATACAAATGTCATACTATTGAAGTTAGTTTCTGCTTCTTTTATGTACTATATGCACCATCATATGGTCCGTTCATTGTTGCAATACAACCTGCTACTACATATGTTAGCATTAATCATATGGTCTTAGAACAACTTTTCTGTACATATAATACATTGTGAATTTGCAGCTGAATGAGAGTAAAGTCTGTCAAAGTCTAAAGTCTTTTATCCCCCTCTTAACGCTAATGGACTTTACGGACCATTTCCAACATGCTCCATTCTTATTTACAACCCATTTCTTTCATATTATGGGCCATTTTTCATCTCACTCATACTCCATCCTTTTTAACAACCTTTTCCCTCATTCGCTTTTATCCCACTCACCAACCTCACTCTTTTTAAGGCACTTTTCACACCCGCTTATCATCTCCATCTCCTTTAATGATGAGGTGATGAGCTATGTTTAGCCAAACAATGTGACGGTTCAAGTGTTTTACTAAATTACATAAAAGTAATGGAATCTGAAAGAGGAAAATAAAGCCAGGCTAACATTTTTCTGTGAGATCTGTTCAGTAAGTTTCTTATTTTTTGACATAATCTAAAGGAAGACTTTGCTTTTCATAACACAAAGAAAAAGAAAACAAGTGGACCCCATTATCAGGAAATGGAAGCAAATTCAGATAAAACTTTGAAATTAGTTTTAATTGGAAAACCTGTCAGTCAGATCAAAAACCTTAATTATGCTCTAAGTACTGTTAGATAACAAGCTTTAATGTCCATTATTGAGATTAGACCCATTAAAGGTTTTAATATGCACTGCATGACTCTGTGTAGGGAATAAATGCACTCGTCGTGCACTCTGTAGGGAACACATGTCTCACCCATTTTTCATCCTGCTATCCAGTAATGGTAGCAAAGCTACAGACCAAGGGCTTAATGGTTCATCTCTATGGAAAGTCAAGACTGTTACAAACACACACACACACACACACACACACACACACACACACACACACAGGAAGAAATATCTGAGTAATATTTGATTTCTATGGGGCTCGAAAGGGCACGTGATTTTGCAATGCATTGTGGGATTCAGTCCCCATTTTCCAGGCCAATGGCTTTTGTTTACATTGCTGGTTCAGATGGTATGCTGTAAGAGCTAGTGATGCAAAATTATTGAAAAATGGACTGTACTAAAGATATAGGCAATGGACTGTACTGACACAAACTAGACCCTGTTCCAAAGGTCAGGGCTGCAGTCGGGTCTAAAAGGCAATTATATTAGAACTAATGCTTGTTTTTTTCCACACACTCTATTACAACAGTTCACCTTTTTCTTCCAAACTAACAGGAGCAATCCCGTCATCACTACTTTCTCTGTTTCTGACACTAAATCACATTTTGAAAGTGGTAATAATTATCAGCGCAAATGAAATCAACCCTTTTTCCAAAGCCATCTGATAAATTTAGGTCCGTTTCATGAATGTAGTGCTGAATCATCTAACATCTCAGGGCACTATTAATACAGAACAGCGCCATACTCTTCATTATATTAATTTTGATATTCACTTAATAAGTAATCCTACCTGCTTATTCAGGACTTGTGGGTTCATGGCTGGTACTTGGTGCTGTATCTTGCTTCAGATTGTGAAGGGCTACAAGACAAAAATTCCCAGTTATATGGCACTCTATCATACTATTATTTAAAATATTTAACATTACCTCGAAGGTTGTTAATGATATTATTTTTGCTCTTGACAGGAAGCAATGCTAAGCAGCTCTTTTCATAGACTTGTCAAAAGCTTTTGATACTGTCAACCATGAACCATTGTCGCTATCCAATGTTTTTTATTACATTTGAAACTTGTTCTCAATACACATAAAATAAAATTGATGTAGTTTTCCTGATCCAGGGGGCCTAAAAAGATACCCTCAGTGTTATCTTCTGGAGGAAATTAAATAGATATTTATGTTTACATATATAAATATCTGGGCATCTTGATTGAAGACTCCCTTGCTTTTAAACACCATGTGGAAAAGGTTTTAAAAATGCTGAAGTTAAAGTTTGATTTTTCTTTTTCACATGCTGCTAAAAAGCTGCTCGTCACTTCAACTTTTGTGTCTGTGAAGGTCTACGGAAATCATTTGTATGTGATTGCTTCGCCACAACGTCTTAGGATGCTTCACTGTCTTGCTTCTCTCAGGTTCATCATAAAATGTAAAATGTCAACATACTATTGTGATTTATATTCAAAGGTGGGATGGCTAGGTCTGGCAGCTCAGATGAATTCCCATTGGTCAACTTTTGTTTAGAAGGAATTACTTGGACTTTTGCCAGCCTATATCTGTACTGCAATTACACAGGGTTGTCAACTCTTATAACTTTCACTCACACAATTTGCTGCTTCTTTCTGTCCCTTTTGTTCAGACTGAGTTGTGCAAAAGGGCTTTTGTTCTCTCAGCACCCTGCTCCTAGAACTTGCTTCAGAAAACATTGAAATTAACTGAATTTATCTCACTGAGTGCTTTTACTTTCAAACTAAACATTCTTCAGGCTGATTCAATAACATGTACTTAATTTTCATAGTTTGTTGTTTTCTTTTAACCATGTAAATATTTGTGTTTCTATTTGTTGCTGCTCTTAGGCCAGGACTCCCTTCAAAAAAGAGGTTTTTAATCTCAATGTCAAGTATTATATCCCTGTTAAAGATTAAAGGTTAAATAATTTATTATGCACCACAGTATCACAAAATTCAGTGACTTGATAATTAACTTGGTTTGCAGGAAAAGTTCAACATCTTTCCTTACCAATTTAATCGTCCTCATCTGACATTTTAAACCGTGAGCTACGACGGAGTATTAGGGCCACACATGAAGGGAATTTTTTTTTTGCCATGACGAGATTAAACTCGACATGTCGACTTTAAAGTCGCCATGTCGACATTAAACTCAACATTTCGAGAATCTCAAATTCAGAACTGCGAACCCGGGTAAGCATCACTAGGGAAAGACGTTACGTTATTGGTAGGCCACCGCTTCCAGTGATGATTGTACAGTTGCATCACGGCAAAGACTACCTTCACACTTAATTAAAACGCAGAGACTGCAGCTGTGGAGCGCGGTTGCTCTTTTCTCCAAACTTTGGAATGTCGAGATTAAAGTCGCCACGATATATCAACTTTATTCTCGAAATGGCGAGTTTAATGTCGACAGGGCGACTTTAAAGTCGACACGTCGAGATTAAAGTCGACATGACATTTCAACTTTATTCTCGAAATGTTGAGTTTAATGTCAACATGGCGACTTTAAAGTCGACATGTCGAGTTTAATCTCGTCATTGCAAAAATATTTTTTCTCTTCATGTGTGGCCCTAATACTCCGTCGTAGTGAGCTAATTTTACTGAAAAAGCTGCCAATTTTTTAAAATTTAGCAGCGTCTAGAAAAATGTCGTAGAGCTTCCCACTTTTTAATTCTAGCTTTCTGCGCGCCACCCTAGCTCTTTCTACTCCATTTATTAAGTGCAATGACGTGTTACGCCAGGGTGTGTAAAAAATACATAGAAAAGAGCTACCAGTGGAGGGAGGTGGAGGCAGCCTAGCAATACTGTAGGGATCCACTCTAGACACTGTAGGGATCCACTCTACTGTGTTATGACTGGACAGAACCCCCCCCCCCCCCCCCCCCCCAAAGTGGACAGAATCGAGTAACATGATTACTAATGTTGATATGGAGTCATTGGTGCAATAATTGAGTCATAATTCTGTTGCTTCTGTAGTAGGGTGGTATTCATGGCATATAAAAAATACAACACTACTTATATGTCACCCAAATAACTCAGGTCTTCTGCTGGGTTATTTAATTCTGGTAATATTTTGTGACCAAATTTAAAGGTTACAGTAAACAAATTTGGTAAATAAAAAAGACAGATCCAGCATCTGTGGAATTCTTGACAATTTTTGGGATACCCATCAACAACCCAATGCAGCTTCCTGTCAGGATATTGATGCTGCCCCTTTTTGGCCTCATATTATGTTTTCTTCTTCCAGCAAAGTGGGGCATGTGTCACAAGAAAATGTTGAACTGGATCAATGTCTTCACTCGCATCCAAGGGCTTTTTACTCATCACCACTTTTTTATGAGTAAAACTGTAGACTAGCTTTGTGAATGTTTTAGTAAAAAAAATGTTAAAACTGAAAAAAAGAGGAAAGGAATCAAGACAACCAGCAGCAAAACACCAAGGGAACACATAATCAAAAACTGCAGCTTAAGTCTCAAATCATGTCATATTTACACCTCTAAAATAAACCATGCTGAAGATTAAATTATTTATTATAAGCTCTTATCAAAAACTATTCCGTACTTTTGCGTTCAGTGTTGAAGAAAATTCAGTTTGATATAGGATGCTGTACATTATTTGTGTAATACTGTGAGCTCGTCAGAAGATGATTAAAGTGTTAATATGAGTACATAAAAGGGATGTAAAAGTCATGTTTGTCATCTGTTTAAAGTTTTTGAATCACAGATGTTTAGTCTGAAGAAGAAAAATTTCTTTTTGAGTCCTAATAGGTTTCATCTCAGTGGGATTTATGAGTAAATGTTGTCACGTGTCACCCGTATGCGTACTTTATTTTTTATTTTTTTTTTGTATTTAGCAGTTAAAAGCAGCTCGGAGCTCAGAGAAGACGCTACAGTTAAATGATGTGATGCAGACGTGGAGATAAAACTGACATGAAACGGATGCATGAAAGAGCTGAGAAGAGCTTAATTCAGATTTCTACACGGTCACCACGCATTCAGCCTGACAACCTGCCGTCATTAGGAGTTGGGGAAGTTCTTTGAAAGTAGCAAGCTTGTGATGATTCACAATCACTTACTGGAAAAGACAAAAGCCTCCAGGCATTTTGATTTGAAACCACAACAAGGTAAATTGTGGTTTATTCCAATCATTTTATCTACTTCCACATAAGACAAGTGTATAGTTTTCTTCTAATATGCAACAACAAACAATATTAATAACTAAAGAGGAGGTTTAAACAGTCATTTAATGTTAATCTAGGAGCAAATATTGTTGTGATTATTAATGATTCCCACCAGGTTATATGGAAAAAAAACGAAACATATAGAAAAATGCTATTTCTCTATGATGCTTTATTAATTAGCAATGATTGCGTTGACTGAAGTGAAGCAGCTGTAGTAGAGAAGTCAGCTACAACACAGGGGAATGAAGAAAAGGACCAGGAAACGCTAGTATTATACTCCAGATGATAAAGAATCTCATCTTTTCGAGAAGAATGCAGAGGTAAAAGAGATCCATACCTTTAAAAACACAACTGAGTTAATGTTGACAGTACTGGAAGTAGACAACGCCAAACAAAGGTGGCAGCAGTTAAAGATAAATTGCATATGATCAGTCTCCTTCATCTTAGTCTCTGAAAAAGGTACGCTACTTCCAGGTTGGAAGTCAGTCTGTGTCTCAAGGAGACGATGTCAGGGATATGTTCTTTCAGCTCTCACCAATGGTTATGAGCTATAGCTCACGACCAAAGATCTAAAAAGTGCTGAAAATAAATCACAAGCAATTAACATCTTCTGTATGGAGGTCAGGCTTTTTCTTAGATATAAGTAACAAAATGTAAGTGATATAATTCCTTAAATACTCACCTGGAACCTTATATATAACACTTGCTTTCACACAAAATGGGGCCTGAAACGTTTGCATATCACTTTCCACACAAAATTGGAATTTAGAAAAAAAATATAACTTGATGCGAAAATGTGCGGTCCTCACAACAACTCTAACCCATATGTACACTCGTTTTGGAGACAGGGGAAATTGGTGACGCAGATGGTAACGTGGTGAATTGCAGCCACACTGCATCCCCAAAATGTTTGTTTGTTTAAGTGTATACGATGGACGGTTGTACTGGAACTGATTTTTCGATTGCAATGCAAATTGTAATTGATAATAAAATTTGATTGATTGATTGATTGATTGATTGATCATGATTCCTCTCATACCTTCAATCTCCCGCCAAATCAGACTTTATTCCTTGATCAACTTCTTCAGCACCTAAGTGTTATTAATGTCTGCGCTGGTGACACATAACTTCACATTATTTTTTTTTATTTAGCTTCCCAGCAGAAACCTGCAACCTCCACATCCCTTGTGAATCCCCGCTCCCTCATGAATTGTGTCCACTCCATCTGGCTACGCCAATATAGCCTCCTGTTTTCTCCCAGTTATTACTTACTTTTCTTTTCTTGGTTATTTTTTTTCTCTTCCCTCTCGCTGATGAAAAAGCATGACTGGTCCTCCATTTCAACAGAAAACGACAAATAGAATGATCTACAGTTGTCTTTGCTTGTTTTTTACTCCTCCACCGACAGCACATGTTCGTATAGAATAGGGATATTCTATAGACAGATAGGGAAAACACATGTGGCTGACAGGTTTGTACCCTTTTGGTTACTGAAATAAGAAATAGCAACGCACCATTGTGCCTCCCAGTGGGTGCACCATCACCTATGCATTTATAAACTACTAATCGTAAATTATGAGAACACTTTCATTTTTGATGTGAGGTCATTAGACTTTGCCAGAATATGATTTTTACTAATTAAAAGCTAATTTTGTTACACACTGTCCCTTTAATATATTTTCACGTTAAATTCCTGTACAGTAATATTTTATGCAAAAATAATTATTTCAATAAGGGATTACCTGACAAAGTCGCCTGGATTTTAAAGCAAGAAGTTGTCTGCTGTATTAGTGATAAAGCCATATTCTTTATCTCTGACTGGCTGAATGTAACAGAAACATGGACATTCAGTGTGATTGGGTTGTTTCAGAGCATCTTGGCGATCGGAAGAGCTCCAAGGAAGCGACATTTAGAGCCAGAGAGGAGGCAGCAGCTCAACTCAGCTGTAGAAACACAGAGGAGTGTCTGTGTGTGTGGGAGAGTGCGTGTTTCAGGGTGTGTGTTTGGGCTCTAATTGGCAGAACCTTCTGTCAATCACGAAGCAGGAAGGGTGGTCACACCTGACTGCACAGGTTTGATTGACAGGCCCAGGGGACCAATCACAGAGCCAGACCAGCCTCAGACCACCTGGAGAAAAACTGTCTGTCTCTCTGCAACCACACAACGGTCAAAATTCAGCTTTCCAAACTACTTTATTTTTATTTTTTAAACGGATGCTGAACTTTTTATCCATCATCCCTCCAGCATCCATTCATCCATCCATCCGTGCTTTCTTCATGGTGCTTCATCCACCAGAGACCTTCCTGCATATAAATGAGTGTAGATAGAAACGTTGAGGGCTGAATGTAGCTCTTAAATGAAATTTGCCTTGTTCGTAAAAGGCTTTTACAGTAATGCAGCTCTAATGGCTTTTGTCTTTGTGTGACTGAGTGTGTGTATGAGTGGATTTGTGGTTTTTGAGACCAAGGCTGATATGAAAAGACCAGAGAAAGAGCCGGACACATTTGCCGGATGTTACAGAGGCAACTTTGTCACATTGATAAAGTAATTTAAAGAGATGCATTTCTGATTTGTATATTTATCCAGAAAGCTTTTGGAGTGAGTGTGTTTTTAACATGTTCAACCATTACTAACTGCTGATTAACCGTAAAACACATTTACTTTTGCTGCCCTAAATTACAGTCATGATAAAAAAAGAAACTACAACCTCTTTCAATTCTCTTGTGTAATATGTCAGGATATTTTTTTAAATAAAATAAATGTGTGTGTATATATATATATATATATATATATATATATATATATATATATATATATATATATATATATATATATATATATATATAGTGTAGGTGTACAAAAACACAGCAGATTCCAAATAAACAGGTAATTACTTTAAAGCAGTTTGGGGGGGAAAAGGATATTTTAGAGGGAAAGCAGCAGGCAGACACTGCTGATTGAAAAAAAGATAATTTATTAGCGCAAGCTATCTTTATAATAGCAAGTTTACTGCTCTGGAACACAAGTGTGATTTAATACAATACTCAGGTGGACAGAACTACACCAGAAAAGCAATTTTTGCAGCCCATCAATCTGGGAAAATTTATTAGTAGCTGATGCACCTAATATAATTTTGTGGCCAAGTTTCGATCTCTGTTTTTTTTTAAATAAAACTTTAACCAGCAAAAACACCTTCCTCTTTATGAACTGTAATGTAAGATTTCCTGCTGTGTGGAGTTGTTAATTTTGAGGAGGATTGGCAACATTTTGCTGGTGTGAGAGAGCAGTTGCTGTAAAATAGTATCTCACTAAAACTTTAAAACAAAGGTAACAATGATGAAGCGTTGACATTTTAAGCAGTGTTATTCTATATTAACAATTTTCATGTCACAGATGCAGCACTTTTTTATGTGTGTATCTTCTTAAAAGAGTAGATTCTTATATAACATTTGTGATTTCCAAAAAGCTGCTAGCATTTCCAAATCCAGGATGTTCCACAAAAGACAGGTTAGACTCTTGAAAAGATCAAACAGAGCAGCAGTGCTGCACTCAGTTCTGCTTTCCTTAGTCTTTGCTAAAAGTCTCTCACTCAACCATAGCTTTAATGAACCACATACATGTCTCCTCATGTTATATAAAACATAGCTTCCTTTTTAAATAGCTTCCTTCACCTCTGTGCCTGTTTTCATTTACACTTTATCCACATTGAAAATAGTTAACTGAGTTTTCTTCTACCAGCATGCCCAGAGAAAATTGCTGTTCTCAACGTGACTGGTTAGAACTGAGGGTTGGTGTGTGAGCTGATCGGAAAAGGGGCAGTTTCTTTAGTTTCTGACTCGCTGGTTATCAAATGATTTAAAGTAATTCTACAGTAAGGAAGATGCTTCACATTTAAACCATTGCTTCACATTTCCAACATTTAGGACAGATTCACATATTTTTTCAAAAAGTAAAATAAAAAAGCTCTCATGCTCTACAGGCATTAAGCATTAATGTTTAAATTCATGACTAAAAAGGTAATAAGAAAGTATGACTGGTTTGGAGGGGTTGAAGAAAAAAAATCACATGGCAGCGTGACTTAGGAATTCAAAATAAGATCCAGATGAAAAATTGTCCTTTTGGACACACATGCAAAAGTGAAAATGCTTGACCATAATGCACACTTCCATCTTTGGAGGAAACCAAGCGGTAGAGGGTTGATGATTTGGGAGCCACAAGATAAGGGCAGCTTGCAGTCATTGAGTCAATCAATGAATGTGACGTTGTCCTACAAAAAAATTTAAAATAAAATAAAAAAACATAAAAAAAAAAAAGATTTAAAAGGACCAAAGTAAAGTGCTGAATATTTCAGTAAAAGGTGGTAAGGAATTGGCTGATCAACCAATGAGAAGAATACAGAACATAATAATTCATAAAAGAAGTCATGGGAGGCATTTGATTTTTTTTGTCTTTTCGTGAAATATACAACTATGGCTGCTCACAAAACTTGACAAAGTGCCTCAATAAATCTGTTGTGAAAAATATACTATTCTTTACCAGAACTTATATATTAAAGAAATTAATTTTATGCTTTTTTCTTGCTGCAAAAAAAAGATATTATTATTACAGGGAGTACCGTGGCAGAGAGTGATGAAGAAGCTGGAGTTGATTAAAAATTAATGGCAGACAATAGTCAGTAATAAACTAGAAATTGCTAGTCATTAAAAACAGCGAGGTGTTTCTTATTATTTATTATCAAGGCGTCAGCAGTCGACCATCTTCAGCCTCAGCTCGAAGTTCTGCCTCCACCTTCTGACAGCTTAATTAATGTGCCTTAATGCTTTCTGAGAACCTCGTCGTTTAATTTGGCATGGAGTAATTGGAACGGGAGATAGTGTTTTGTGGCACCAGATCCATTAAATGGCAGTCCTTTCGACAGGTACTGTAGTGCGTATGAGTTATAGATGGAGTAAACGCAACACTGCTGGACGTCACTTTTCCTCTTTGTGAAAAGAACAAAGATACAAGGTTAAACACTGTCCCTTATTCAGGATTTTTAATATGAAACTAGTTAGGCCGACAAATCAGTAATACAATACACTGGACCTCTATTTATACACTTTGTTCACATTTTGTCATGTTGTAACAACAAACCTCGATGTGTTCTACTGGAAGTTACTGTGACAGACCATCACAAAGTAATGAATAATTACTGAATGAATAATCATTTTGAAGTAGAAGGTAAGAAACATATATCTTTCAAATTAAATTTGCAAATAAAAATCTAAAAGCTTTGCTACATTAAAAAAGCCATTACTTTGTAGCTCTGGCTTTATGTTTTGTGTCATTCTGCTGGAAGTATAACAGATTGTTACCTTCATCCAGCGTGTCATAAACTCTGTCCAGCTTTCCTGTCTCTGTTAATAAAACTACGAATGGCACTGTAACATACTATATACCCTAAGAATAATACTGTCACTACCATGTTTTACCATGGGGATGGTGTGCAGATATTTTAGTGCACAATAATCTTTCTTTAACACATTGCAATTTAGCTTTGTTGTGCAATCAAGCCATGAGGAATAAAATCAGCCTGAGTTGGAAACAACATAACATGAGACTTTTACAGGCACTCAGGGACTGCCTTTCACAGCAGGGGGTCTCACTGTATGAAGACTTGCTGCCCCGGTTAATAGCTCTCTTTCGCCCACTGCCCTAGTAGCAGCATTTGCGAGAACACCCTCATTTTCCTCTGCGGAGCGGAGGATCTGACTGGGGTTCCGCAGATTGGATCGAAGCTAAGTCTGCAGTCTATCTTCTGCGTAACCAGACGGCGAAGACATAATCTGTCAATACCAAAACCAGCCTTGTAGCCTTTCTCAGCTGTTGAAGGCAAGCTGAGTCAAGAGCGGTCTCCTCCCCTGCGGCTAGGCCAAGCTGAGAGAAAAGCTAACCTGAAGTCGCCGGCTGCAACCTGCACTGGCCTTCACTGAATATAGCCACGGTAGGAAATGCTGTATGGAGGTCCCCGATGCTGGAAAAGCCGTGCAGAAAGCCCACGATGCGACCCCCCTTCACAGGCCGACCACACCCCCTCCCCAGAGCCGTGTAAAGCTTGCCTAGCCAGACCTGTCTTCCCAAACAACGGCTGTTTTCCCCTTTTGAGCTAGCCGCCTGCTCGCTGCTGAGAAAACCAGCTTTATCTTAGAGTTAATTCACTGCAGCGGGATGCCCGTCACCACAACCAGAGACAACGGGAGAGGTTTGACATATAGTTTAGAATGGTTTACTTAATGTGTTTTCCTTGTGTTTTTAAATCTTGACTGAGCTAACATGCTAGCCCCTCTAGTAGTCTGGAAACCAAGCTTTGCTGATGTGGTTCAAGTGCATTTTTACGATGATAAAAAACTTTATTCCCATAAGGGTTTTATACATTGATGGGATATTAATGTTTGTGTTATCCGATCCACTCTTTATGACCAAATAGAACTTAAGGTCTTTTTAAAGTAGCGCAGAATGCCCGTACATTTATATTTAATGGTGTTTTGTATAACTTTAGGATTAACCCATCAAGTGACTGATCGCTACAGCACCCCCTAACTTCCGGGAGGAATAATTGCATTAATAAAATCAAGTGTCCTAAAGATATCGATTTCTACTGAGCAATTCATTCTGTAAAACTTTTTTTTTTATCAAATAATATTGTTTAATTCATGATTTGCATTGTTAATGGGTTGAAACACATCAAATGTTCCAAATTAGTTAAACTAATTTAATCTCATTGCACATTCTTTAAGATGAACTTTGGTAGTCTAACTTAGATCTGCAGTGAACCAGGATTCAATCAATCATTCTGATGATGGTTTTAAACCATTCTATTTGTCTTTTGTTTCTTTTGTGTGTACATAGTTCCTTAGCTTATTTTTATCTTAATTTTGCTTAGTACTTTTAGTTAAGCTTCACTAGCCTAGTAGAGGGGATTTGTTCATCGAAATATATTGTTAATTCAGATAAACACCATTCTATAATGGTGTTCTCTGAATGTTCATTTTTGTTTCTGTTAATAAATTCTTGAACTTGAAGAGCAGTTGTCACTCCTTTATTCTGTATGTGTGCAGAGTTTGCTGTTAAAAGAATGCCAGTGCTCAAATTACCTTTTCAACTATTCTCCTAATATCAGCTGTTTGGGCTGATAAGCACCAGACAATACCTGACAGAATGAGTTTTTTTATCAAACATTAAATAACTTAGAACAGTGTGTTAATAGCACAACAGCTTGTAGTCCAGCGTTATATCTTAGTGTCATCTGATCAGAACACTCATTCATATTTATGTTCTTCCTACATTGCTTGTTGCAAAATGGAAACTGGACTTCCTATAGCAATGGCTTTATTCCTACTGTGCTCAATCTCCCCTTCATCAGTAGGGACAGTGACATCCGTATTAATACAGACTGTGGAAGAACCACAGTGCTGGTACTTTTGGACCTCAGTGCAGCAATTGATACTGTTGATCACTCAATTTTATTAGAGTCTGGAAAACTGGGCAGGTCTTTCTGCCACAGCACTTGACTGGTTTACATCTTACTAGAAGAACAGGGACTTTTATGTGTCAGAAAGAAACTTTAAATCCGAGACTACAAAAATTGCATGTGAGGTCCCACAAGGTTCTATCTTGGGGCTCCTCCTATGCGGACGACACACAACTGTACATTGCAATGTCACCAGGTGATCATAAACCTATTAGAACATTATGTTTTTGGTGCGGGGCATTGAGGTATGCCATATTTATTTATCTTTTGTTGCTGTTTGGCTTATTTGCTCATACTCATACCTAATTTCAGTCATATGTACTTGATGAACTCTTCACACTACCTCACATTATATATTCTGTTGTGAGTACCAAAGGGGGTTTGAATGCCACCAGTGGTAATTGTACTATGGTTGAAGAAACATTGGCCTATCATATTGTGAGAAAAAAAACAGAGTTCTCTATTCCCTCAGTGATGAGAGTACAGCTAAGAACGTGCCTCTGTCAGTCCTACTTTCAAAGAGTCTGATAGGAACATTAAAAAAATCCCTTTCATTAAAAGTACTGATTCAGCAAAAAGCAACTCCGTCCCATCAGAGGAGGATCTTTGATAACCGAGATCTGTGGCAGGATAACAGAAACTCTGAAAATTATTTTGATTAAATACTTTTGCTCTTCACACAGTGATGAAAACTGCAATGCATGATAGCTCTGCTAGAGGTTCTGGACAGATGAGAACCACAGATCTTAGACAGAGAGAGAGCGGTAGATACAAAACAAGAGGAACAGTAGACAGGTGGGGGGAGGGGGGTTAGACAAGACTTATAATGCTTATGCCAGCAGGTTAAAAATGATTATCTTGCTGTCTGGTTGCAACGGTGTGTATGGAGGTCTGACAGCAGCCAGCGGCTCTGCTCATTAATGAGAAGGAATAACTGTGTGCGTTTCAGTGTTGAGACTGTACTGTTGTCAAGCGAGTCCTGACACTCCTTTACCATTCAAATGCAGGGAAAGCAGCAGTCTCTAAATTTATTTTTGCTGTTATGCATCAGGCTGTACTTTTATTTTTTTTAAATAACACATTGTGGGCTGTACTATGACAATATCCAAATGAAAGCCATTATAAAATAGGGTTGGGTTGTTTATAATAGAGAAGGACTTTCATTACTTTTCCTTTTATCCATCCATACAGTGGCTCTGTGCCGTCAATTTAATACTCATTTCAGGAAATGTCAGTTTAGATGTGATCAGGAAACAAAGACATTCACATCTCATACTTCATGAGATTTCATATAATGCATTTTTTGAATATAATGGCAGGAAAAAGGTGTTGCCCCCTTAAGTCTGGTTCACACGGCAGGATTTTAAAATAGTCAGCAGATTTTTAAAGTCTGACAGACACCACACGTTACGATAAAAAAATCCTAGATAAAACAGGTTTGCTCGTACAGTGTGTGGTGTCCGGTCAGACGGCAAGCTCAGCACACCACACAGGAACAGATTTCACATAAAATCATTCAGATATCAGATGGGAAACCTTTTTGAATACTCACAAGAACAAACGGGTGTTCAGAGTAAATAATCATTGAAGACCAGGAAGAATAATGCTGAAAGTTTGTGGGAAAACTTTGTTGTGTTTCAACTGAGAAAAAACACAACAAAAAAAGCCATGAGTTAAAGAAGGGGAACAACGCGACTGGGGTCTCTACGCTTGCTGCACTATGACGTGGAGGCGAGTCAGTTTTACTCTCTCTCTCACCTCGCTTTCTGATTGGTTACATGTCACAGTCAACAGGATGCATGCTTGTACGTCTTCGGGAGACACCACACATGCTACGATATTACGGCAATACAATCCAACATGTTGAATATCCCCGCTTTAAGATCGGAGTGGTCCCGAGTTCTACCGAGTGGACTTGATCGCTCTTAACACGCCACACACGGCTGGATATTCTCTTAAGATTATTTAAGAGACACACACCGATAATCTGCACCTCTCAGAAGGGGGAGACGGGGATGAAAATCAGGAAAAAATCATGCCGTGTGAACCAGCCTTTGCAGATTTATTTATTTATTTATTCAGTGTTTTTTATGGCTTAATAATTATCATAAACCACAGTTTTTGGAAATCTGAGATCAATTTAACTTGCCAAACTAAGGCCTGATTATTGCCTGACAACATGAAATAAAAAACATTTAAAAAAGAAGCACATCATGCCCCTATCTATATAATTCCACCAGGAAAGTGTTTCAAAGCCAATTGTAAAGGCTTTGGGAGTCAAGTGAGTCAAAGTGAGAGCCGTTATTAAAGAATAGAGAAAACACAACAACCTACCCTGGAGTCTCCTGCCAACCAAAATGACTAAAGGCACGGTTCCACTGGCCCGCCCGTTTTCTCCCGCCCTACTCGGCTCCGCCCCACATGGATTATTGTCACCCATTTTAGTGTTTCCACCAGCCTATAAACAGTCTATGTAAACAATGATTCCCCCACCCTGTCCCTGTCCCCCACCATCAATTGACAGTTTAAAAAAATCTGTAAGAAATGATAAAGAATAACAATACATCTCTGTAAATGAAACATAAATAGGATACATTTTATTTCCATATCTGTACATCTAAGATTGTCAGGGATATTTTTAAGGATTGATCCACCGGGGTAAATATCTGGATCACACATCTAATAATAAAATAAAGCACATCCTCTCTGATCTATGTCTGCACTCCAGGAGAGTTTTGATGCAGGTTCCATACCGTTGCTCTCTCCGGCTGTTTTCATCCACTGAGTAAAAATTTGAGATCATTTACCTCGTTAATGCGAGAACACGTTAATAAAAATTATTTTTAACCGCAATGACATTATTTCTAGAGGTTTGATTTTCGAGCTAAACAACCTTCAGACGTTTCCCTGGATTGAGTCTGCAGAGCGCAGAGCTCCGGAACAACACTGCTGTTTTGCCCAGAGGATTTTGGAATGTGGTTATCATTTAAAGCTTAATATTAATTATCTTGCCTCATCCATGGTGAAAGCAAAGAGAGCACATTGATAGCTTTAAAAATTTTTAACTGCAGTGATATTTTACAGCTTTGATTGCGTGATTACTACCAGGTGCGAGCATCTCTGTCAGAGGAGGGAACTGAGGCTTTCCCAAGTTTGAGCTCTGTTCAGCGGCCACCTCTGTGAAAGTGCCTCACTGCTCCCACCGGGTGCTTTATACAGAAAGGTGAGTGGGCAGCAGGGAAACGCATACATCCACTGCCTCGTACCGCATGAGGTGGATGGACACTTCGGAGACGAAACTTAACAGCTTTCAGTGTGAAATGAGAAATGAAAAAAATGCTTTTTTGGAAGGAGTGCATTTTGTACAGTTGGTGTGAAACTAACGCAATATTTTAGAAAAGGAACATCTTATTAAAAACAAAGTCAAACATAGTGGCAGCTGTGTGGTGGTCCTGGACTGCTCAGCTGCTTCATGCCTTGGGCTTGTTGTGATAATTGATAGAACAATGAATTCTGCTCTTCAGAACCCTGAAGGAGATTGTCATACCAATCAGCTGACCCTAACATCAGGCACACTTGCATTGTGAAGTAAACCAGCTTTGAAGTATGACGAAAAGGGGAAGAAAAAGGTACAACAAAACCTTTGGATGGGCATAGGCAAATTCAGGACTAAAATCCATTTCAGATGCTGCTGTACTTAACATGATGTCACAGCACAAATCTGGACTGTATGTATGATTAGTTACTTACCACTTAAGTAGATCATTAAATACCACAACATCATGACCTGCATGTGAGGCGATTTAAACAGTCTATGATTGAAAATCTTTCAAGAGTAATTGTGTAGCGCAGGCAAAGGTTTTCAGGATTGAGATTTTTTTTCCCACATATTGATAAGTAGATATTAAGCATGTAATTGTAGAAGTATAATAAAATTCCACTGGATAAATCTCTTTGGAAACCAGAATTGTCAGCCTGTTGATTAAATACATTAATTCAGAGAAATTACAAAGCAGGACTTTTAGACATCAGAAAGTGTGCAACACAATTTTCAACTATGTGTTGCACAATACTACACTGCACAGTTGGGCTTATACAACAGTTCTAATGTCAATCCTGTCCATCAACACTGCAAACTGGATCAGAGAATTTAGGCGACCCTGCCAGAGTCCAACGTGTAAAGGAAACAAGCTAGATTCTGTGTTTAAAATATGGGCTTATGCACAGATACATGGAATGATACCCTGTAAAAGTGAGTCTTGAACCCTTGGGGGACACAGAAACACAAGAAAATTAAAGTCCATTATCACTTTAGCATCCCCATGACAGTAAATATGTGGGAGACGTCTATGACCAAAACTGTTTAGAGATGCTGAGAAGTTTCTCCCATTTCTCCAACTCATGTTTTCTTTAAACTGTAGAAAGCAGATCAGCTAAAGAAATCCTTATTTTATACACTTTCAACTAATATTAATCTGGTAGGTTAGTCTAGTGTGACTTGAGTCTATCTTTTATCTTAGTTTTAATAAGTGCTCCTCACATATTTAATGCTTTATATCCTAAAATTAATCTGCATTTCTACAGTCATGCCTTTAGGTCTCTCATTTGAAGGGAGTAAAACTGCTCTTAGTCTAATTAAAAGTAATAAAGTGCAGGTCTCCTGATTGCAAAATGCAAATGCTAGTAAAAAAAAATATTTTTCCTACCTGCTTAATGACTTTCCCCCAGAATTTATCAAATGTTTTGACTCCGTTTCAATTAAAACCCAAATATTCATATTTCAGTTTTCCTAAGCTGATCTGAAATGGGTTAATTTATTTTTCCAAGAGGACGTCAAGGTTCCTGCTGCTCGCCGGGCAGACAGCACTCAGGGCTTCAAGTGAATAGCTAATCATCCAACTATAAAGGTCTGGGTAACCTTTCTAACACAATTTCACAAAAGACTGCTCTGTTTGTTCTGCTCGCAGAAATAAAGCTAATTACAAAAAGCAGCCCAAACGTCTTGACCTTTCCCACTGGGTAATTACAGCCTCTCATTGCTTTCCTTTATGTTTTTTCACCTTTTCCTTTCACCCGGTGCATTCATCTTCATGGCAGCCTCATCCTTCGGCACTCTGGCTTCTCTTTCAGCCGGATGGTCAAGTGAAAACAGACAAATGTAAACTTGAAGCTGCTATTTATCCACATGAACTATGTGCTTGCCTTATTTCACTTAGACTACAGGAAGGATCCACTGCACTGTACGGCTTGTCGCTGTGATCTTGTGTGAAGCATCCATGTGTTTTCAGCTGTTAAAAGTTTGCCTGAATGTAGATGGAAAGACTTCAGATTTATAACCATATTTAATATCCCCTGGGAATATTGTGAACTATCTTTTCTCCATGTCAACAAAGGTCTTCCAGAGAAACATGCTGCTTCTGTGTTGTAATGCTGGTTGCCTTTCACAGACTTGTTTTCATTTCAAATGTCTGACGTCTGCAGGGTGTTTAAAAAAGAAAAGTCTGATTACATCAAAACTGATGTTTACATCAAAACTGTGTTTTACCTGCACATTTTTTTCATGAACTGTTGATCCTTCTGCAATGCGGTTCAGAACTTCTGATCCGCTCTTTATTTATTTTTTATTTTTTTTGTCCATGCATGCAGGACATAAATTGTAATATTAAAGAATAAATTAAAAAAAATGTCTAGATGAAATAAACACTTGAAATATTAATTATCCTTTAAGTTAAACTGTTCCAATTTAATTTACCAATAAAATTTCAAGTTCTTCACAGTGTTGCAGTTGGTAGGACAGTGGCCTTGCAACAAGTAGTTTTTGGTTCAAACAATAAAATTATGCAATTTTCCTGCACTAACACAATTAGATGGTATGTTCTTTGAAACTCAGCAACATTTGCATGGGTACAAACACCCTTTGCTTAAAAAAGCCACACAAGCAGTAGTGGGCACAGTTGTTCTATTCCGACAACAGATAACTGCGTTGCTAGCTTTTTTTTTCATTCACTGTAAGTCTAGAAGCTCACAGACTGGTGTGGTGTGAATATTATTCTGAAGTCACTATGGTCTCACTCCACTCGGACATGTGAGCATGGCCCCGCTGATTGCAAGGCCAAATGCTGCGTAGCTACTGTGCGGGATGCTGATTGTTCAGGATAGACTGTCTTTGTTTTGTCTCATGCCAAGGCCCCTATCGAGTATTAGGGAGAGCTGAAAGCGAGGAGGGGCAGAGACAGGGCAGACGCAGACTGCAGCGGGACTGTGGGGTGCGATTACTTTCCATCTATGTGATCTATGCTCTGTTTCTCAATAAAAGTGCTGGAACTTCATCACTCCGCCGTCTCCTTATTCAATAACTCTGGGAAGTCAGTTATTGTTGTTTAGAACTCCGACCACAACTGGTAAGCGTGAACCTTATTGGATTTGATACCTGTAAGTATGATAACAATGTTCAAGATCAAACAAGCCTAAATTGGAGGCAACCTGACTTTTGCTCAGTTTATTTCTGAAAACGTTTTGACACCTATCCAGGAGTTTTTGTCAATTCTGGTGGCTTGCACTTGAGCCACCTGTAGTTGGACCGCTGCTCTTTTTAAGGACATGGAGGCCCATCCTCCTAGGTGCATTCTAAGTAAGATGCAAATCACTGACCCACCCATCACTGTCCTGGCTTGCTAGCAGCTATTGCTTGGTGTGAGTGGAGTACGTGGTCACCGGAATCAAGGAAAGACAATTTATGTAATCTCTTTGGAATGTGTTAGAAGACAGAGTTTTAAACACTGGGGGAGTTGGAAGCGCAATCCTCAGTAATGGCTTTTCTCTTTTGACAAAAATGGGTTCTTTCACCCCTCTTTCAAATCATCTGTTCTTCTTGTCCATAGTCCGGAAATAATTGTCGTCAAAACTGTGTCCTTTGTTCTTGAGGTGCAAGTGGACTGCTGAATCTTGCCCATAGCTGCTGGCCTTCATTTGCTCTGATACATGTTTATGTAGCCGTTGTTTAGTTTCTCTGATGTAGAAGTCTGAGCTGTCGGTTTTGATATTCTGTCTTTGGGATGAGAGTAGAAGCTGAGGTCTTTCTTTGGACCCTCAGTGACAAGAACAGAAGGTGAGGAAAATCGGTAGATTACAACAGATTCTACCTTTTGTAATAGGTTCTGTTTTTTTTTAGAGGATTTTTGAATTGTATAATCATTCCATGTTTCAAATCAAACAGTTCAGTCATTAAAAACCCAAATTCATGTGACATTCATGCCCGCTGATGAAATAGTTTCAGTGAAACTGTAGTTTTCAGGTTTATTTCTGTTTACTGGTGAACATAAATCATTTCCTTTTTCCTTTACTATAATCAACCTCTTTTCACTTGTGTTTTGCTGCTATCATTTCCTTCTTTGTGTCTTAAATTTGAATTTCTCTTGCATTTCTCTCATTTTTACTTCTTTCCGACCCTAAACAATTTTTTCCCCTTTTCTCTCCTACTATGATTCAACAGGACCATAGAGGTTTGTGTCCATACAAACTGCCGTTTACTCGCTCTCCATGTTTTATTATTACCATCATCACCTCAGTGTGTAGGCATCCATTAGGCAAACTCATATCCAACAATATGCAGATTCTTCCATTTGCACGGATCATAAACTCCTGCAGGCCTTCTGCTACATCATCACCGCCTCCACCACCACCATCATCATCATCAGCTCCATCAGCAGCTGCCAGCGGCGGCAGGCGGCAAACCCAACATCATGGGAAGTAAATTTGTGCCCCGATTCACTTCGAGTTGCTTTCATTAGTTTTCACCCGCGGCGCAGAAGTCAGTGAAAGCAACATGTGAGCATATGTGAGGAAGAGCAGTGAGGTCTCGATCTATAGGATATCAGACGGAAGGGCTGAAGTATTTCGTTTTATGTTGTTTTATGTGGAGTTCATTTAATTCCATGTTCATTTTGTAACATCCTCATCCAATTTTATCTATTTATGTTTATATACAGATACTGAATAAAATTGGTCCAAGAATGGAATTATAAGGAACACCATGAAATATAACAAAATTATATGCTATGAATAAAAATCTCCAACTGATATTTAATAATATTGAGATACAAACATGTCAGTATAATACAGATTCAAATTCTTATAAGCTACCGGTAAGGAAAAAGTGAAGTTACAGTACATTAAACTTTAATTACAGAGCACTTTAAAAACAACCAAAGGTTACCAAATTGCTGAACAGGTCAACGGTAAATATATAAGGACAAATAATGATTCTATAAAAACAATTTAAAACTCTCAAGGGTCGAGGCAGATGTAATGTGCTTTGGCATTCTGTTCCAGAGTTTAGATGGTCTTCAGCCTGGTTTTAAGGACTTTGATCAGAAGATGGTTAGCTGACCTAAGCGTTCTGATTGGATCATACAAACTATGACAGTTCTGAGGGGTAATGGGGTGCCAGTCCATTAAGAGATTTAAAAGCAAACAAAATATTAAAATTATTCTTCTAGTGCTGTCATGATTTAGGTTTTTGTTTGTTTGTTTTGGACTTTTGCGGATTCAGCTCTGTCACCTCTCAGCCACAGAAACCACTCAATCAGCTCAGTCCACTCCTCAGCCACCACCCAATCAGCTCAGTTATCTTCCAGCCACCACTGTGCGCCTGATCATGTCCACCTGCTGCAATTAGAGTCAACTCTGCTCACATGTTCCCCTGTCTACGCATGCCTGCCTCAGCCAGCTCATCCCTACCAGAACGTCTCGTCTTGCCTCATGTACACTGCTGCCTTGGCACTCTCAGTGTCTGTGTGCTCAACCTGTTGGACTCTGAATCTTTGCCTGTGTTCAGCCCTCACTGACGTAAGTTCCAGTGTTTCTGTTTTCTGTGAGGTACAGCTGCTTCCCCTGCCCGTTCTGGTGGGTCGCCGGTCAGCACCTTCTGTTCTGGTCAGCTCCTGCCTTCAGCATTCTGCTGAAGTCTGTCACTGCATACAACATAAGGCACTGTAGTATTCTTTCTGCCATTCACACCACCTGCATCCTCTGGTCTTCTGCCCATTACTGCCTGCCTGCCTCGTCTGCCATTTTCACATTGTGCAATAAACTTTTTAATAACAAAGCCCTGTGTCTGGCTGAATATCGGGTTCTCCAGCAGCACTCTTAACAAGTGTGCCAGAAGCCACATTAGATAAGCTAGTATGGATGATATGTAGGCATGCTTTCACTTGCCGGTAAGACGACTGCTCTATTTTGCATTTATTGCACATAATGTGTTCATTTCTGGTCAATCCTATAATAAAGTGAATTGTAACAATCCACCTAGGATGATATAAAGGAATGGATCACGCTCTCCAGATCCTTGACTTTGGCTAAAAGTCGTAAGGCCGAGACACACTGCTTGCATTCGAACAAGCAGTGAACATTTTTTTTCTGACACCTGACTGTGTGGAGGGTCCCCTACGGACCACTAGACTCACAAAATTGAGTATTCATGAGGGCAATGTACCTGAAATTATATTATAAACAAGTCCGGCTGAAAACGTAAAGCAGCAGTCGTTGTTTGAATAAGTTCAAATTCAATTCAGTTTCATTTATATAGTGCCAATTCACAAGACATGTCATCTCAAGGCACTTTACACAGTCAAATTCAATCAAATCATGCAGATTGGTCAAAAAGTTTTCTATCAAAGGAAACCCAGCAGATTGCATCTAGTCTTGAGAAGCAGCATTCACTCCTCCTGAAAGAGCGTAGAGCCACAGATGAAAGTCGTCTGCATTGTTGATGGCTTTGCAGCAATCGCTTATACTGAGCATACATGAAACGACAGTGAAGAGGAAAATTCCCCTTTAACAAAAAGGAAATCCTCCAGCAGAACTGGGCTCAGCGTGAATGGCCAATCTGCGTTGGCTGACTGGGGGTTTAGAGGAGACGGAGCTGAGACACAAAAAATGCACAGTTCAAAAAAGAATGCTGTTTTACTTATCTATTTTTCTAGATTCATGCATTCATAAGTTTGAGAAATGAACACTGCAATACACCAGGTCGGTGTCTCCAAGTCGTCAATTAACCGTCTTCAGTTGGTTCAAAATACCGCTGCCCGCTTTTTAACCAACATTCTCCAACACCAGTATATCGCACCAGTACTTTTTTCTCTCCACTGGCTTCCAATTTCTTTTAGGATGGATTTAAAAAAAATGCTATTTGTTTATAAAGCCCTTAATACTCTTGTCCCTCCATACTCTTGAGCATTCATAACCCAACTAGGGCCTTAAGGTCAACAAACCAGCTCTTTTTAGAAGTCCCCGGAGCTAGGTACAAAAAGTGGGGTGATCGCACCTCCTTCGCTGGATCCAGGCTCTGGAGCAAATTGCCTCTGGATGTTTGTACTATTAACTTTGGTGATTTAAAGCAAGGCTTCAAACCTATTTATTCAGACTGGCTTTTAACATTCAGCAGCACAGTGTCATATTTTGTATTTTATTTTGTACTTGAATTTTTTATGTTTTTAATTATGTTTGTATAAAGTTGATTTTATGTACAGCACTGTGGTCACCTTGTGTGTTGTAAAGGGTTATATAAATAAAAGTTGACTGATTGAACTTGATTGATTCTCTACCTCTGAGCTCCTACCATGTTTATTACTCTGTATCACAGAGCAGACAATGTCCACACAAACCCAGGAGCCAGAGAGAAGGAGAAATCAGACAAAGGCAAGCCCTAGAGAAATGTGGTTATCACAGAAAAGCCTCCTGAGAACAATAAGTGGCCATCAGAGCACTAACAATCGTTTGGTTCGCTGATTGTCCTCTTTTCATGTGAGCATCCAGTTTTGATTGCCGTCTTTAAACTTGTTGATCCACCATGCAAAGGTACTGCTTATAAAGCTGAGTTTCCCTTTAACTCCTCAGACTCTTGGAGAAGAGACAAAACTTTTCAACAAAGACGAATTCATCCACAACACCTACTTAATTTTAGTTTTTAAATCTTTCTACCTGGCTTAGTAAGATGCATCAGGACTGTTTATTGAAATGTTGAATTTATTATTTGTTAAGCTATGTGTTTGTGGGACGAACTTAACTGGGGACAAACCTGGCTAGGAATTAAGTACAGTTTACATTGCGGTTCAGGGATTTTATTTACCATTTTTCCCAAAGCAGATGTGATTTACTTTGCCAACGTGTCTCTCGTCCTGTCTGACTCATGGTCCCATTAAATTGATGCATAGTTCTGACAGATAGAACAGGGGCCTGCTTTGGTCGCAACTATGCAGATACAGTTGTCGAGAACCGCAAGCAGTCTGCACAGCCCCATTCACTTTAACCCGATCTAAGTTCAACCAAATGTGACTTCACACTATCCATTTTTCCGTCAGATAAGACACATTCAGATCTGGTGTGTCTCAGCCTTTAGTTAGTAAAAGTTTGACTTGATGACTAAGTTCACTTGCCTTTCATTTAAAATCATCATGGATCACACCAGATGACTGGAGAAAAGTGAAATAGGGCCTAGAGGACTGGGGAGATCAGAGTCGCTGTGCCTGAACAGAATGATCTAGTAAAAGGTTAAGCTGAAATACATTTTGACCCATTCACTCATTAAACTAAACTATACCGGAATTTATTTTTGTCTGATTATGAGAGAAAATTTTGACGCAATGTTATGACTTAAAAGACGGAATTTGATTATTTATTTTTTTCCGTAGGAATAAGCAGCGAACCGGGGACAATCCAGCGCAACTTTCCCTGGCAATGGCTCAGCAAGGTGAGGAGCCTTTGCTAAGCAGTAGTTCATACAGCTCCTATAGTTTATTTAAAGTTAGATAAACACAATGTGACTATAAGGCAGTAGTCACAGGATGACAATAAATACAAATCAGTGTGTCATCAACATAGTTATGGTAAGAAATTGTATACACTAATAATCCAGGCTATTTGAGAAGTGTGTAGATACTGAATAAAAGGGACCTGTGAATGGTACCTTGAGGAACATCACAAGAAATTTACAAATATGTAATTTTGTTTAATTATATATCTCTGATTCATAACAAATGCAGTTTACAGTATAATTGGATCCATTTCATATGCAATTCCATTAAAATGAATAGTGAAAACATTCCAGTTCATACCAAGTCCAAATAATCTAAAACATTTAGATTTAGGATTTAGTCAGATAAAATCCAATTCAATCCGAGCTAATATGATGAGAAATGTTATAATTTTGATTTGCATCAGCACTCCTGCTGTAGCCTTTTGTTATAGGTGAGGGATTTTACTGAATTTTGTGGCAATCTCATACTAAAGAATGACAATAGTTCTTACCTAGAAATCAGAAATGCCTTGACTAGTTTTCCTGCATGACTCTGAAATAGGACATTTCTAAATATCTTACTTGTTCTGAAGGTTGTGAATTATCTCCTGGATGGTCCTAGACTTGAGTTGATGGTACCTCAACTACGTCTGTGAGAATTTCACCCTAATTCTTAAAACTGAGATCACTAGGTATGCTGGCTACTATAGGCAAGATAACTGACCGGTCATAACTATCCCCAGAATCCCCCTTAAGCAAAAACTGAACTTTCTCTTTAACACATTTTCTAAAATTGGAAACGCATCTTTTACTGGTGCTATAATTTTACTTTTGGGACATAATTGGTGCACATACTTAACATAAATCCAAGCCTCATGCTGATAGCTCTAGCTCCACCAAACTCTCCTGAGATGTTGGCAGAAGTACAAGTTATGTCTATCTGTTGTAATGCCATTTAATTCAAGAAAAGAAAAAGGCATGGCTCTGTTTGAGAGTTCCCTTTGTGATTCTGGTTTCCAATTAGTCTGGTTTAACTTCTGACAAGCATTTACTTGTTTTGCATAAACAAGTGTGATTCGGGATGACAGTGGGCTGTCAGGATTTTTAACCAGATCACCAAGTTTTGGCTGAAATGACTGTAAGTCAAGGGTTTTAGCCAGCAATGACACAGCTGGATGCTGCCTGTTGAATTTAAGTGGCTCCCTGTTCCTGCTGCTGGCTGTGGGCAGCTGGCAACTCTGCTAATTAATGCAACCATCAACACACAGAGTGCAAATGTGAGAAATGACTGTCCTAATACATCCTCTAAAACATGGAGACTGGTGCTTGTGAGTGAATAATTTATTTATATGTTCAATGGCTTCCTCAGATTTGCAATTACTATGGCCCTTTGGTCTTCATGTGACAAATAACTTGTTACTTTTCATATTTGTACTCTTGCAAAGTTGATATTTTTGGTAATTTTAAAGTTTGGGATGTGCTCTGTTTATTTTTCACAATTTGCTCAACCCTCCCTGCAGACTTGAAGCTTCAAATGAATCCACAATAATAGAGAAGTGAATATTCCATCTTAATTGTGTTGTTTTATACTTCATGGAACTAAATACATCATAAGTCTTAAATCTTACAGGAGGTGCTCACAAAAATGCCAAAGAGTCTTAATTTCTTGGAGCTTTCTTGGAATAGTTCTCAAATATATATTTTTATAAGAACTACTCCCTCACTTAATACAAATAACTCTTTCACATCTGATTTTTTTATCACAGAGGAAGCTTAACAGCATTCTTATCCATTTGCAGTCAGAATTTAAAGAGTGTTTTTGCTCCAACTCTGAACTCAAATTTCAAAATAGTGAATGGTAGATGGGAGTGTTTGTTTGTGTGTGCGTGTGTGTGCGCGCGCTTGTGCTATTAAGTACATGTTACATCTTTGAATTTCAGGGTTTCATGTTGCACGTCATGGTGAAACAAGTAACTCTGTATTGGTCCTTGACTCTTTTAAGATATGTATGAAGTGTTTATGTCACCATCCAGGTGACATGACAACAAACCCCACCAGTCCAAATGACAAACATATTCTAATCTAACATTTTCCCATTGTAATTTTGGCTGCATGCATTGCATTATTTTATAGCAGGAAGGTGAAGCTCTGTTCCAGGTCTTCTCAGATTTATCTAACAGGTCTTCTTCTAGGATGACCATATAGCCCCATCTTTCAACTCCCATCAGCTTCCTGTCCCTGATGAAGAAAAAACATCCAGACGGCAAAAATATGTGATATTTCAAAAATGGAAATGGTAAGTTAAGGGTGATATTAGGTGTTTGTGTTCTGCCACAATGCCTCTCTTCCATTAATGTCAAGATTTGTGGAGTATTGATTGATAAATCAGTTAGTTGATAGATTGTCCTAGCTTCACTGTGTAAAACAATGACAATTAACTCTATTATATTCAATTCTACCTGAGCTGTGAGTCTCTGAAGCTCATCTGCAGGTACTATGGGCCTCTGGCTGCCTCACTGATTAATAATCTGTTTGAAACAGCCTATTAGCTTAGTTGGTATACGTTTAGCAGTAGTTTAGCTTTAACAGTTTAATAAGAGATGTCTGAAGCTGTGAATATTTGTTTAGAAACTTACTATACAATGAACTTCTTCACAAGATTATACCTGACCTCTGTGCTGTGTTTCTTGCTTTTTGTGATGCTGTTTGGTCACTAATGCTTTCTTACAAACCACTGAGGCCTAGCTGCAGTTTATTTATGTTATCAGTTATAAACCAATTCAGTCAAATGTCATCTCAAGGCCCTTTATTTAAAACAAACAAATACGCCTTTATTCCAACCAAACAGAAAGATTCAAAGTCAATTACATGCATTCAAAATTTATCCTAGTTATCATGCGATGCAGACAAGTTCAGTTTATGAATCACATTGGTAAAGTTCTCCATCTAAAGAAACCCAACCTCAATGCACTTACTTCCAGAAATCAGTCCTTAAATAGACAAGACATTGTCTGTTTACTAATTGGGGAACTTCTGAAGGCAACTCGTTGCACTGGATTTTAAACAGGGATATTAGATTTGAAAAAGCAGAATATATATGCTTTTCAGATAACTATTTCTACAAATCATTTAAAACTATATTTTCCCTTCCACTTCACACCTGTGTACTACTCTGTGTGGATCTATATAAAAAAAATCCCAATAAAATACATTGGAGGTGTGATTGTAATTGTAAACATTGTAATTGTAAATTTGTGGAAGGAGAACAAACTGTTAAATTAGTTCATTAAGCATCTATACAAGATTCCCACATATTCATTTGTTGAATTTCCATACTGATATTTGATATTTGAAAATCCTAAGCCCTCAGTCTTTTTTAGATTGCGTGGAAAACATGAATACTAAGTTTACTTTAAATTTAAATCAAACGTTTCTTCAGTAGTCAGGCTTTAAATATGAATATGCTAAACCATCAAACTCCAATGATGAATGAGTGATGGACAAATGGATGGATGGACAGACAGTCAGAAGGTGGAATGAATAGAGGACAGACAGATGATAGATGGGTAAATGGATATACTGACATAAAGATTGTGATAGCTGATGTAAAACCGGATGTATGGATGAATCAAAGGAGAGATATCGGATAACCTCAAAGATCGATATAAGAATTGATGTATGGCTGGATGTATGGCTAGATGGATGGATGGATGGATGGATGGATGGATGGATGGATGGATGGATGGATGGATGGATGGATGGATTGATGGATGGCAAGATAGGTAGACATTTGAAAGGTGGATGATGAATAGATTTTGGACAGATGGATGGATACATGTGTGGCCTTATGGATAGATGAATGATTGGATAGACTGACAGGTGGATGGATTAATGTGTCTAGACATGGATGATTGAATGCTGGATAGACAGAATATGTATTTTTTTTTTTCTTTCACAACTTTGCAGACCTTGAAAATACTTGACTGAAATTCCCTACTTTTCCAGACTGTGCAGAAACCTGGTATACACCCCACTTTGCATATAATGTTCAGCTTAAAGTTGGACAAAGTCACTTTGTGAAATTCAGATGTTTAATTAAAAGAGAGCACAGTCTGGAAATATATACATTTGTCTTAAGTTGCCTAAACTTGAAAAACACTTAAATAACCTTTTTCCTAGACTTTTCCAGAACATATAAAGACCCAGTCAGATTTCAGACTGATACCACTGAATGGCTTGACATAATGGGCCCTTTTTTAATCTCAATATCTGACTTAATAAAAAAAAAAAAAACCTGAAAGCAAAAAATAAGGTAACATTACAACATCTGCTATAAACACCTGTTAGTTTGAGTTGAAACATAGTTATGTGCAGCTACATCTGCCTTTGATACTTGAGCCACTTTTTGTTTCATTTGATTGCTTAAAGTATCATTATAATCCAACAGATTTGTCGAACATAAGGCCGATATCTTAACATTTTTTACACACAGTCTCTCTGTTTAAGGGGCATTGTAGTACAAAGTTTTGTCAAAACAGCCTCATTCTCGACTATAAAAACAATCTTCATTGTTGGAAGTCTGAACACCATTAGAGATCATCCTCTTCCAGAGACGATTGTGTTCCCTCCAGCAGCAGCATCATCTGGTGGGACTTTTTTGCTCCAACAGTGAAACTCCCCCCCCAAGTGTTTATTGATTTCCACTGAGCACATTTCTCTCCGCCAAACAGCTCGCTCCTTTTAGAGCTCGTGTCTGACAGCTGAGGCCGGCTCGTAGCCCGTGGCGATCGTCTGTGGAGTGGACGAACACACGGAGCAGACAAAGACTCGCCTCAAAGCAGCGGCAGATGTCCAAGTGATCACTGCAGATGCTGCCTTTCATTAGACAGCTGACAGCGCCGCTAACTGCAGCTTTCACTGATTGGAGGAAAAATATCTGAAAGGAATAAAGACGAAGAGGGCTGCTCTTCTTGGAGTTCAAGTTAGAACAATGTGGGCTGTTGTAGATGAGAATATTTTGGTACCAATCGGTTGGAGAAGGAGCAAGAGGAGGCCTGTGTGTGGCCATTGGAGACCCTGCCACTGAACTGATGAATCGATTTGAACTTTCCTAAAGAGGAGACATTTGTGGTACTCCAGTTTTACATTTTCAGCATTCCGATTATCCAATTAAAATGAAGTTACCTCCTGTTGGGTCATAACTCTGCCAGTCTGAGCAGAATGTTTATGTCAGTATTATTGAGACTTATGAGTACTGTATGACTTAGAATACACATTTTTGGCCTGGAGTGCATGAACTGAGGAATAATAGGCATTTAAGTTTATTTTTTTATATAGTACTCTAGTTCCACTTTTGTTGTTGTACACACTGAAAGACATGCCATGACCTTCCGAACCATGGACTAAACTGGACTTGCTTTTGCACAAGAAAATGTTCTTTTTTCTCTTCTGACTTGTTTTTAAAAACTGAGAAAAGTGAGCAAGTGCCAAAATTTGTCAGATGGTATACAATATTGTATACAATAAGGGAGCCAATTGGTGTGATATATATATATATATATATATATATATATATTTATTTATACGTGTATATATATATATATATATATATATATATATAGCACCAACAGGAAAAGGTCAGTTCATAATTAACTTAACCAGAAGCTGAAGCATCAAAATAAGCTTTATTTGCCAGATATGTGTACACATAGTGCTTTGGGTGGTGAGCATGACTGGAAAAGCGCTATATAAGTTCAGTCCATTTACCATTTACCAATTACATACCAGGGATTTGACTCTGGATTGCACAATGGTCATGGTGTGCTTACTTATACGTTACACAATAATGCAGTGATAATAATCAAACATAGTCTGCAGTACAAATAACATATAAGAACATGCTATAAACAAGTCAATAAACAAATTGAGACGAATACAATTTATTTTAATTATTTATGTTTTTGTTTATTTCACTTAACAAGTTGGATATATATTATTTGGCGGTAACGTTTCAACATTCTTCGTTATCTGTGTTGGAATCTGCTAAAAGTCACTCACCATGCATACTTTCCTAAATCCAACAAATCACCATGAAACTCAAATGTTTGTGTCCTGTCAACTCTGTTGTCTAAAATTATTTTCAGTATCTACTGACCCCCAATAACAACGGGTGAAGTTCACTACGCATGAGTCACGTCTCATTTTTAAAATCAATATATTTTTATATCTTGCTTTTCTTATGACTGCTGTTGAGGGTCTGAATAGCAAATGCATTTTTATAAGACTTGAAAGTCTGAAATTTTTTAAGTAAAGTGCCTTGTAATTGTATTTTTTTTTTTGTGTAGTCCAGAAAATAAAACATTTCAGTTACAAATCAGGCTTACAGGGTCATGATCCTTTGGGCATTTTTGCTAATAAAAAAACAGAAATTGTGTCATTTATATTTAATGGTATATTGTTCGTTAATAATTGTGACCAGTGACCTCCATTGCCATCAGGACTATGAAGTCAACCAGGGGTCAGAAGATGTTGAAATGCATTCATTCAGTTAATTATATTGATGATCTGCTGAATGTTTTCTTAGTTTTAGAATCCAATGAAAGAATCTGTCCAACTCTATGTCTCCAGTTTCCAACTCTCTAAGCATGGATTAACTGAACCAAGGGAACAGATTTCTGCATGATGTTTCTTAAACTAAAAATATATATTTTTAATTATTTTATATAAAAAGCTGCATGCAATTTTTTTTACATTTCAAAATGTAATTTCTAGTTTAACAATGTTTAGCTCAGCATTAGTGCAATTCTACAATAAGATAAACGTCACCCATCATATAATATTGATTAAAGCAAATTTTACACTGGAAGTTAATAGATTTTTCTGTCTCCTACCACAGAATCTTCGAACCAAACATTCTGTCATGTCTAGTGGGTTAGAAGCTGGATCAAAACAATGACAGAAACTCAGGACTAGAACTGACTAGTACTGACTAGAAGTATTTAATAATAACAGCATGCAATTTACAGGACATGGAACATAAGCAGAACAGGACATGAAGCATGAATAGGAACACATGGCAGGTCGACCTGAAAACAATCATTGGAGAACTCGGGAACAAGAAACGAATTCTGTAATAAGGACGTGAGGTAGGCCCTCCCAAGAGAACACAGAGAACTCAGGTTCAGGAGACAGAAATAACAGGAGACAACAGGAGGATCCAGTGGAGAACATCCAAGGTGGAAAGAAAATACTTAGGTAAATTTGGTGAGAGAAATTGGATGCAGGTCTGCTAATCAGGAGATATGTGGAGCAGCAGAGGAGGAAGGTAACCAGAGAGACTGAGGAAGGGAGACTAAGTTATACAGAGTGAGCTGAACTAAGGCTCCATTTCCACTGTAAGGTGTGAAGTATTACATGAAGCTAAAGGTTGATTTCCTGCTGTTGTAACCACAGAGTGAGCCTCACCTTCACCAGCCTGTCCACCTTCCAGCGTTCTGCCAACCTCTGCTTCTGGACACACTTTTTCCCTCCTTGGATTACCGGATCCTCATACTGAGTAAGACACCACAGCTACAGTAACATTCTCATTTCCTTGAACATCCACCCACCATTTGAAATGTCATACAGTAGCCAGACCAGTTGCTGTACCCAGAGTCTCAGCCTGGACCATCACCCCTGTCACACATTCTAAATAAACCTATTGAATTTATCCCTGTGTCTGTGACTGTTGCTGCTTATGAGTCTGTTGATCATGACACCTGATGCCTGTAAAAAGTCTCACATTTCATGATTCCAACTTACAGTCTTATTTTATGTTTTCTTTTGGTTGAAGGTACAACCCCATTAACAAGTAAATGTGGCCCAAATCAGATTTTTTTATTTGATTTTATTTTATTTATCAGGTCAGACGTTTAAGAACCTGAAATCAATTTGCATCTGATCTTTTTGAATGTGACTCCAGTGAGAACAACCAAAGTGGACTGAATGAGTCTTTGACGTCACTTCAACACGTGTCACAACCTTGCAGCAGCTAGAGGTGATGCAACAGTGGAGAGAAAACCCCTAACCCTAACCCTTTAACATGGAGGAAAACCTCCAGCAGAACCAGGCTCAGTGTGAACGGCCATCTGCTTCGACCCACTGGGGGTTAGAGAAGACAGAGCAGAGACAACGAGCACAGAAAAACACATTGATCTAGGAATCTTTTCTATATTATATGGTAATAGTGGATGATCTGCATCCCCTGCATGATGTCACAGGTAACAGAACGTCAGACCAGGTGTACCTACTATGAAGAAAAAAATGACAGGACAAAAAGTTAAAAGCTGAAATAACAACAAACAGTGCATATTGCCGATATATATTGGCTATAGCAATATAACTACAGAGATAGCTCAGGGTAATCTAAGCCACTCTAACTAGAAGCTTTGTCAAAAAGCAAAGTTTTAAGCCTAGTCTGAAAGTTGACAGGGTGTCTGCTTCAAAGACCAGAACTGGGAGTTGGTTCCACAGGAGAGGAGCCTGATAACTAATAGATCTGCCTCCCGTTCTAGTTTTAGAGAATCTAGGAACCATCAGTAGACCTGCAGTCTGAGAGTGAAGTGCTCTGTTGGGACCATAAGGGGTAATCAGATCTTTGATGCTTTAGACTTTAGACTTTTAAACTTTAGATAACTTTTTTTGTCATTCGGTATGCACAAAGTGCGTACAGAACAAAATTTCGTTTCGTACAGCTTTTGTAAATCGCAGTAGAAGTTAAATTCCAGTTTTAGGTGCGGCAGAGATACGTGATGGCGTTTGATTATTAGCGGCTTTATACTTGAGCAGGAGAATTTTAAATTCTATTTTATATTTAACTGGAAGCCAATGAAGGGAAGCTAGATTAGGAGAAATATGATCCCTCTTGTTGATTGTGTGTAACTTTGACTGTGTCCTTGCCACTGTCACACCCGAATTTCCCCAATTTGGGACAATAAAGGAATTTCTTATCTTACCTTATCTTATCTTAATGTTGGCTTGGCAAGTCGACTGACAATGGCATATACTAACCTAAAGGAATAAACTAAAAATTTCAGGGACCAGAACACAAGAAAAAGGCAAGAAACTATATTGAAAGCAATGAACTAGTATAACAACACCTAGATAACATGTAAACCAGGAGAATAATGAAAAGAGACAAGAAATACAAAAGTCCAAACATCAAAAAATCACAGCATTTTCAGGTTGTCATGAAATAGCAGCTTTGAGAGTCAAGGAGGATGTTGCTCAGATTTAAGTGGAGGCCCAAGTTGATGGCGTCCATCTCCCACCCAAAGAAATATATAAAAAGTGTCTGAGTTGACCCAGACGCAGTGACAGATTTTCTGAGGTTCTTGGTGATGTGCTGCTTCAGCTTCTTCTCCTCCAGCTTGTTATTATTCACCTCTGACAGAAATGTGGAGGCCCATGCTCATCTGTCTGGTGCTTAAAGAAGGTCACTGGATGTCACATATTTTGCTGACAACATAAAAAAGTTAAGCGAGGGAAATCACTCTTTGTCTATACAGACTTTCTTTACAATAATAGCGGGAAGAATTTCAGCTGGCAGGGCTGATCAAATGTTGCTGCACTGTTCATCAGAAGTTTTATTTTTTGTATCAGAAATTATAATGAGAAGCACACCACTTTTTTCTTTTCTAATCCTCAACTTCTTGGACATGTTCTAGCAGTTTTTCTCTTAAATAAACCTAAGTAAATAAAGTGTTTAAAAGTTTTATACAAATTCAATACTAAAGGATTATCATTCAAGAGACATTGCAACAACCATCCATTTCTCTTCCCTTGTCAGTTCTTTACCAGTAGTCAACAGATGAATTGTCAGTACTTCCCGAACTGGTCCATCCTGTGATTTATGGCTAACGCTGGTTGGCAAACGGCCATATGTATGCAATTTAAACTAAAATAAATGTAGAGCCACGAACTTCCCCATTATTGTTTTAGGACACTTTGGCCCACCCCCCCCCCCCCCCCTCAAAAAAAAAAAAAATACAATAAAATATAACAGTACCTTGAGAAATCTCAATAACACAACATTTAAACTTGAGTAGCTGATTTAAGATGGAGCCCTAGGAGGCAGGCTAGCAAACCAGAGTAAGAACCATGCTGTTAAAAAATATATAAATATTTGTAATAAGTTTATGTTCTTGTTTACAAGATTTATATCTTCTTCAACAAGCTCCATTATCCCCTTGCAATGGCCTACTTGAGGAGTTTCAGTCAGGCTTCAGAGCTCATCATAGCACTGAAACAGCTCTGGTGAAGGTCATTGATGGCCTCAGATAATGAACCTGTGTCTGTACTTGTCCTGTTAAATCTCAGTGCTGCATTTGATACAGTTGATCACAATATTCTCCTACAAAGACTTGAGCATACTGTAGGGATTAAGGGGAAAGCATTAGGCTGGTTTAAATCTTATCTGTCGGACAGATTCCAGTTTGTTCATGTTAATAATAAATCTTCCTCAAACTCTAGGGTCACCTGTGGAGTACCACAGGGTTCAGTCCTTGGACCAATTCTATTTACTATATACATGCTTCCGATCGGCAAAATTATCAGACAGCATGGGATTAATTTCCACTGTTATGCTGATGATACTCAGCTATATTTATCCATAAATCCTGATGAATCCAATCAATTACTTTGACTGCAATCATGTCTTGATGACATCAAAAGCTGGATGACTTTAAATTTCCTGCACTTAAATTCTGACAAGACCGAATTTGTAATCTTTGGGCCAGAGTCCTCAAAAAATAAACTTCTTAACCAATCAATTAATCTGGGTGGCATTAACTTGGCCTCTGGTAATAAAGTAAAAAATCTTGGTGTTGTTTTTGACCAAGACATGTCATTTAAATCCCATATTAAACAGGTTTCCAGAGTTTCCTTTTTTCACCTCTGGAATATCGCCAAAATTAGAAACATTCTGTCCAGGAGTGATGCTGAAAAACTGGTCCATGCATTTGTTACTTAAAGGCTGGACTATTGTAATTCTTTACTATCAGGGAGTCCACAAAATGCAGTTCAAAGCCTTCAGCTGATCCAAAATGCTGCAGCAAGAGTTCTGATGAAAATCAACAAGAGGGATCATATTTCTCCTGTTTTAGCTTCCCTTCATTGGCTTCCTGTTAAATCAAGAATAGAATTTAAAATTCTCCTTCTAACGTATAAAGCCCTTAATAATCAAGCTCCATCATATATCAGAGCTCTGATTACCCCGTATGTTCCTAACAGAGCACTTCGCTCTCAGACTGCAGGTCTGCTGGTGGTTCCTAGAGTGTCTAAAAGTAGAATGGGAGGCAGATCCTTTAGCTATCAGGCTCCTCTCCTGTGGAACCAACTCCCAGTTCTGGTCCGTGAGGCAGACACCCTGTCTACTTTTAAGACTAATCTTAAAACCTTCCTTTTTGACAAAGCTTATAACTAGAGTGGCTCATGTTACTCTGAGCTACCTTTATAGTTTTACTGCTATAGGCTTAGGCTACTGAAGGATATCAGGATCTAATTTTCTCACTCTATAGAGTTCTACTGTTCTGTAATTATGCATTATGTGTTGTCATTTCTGCTTTAACTTTCTGTTCTCTCTTTTTTATCTTCATAGTATGTACACCTGGTCTGGCGTTCTGTTAACTGTGACATCATCCAGAGATGATGTCACATCACCCGCTACTACCATCTAATGTAGAACAGATTACTGGATCAACGACTCTCCCTGTGGCTCTACGCTTCCCCAGGAGTGAATGCTGCTTGTCGGGACTTTGATGCAATCAACTGGTTTCCTTATATAGGACAGTTTTGACCAATCTGTATAATCTGACCCAATCTGTATAATATGATTGAATTTGATTTTGTAAAGTGCCTTGAGATGACATGTTTCATGATTTGGCGCTATATAAATAAAATTGAATTGAATTGAAAAAAAATTTTTATCTCCTCCAATTACTGTAACTCCTCAAATAGACAGATCCACAGACATGTCAGAAACTTAGCTAGGTGCTCGTAAAAACCACTGCAAACACTGTGCAAACTAAAAGCAGTTGAATCACAATGCACGGGCACATAACTAACAAACAAACAAAACAATTCCAGAACTCCATATATAGGTCCCACCTGTCCACTTTCCAACTGTTAGAACTCCACGCAGGGTCTCAGCCGAACCCAATGAGCTCGCAGAAAATGTCAGGTTGTCCCCACTTGCACTTGTCAGTGCACTGAAAGGTATAGCGGGAGCGGTCAGGGGTGGAATACATTGAAGACATCCTTAATCCCACCAACACGTCTTCCATTGAGGAAGCAGAGCCTGGGCACTCTGGGTCGGGTTCTCCCATCTCTGGTGCTGACGTCACTGAGGTGGTTAAAAAGCTCCTCGGTGGAAAGGCCCTGGGGGTGGATGAGATTTGCTCTGAGTACCTTAAGGCTCTGGATGTTGTGGGGCTCTGTTGGTTAACGTGACTCTGCAACATTGCGTGGACATCGGGGGCAGTTCCCCTGTATTGGCAGACTAGGGTGGTGGTCCCCATATTTAAAAAGGGGGACCACCACCTCTGTAGTTACTGTGTAGTTGGAACACACCCTCTGGTATTTTCCAACAACAGATCAATCACACTCCTAAGACTCCCTGGTAAGGTCTATTCCAGGGTTCTGGAAAGGAGGGTCCGTCGGATAGTCGAATCTCAGATTCAGGAAGAGCAGTGTGGTTTACGTCTTTGCTGTGGAACACTGGATCAGCTCTTCACCCTCAGCAGGATCCTGGAGGGTGCATGGAAGTTTGCCCAACCAGTCTACATATGCTTTATGGATCTGGAGAAGGCATTTGACCATGTCTGTCAGGGGGTCCTGTGGGGGGTACTCCGGTAGTATGGAGTGCCGGGCCCCCTAAGAAGGGCTCTTAGGTCTCTGTATGACCGGTGTCATAGCCTGGTCCGCATTTCCGGCAGTAAGTCGGACTCATTTCCGGTGAGAGTTGGACTCCGCTAAGGTTGCACTATATCCCCGATTCTGCTCATAACTTTAATGGACAGAATTTCTAGGTGCAGTCAAGGTGTTGAGGGAATCCATTTTTGGTGGTCTTAGGATTGCGTTTCTGCTATTTCCGGATGCCGTGGTCCTATTGGCTTCATCAGTGCCTCTAAATCCGAGACCATGGTCTTGAGCCGGAAAAGGGTAGAGTGTGTTCTCTGGGTTGGGGAGGATGTGCTGCCCCTAGTGGAGGAGTTTAAATATGAGGGGAAGATGGAGCGGGACATCGACAGGCAACTTGGTGCGATGTCTGCTGTGAAGCGGGCGCTGTACCGGTCCGTTGTGGTAAAGAGAGAGCTGAGCCAAAAGGCAAAGCTCTCGATTTACCGGTCAATCTACATTCCTACCCTGATCTATGGTCTATTGGCATCAGCTCCCTCAGAGGTCTGGCAGAAATGCAGTCCTTGAGGGAATCAGAAGGTTTTGGATCACCAACAGTCACTTGTAAAAAGGACAAAGTGACAGGCTCAAAGCAGTCAATACAAGCACAACGTAAAATGGAAACTGAGGGATCATAATTAGGAGGTGAAACAGAGGTCCTTGTAGTAGCCACCTTCCCAAGAAATAAATGCAAAAACCTATTACAGACAGCAAGTGAGGTTTGAACACATAAGCTTTGCTGTGGATTTAACACTGAACCAATGGTTTTAAACTGTACACAAGGTTTGTGACAGTTAGTTACAATGTTCTCTGAAAATTGTTTTCTTTAAGAGTCTTTCACAGTATTTTGATAGTTCTTCCAGCTCTCCCTAAGGATTTAGATATGTGCTTCTAGTTTGTCCTTGTTCGTCTTGCGCTCAGCTCTGCAATACTCAAGTCTGGCAGCAAGAATTAAGTCATTTAGTACAGTTTATTTAGCTGGTCTTCAATGGAGCTGTGTCACTGTCCATAACAGTATGTTAGGTTTTATAGAACCAGGAGCTAAGTTCCTCCATGTCATGACCCACCATTTCCAGGTTGATAGAATTAAGATGGCAGTGGAGGAGTTAATGAGTTAATGATGCAGGAATTTATTGCAAGCAAAAAGAACCTCAAACATTGGTGATGCTATGTGTTCTGATGTTCAGCCAGTTATGTTTAAGTTATAAACAGATAAATCATGAGAGACTACAAGATCAAGTGCGTGTCCATGTTGTTGCGTGGCACCCTAAACTGATTGCATCAGATTAAAAGTGTCAATAAGTTCCAAGATATTTTTTGCCATAGATTTAACTGGACAACAGTAATGTGAAGTCTCTAATGCAGCCATAAAAAAACAGAGAGTTAATGTAGAAAATCCTTATTATAACCAATAAATCACCCCAAACAACACCATATAAGAGCGACCCAGATCAAATACAGCCACTTCAAAGTTGGTGAAAGAGGCTGACAGATGGACCTGTTGGCATTTATAAATACTTTTAAAATCAGTCACAATTCATTCACCTCGACCTGACATCCATGGAGCATTAAATAGCTGCATTCCAGTGACAGCAGCAAAGACGTGGAAAGCAGGTGCTGTGTGACCAGAAAGCCCTAACAGGTACAACCCAGACACCAACAGGCTCCAGTGAGCAATGGTGAATAAAAAGGCAAGGCGCTGATCCACACTTGTTGTGGGAAAGCTATAAAACATTAAAACGGGCTTTGAACTCTGCCAAGAAGCCGCTTCGTTTTCCCCGGCAGCAGTGACGTTGATGCCAACCTTGAGGCAGGTTAGAGCAGAGATCAGCTGGAATCACATTAAGTGTGGATGTAAAGTGTCCACTACAGTCAAAGTGCCACATAATCTTTACAGACAAAATGTAGATCTAATACAGTTTGGTGATCATGCACCAGCAGGGAATTGGTGTATTAAATAATAAACATAAAAAACAACAAAATCATGTATAAAATAAGCGGTGACACACGGCCAGCAACACACACGAGTGTAATCTTACAATTTCTGTCAGTAAATACATTTAAATATCCCTGTTAAGTTTTGTTTGTTTTTTTGTTTGTTTTCATTTGAAATGATTATGCAATTTTTGTATGTCTTCATGGATCTCTTATTGTATTTTTTCCATTATTCGTACAAACTGTAAATTGCTCATTGCTAATATAGATAAGAATAAAGTGTGAGCTTGCACATTTGTGAAAAATGCCTCATATAGAATCAAACCTTACTTCTAACAAAGGTAACTTCTCAGGAGTGTGTAGGATCCCTGTGAGGTTTAAACTGTAAATGGTAAATGAGCTAAATACATATATAGCACTTTTCTAGTCATACTGAACACTAAAAGCACTTTAGCCACATTCACCCAATTGCACTCAAACCACTATGCCGATCGTCAAGCAAAGAAGGTTAAGTGCTTTGCCCAGGGGCACATCAGCATGCGGAAGCTGTAATCAAACCTACAACTGAGCAAGTCAATATGAATTTTACCATTGGTAAATACATTTGTGATTTTGAATAATTAAAAAATCTGGTATGCATTTAGTCTCTCCGATTTAGTTTTCATTAATTTATTCATGTATTTCAGAAATAACATTTGCTATCGATTACAAAACCAGAAACCAAAACAGTAAAGTGTGCTGCTTCAGATAAAAAAAAAACAATTAAATAACTCACTATAATAGTCTGGAAACAACACTGTTTTACAAGGCTCTGAGAAAATATATACACATATATTGAGAATACTGAAACAAAAATCCATAGTTTTTTTATGTAGCTTTGAGGTTTAAACAAAAAATCATTCTTCTTTGAGGCAAAGGGGTCCCACAAATCAACAAGACTCCATAAAACTTGCACATTTTACTGTTATTAAATAAATGTTTATTTTGATTTATCACGCCATAATTACATGGCATAAATCTCAATTCGTTCTGCCTTTTTTCACTCTTGCAATTTTCCGTCTTCACAAATTGTAATTTGCCATTAACTAAAAACAGCAGAGAGAAGAAAAAACAGTGAGCTTGTAAACTGATGGAAAACGTTTGGAGTAAGATCAAAATTAAATGGCTTCCCTTTAATATGAGACGGCAGAAGCGCTGTTACAGCAGCGGCGGCTCATAAAAACACATGTCTACTCCCAGAAACACACTCAGCATCTTCGGATTAAACCGAAGTGATTGCAGATCCGCCGAGGTTATTTGAACCTTTATTACTTTTCCCCATGTGAGTCTGTTGTCAGAGCTGGTTAGTTTCCACTCCCACCAACATTTGGAAGATTTGAATAATTCATGCCATCTCTGTTATTTATGTATTTGCTTATTTGCGAAGGCACAATCTTGTATATGCGTTAGGATTGCTGGATGGGAGGGTAAATGAAGACATCCGTTGAGTTCAGAGCAGCCGAGGCGAAGCTTCTAAATTCTTTTTTATTGTAACAGTGTCATGAAATTGGCTTCTGCTCGGGTCGTTATGGACCATATGTGTTGTGTGGTGGCCGAGCAGACAGAGGAAGGCTTGTTTTGCCTTTTGTGTCTGTCCCTGACAGTCTGGATGTCAACCTCACTTCGTCACTTCAGCCAAACAACAATAAAAAGGGGGCTGGAATACCCGGAGAGCCTCGGGCCAGGGCTTCCCTCAACCACCATCACTAATCTCATTTACTGCCTTGTCCTCTGACAGCAGCCACAAACAGACAGATTAATGTGGAAAAAATGAGGGAATGGAGGAGAAAGAGACAAGGAGAGCCAGAGGAGGATAGTCAGAAAGTGCCTAATATCACCATATATCGGCTTTGTAACAGATCCGATCACAAGCACCACTGTTTGCACTTATGTTGCAATAACGATTCGCCTCAAAACATTTCCCTCATTCAATACTCATGTACAAACTGTGTCTGGAGGTTTTGTTATTTTGTTTTGCCACTTTTTAGATTGATCTATTTAATAAACAATTTGGTTGGTATTAAAACTAATTTAGCACAATGCAGGATTCCCTCCTGTAATAACCATGTAAGTGAACTATTAAGAACTCCTATTAGAAAAACTTCAGTGACTAGGTTCTTATCATGTTCAAAAAGATACCATTATAAATTAAGTTAAATTCAAAACATTTTATTTACACAGTGTCAATTCACAACAAACATCATCTGATGGCAATTTCCAAAGCAAAATATTACATTTAAATCAGAAAAAATTAAAACATTACATATTCTTAAGATTTATTGAGTACAGACCTGCCAATAATTATTTTGAATTTCATTATAAGGAATAAAGTTCATCCAATCCTCAAAAGGATGACAGAATGATAAAGTTTTGTTATGACATTGCCAGAGTCCAGAACTAAATTTGACAGAATATCTGTTGGCTCACCTATGAACAAGAGATATTCTTACAATCTGATAGATTTTGAGAATTCTTTAAATAGTTTTCTAGATATGTTTGTTTTCCAGTTGAATTGCATTTTAAAAAGGGGTGTATAAACATTTGAGAACTGAATTTTCAAAAATGAAAACTCTTTCAATTGGGATAAAATATTCCAACTCTCAGTTTGTGGTCTCAGGGTTCAGCGGGCACAGCAGAGCATCGCAAGTCATTCCCCTGAAGGGGAAATCTGATTCGTTGCTGTCGTAATACTTTTTGCCTCCTCCAAAGATGGAAGAACCGCAGGGACATCCAACGGTGTGACTGATGGAATTAACAACAGGAAGTATCTTTGGGAAACATTTGTATAAATGATGTCTCAGTCATCAGTAATGGAAGACAATATAACAAGGATGGACGGGATACCGACGGTGGAGAGGAAAGATGCTCAGCTGATCCAAAGGAAGAGACTTAAAAGATGAGTCTCAACCTGAAACAAGGGACAGCTGGCAATACCCTGTCAATATATGGTTTCTCCTTTTGGGACTGAAAGGAGAAACCATATATTGACATATTAAAAAAAATCTACAAAAATGGAACTAGGTATATATTAACAATGGTAAAGTCATGCTTTTGTTTCCTTGATTTTGACATTGGCTCTAACTCATAGTTATGCCAAAATATAAATAAAAATCCATCTCTGGCTTTTTATCAGAAACCTGCAACTAGAGATCCTTAACAGTCTTAAGCAGTATGGCATCAGAACATGTCATTCCTCTTGTATGCAAAAATTAAATTTAAGGGTGCAAAACATGTTATAACATTTCCAGATTTTCCAGAGTTCTATTCTATTATTTCAAACATGAAAATCTCAATGTGCATCTAGATGATGTCATTACATGTTTGGTTGACACTAATCAAAATTTTGAGTTTTGGAAAAACTTGCTTTTTGGGTTATTAGCAAATAAAGACACTGCCTCTGGATTTTGCACCTGTGTTCATTAAGTTTTAAGAACTGGGTTTTGGATCAATGCCGAAAAAATAATGCTATATTTTGGAATTTTATAACATGAAAATATAACTCATCACAAACTGGGATTTAAAGTAAACTAAGATTTGGGAACGTAGCATAGTTGAAAAAAGAGCCCTTTACTAGACAGAAGAATCGCACACAAGTGTGTTATTTCCCAATTTCTGGAAGAACTTAATTGTCATTAAAAAAAAGTATAGAAAGAATTCAACTAAATTAATTGTAGAAAATTCTTAAAATTTCAAATGGAAAATTTGCAAAATTTCTGCGGAAGATTTTCAGCCACATGTGGACTTTTACATGAAGTAACCTACTTCAACAGAAAACTTTGTTTCCTGGTAGTGACAAAATTGCAAATTTGCCACCACATTTCATTGCTTGCATAGTGTTCTTTTGGTAATGTCCTAAGCTTCCCTTATGGGACTGTGACTATACACTAAGTTTAGTTCTCATTTCATAGAAATTCCATCTATTTGTGTTGACAAGGCTCCTAAATAAGAAAGTCCTGACTGTTTTATGCCAAATATGTCACAATAAATAATTAGGAGTTTTTATTAAAACTGTTTTTAATTCCCCTCCCCCCCCAAAAAAAATAATAATATTATTATTATTATTATTATTATTATTATTATTATTATTGTTGTTGTTGTTGTTGTTGTTGTTGTTGTTGTTGTTGTGCAGGAGGCCTTCCTTCCAGATCTGACTCAGGATAAAAGATGCACAGCTTTATCATTGTGCATCTTCTGGTAGCCATTTTCACATTTATAAAGTTCGAGTGTAAACTTTGATTTGGGGTCATGGCCAACTACTGCTTTTTTGCATACAATAAAAACAGATCATTTTAAATGTACTCAAAACAGGCACATGTGAAATCTTATTATCTGAGGATTACTTTGTGCAAAAAAAAAATGACATGTTTGGTATAGCCCATAAACTTATTCTAAATGTTTAAAGGAAGGTTAATAGGTCACTAAACTTTAAACTACCTCTAACTCATGTTAGACTAAGGGCTCTTTGTAAGCTGCAAAAAATACTTTTGATGTTCCTGGATGTTGTAATTTATAGATAGTCCTTAAAGCCTTGTTTTACTTCATGTGCTAATTTGCATTGCGCAAAGAAACACCTATGTCATCAGAAACCACCTAGTTTCCTAAAAATCAAGATATCAATTTATAGACTGAGGTCTATAAGTTGGGGGAGGGAGAAGGAGGAGTGGTGGCCTAGTGGTTAGAGCATTGCACTCCTGTAGAGACTGCCACTCTTGGTCGCTGAGCAAGACCCTTAAGCCCAGATTGCTCCCTGGGTGCTGCACTGTGGCAGCCCACTGCTCCCAAAGGGGATGTGTTAAATGCAGAGAACAAATTTTATTGGAATGTATGTGCAATGATGATGATGATTATTATTAGTTTTATAGCCTCAACTGGCATCTGGTGTACATTGGAGTTTTGCTCCAATTGACACATGAATTCTAAAGAAGATTGAAATACATTGCAATATCTTGTCAAACATTTCCTTTGATAGAGTGTTCAAGGTCTTCAGTAAAGTGCCAGACAGACATGACTGAGGAGGACACAATTTTGTTTGAGTAAGAAACTATATTTCTATGGCACAGACAGAATCACTAAGTGCTTTTGAGAAACTAAAAAAAGCAGACATATTGGTGCAATACACACGGCAAGTTTAATATGAGTAAGATTTAAACAAAAGGGGGAACACCAGTAATACTAGAAACCACCTAAAAAAAAGCACAAAAAGGCAATTAAAAAACATTTGTCTTAACCTGGGACATAAAGCTGTCCAAACAATGAAAATAAAAATCTCTTTAGGTTTACCTACTCTCAGCAGGATGACATTCTCTGGGACATCTGGTTTGCTCTAATACGATAGGGGCATGTTGTCTTAAATATCCAGATTATCATGCCTAAAAAATATTTAGAAAGACACAAGAAACAAATGAAGACCTTATGATTTGCTATAAATTAATAGCTTTTAATACCTGTTAATTGTATAGTGGCTTTGATTCACAGTGTCCAAGAAATGGAGAATTATTGGAAGACGAGAGGCGGACACAAGGGCTTTGTTATGTCCCATTATTTAGAGGTGTATCAGCTTCCTAACACAGCAAATACTCTGTGCCAAGCCTTTTCAGGAGGCAGAGGCTAAGTAAGCCCACTGCTGCTGCCAGCAGTTTGTTGGCAAATGCTCACCGCCACCTGCTGCTGCTGTCGAGGTGGCGTTGCAGCGACCTGGCAGAGCATCTGGCAAACCAGTGGGCCGCGAACGTCCCCTGGAGGGTCCGGCTCAGTCACCGTCCGTCTCAGACCGTAGGGACACATTCAACATCCACTGGATGTGTGAAATGTAAAAGAGACTATAAAAATAAGTTTAAATAAAAAAATATTCAACAATCACTTGTCAACAAGATTAATTATAGAGACTTTGATAGTGAGAATAAAGAGACAACTGGATTTTAAATGTGGACACAAAGAAAGGAATTAATAGCTTTCAAAAGGACTCACTGTCTCTATCTGATCCTGAGGAACAATTATAATTTCCCTGGTTAACACTTCTGAAGGTAGGATAATTATGATTCAGCTAAAATAATCCTTTTATAAAAATCCCTATAAATAACTTTATATTGTTTCAGACTTAATTGGCCACATTTACTGACATCAATTTGAACTGATTATTAAATTATCTTTATTTTACCTTTTTTCGTTCTCTTCTGTAGAGGAAATGCTGTTGGTCAGAGATATATGTGAGGACAGAAAAACAAGCAACATCTTAACCAGAAAAAATTGACAAAATAGACTTCTACTCTATTAAATGAAGTTGCTAATGAGTCTTTATCCACACCGCGTGATAGTCTTCTGGGTTTAACTTTCTCATAATGTATTTGATTAAAGATTTCTGTGATATCACAAACAATACAATGTAAACTAAAAGCAAGTTGTTTAAAAAAGATTAGTTGAGATCCTTTCAAAGTGCAGATTTAGTCAGTTGAAACATATCCTGTGTGTGTTGGAGATAACTGGGGAGGATGCTCTTTCACCCTACTACCTGTTTTTTTGCTAAAAAAGATAGATAACAGTTTTTTTTACTTCTATCTCATGAAAAAATCTAAATGGGATTAAAAAATTAAAGGTACACAGCCATCATTATAAATACACCTATTTGATCTCCAAATGTAGTTGAAAAGTCAATGGGTTTGATTAAATAAGCAAACCATTTGGACATTTTGTGTTTTGTCTAGATTTTGAGAAGACCTATGAGCTTTACATTCAGATTCTCAAAATGTTTTTGGACTAAAATATTAATAAAAAAAGGAATTAGTAGAGGGGAAAAATAGGAGGTGTAATTTTGATGTTTCCATTTTTTGTAAACAAAATCTTAATATACAGTACTTAATAAAGTGCTGCATTACAGTAGTCTGAGGGTACTTTACACAAAGCAATTCAAATCCTTATATATAAAAGTACATTTATTAAATAGTTATGATTTCAGACCAATGGCATTGTTTTCTATTTATTTGTCTATGGCTGTAATACGTCAAATAATTGTTATAAAAACTTTAGTTCATTATGCTCATACAGCCTGTTTACATTTTTTATTTGTTCCACAGGTTTGGGGTAAAAGCGCATTGTTTAAATTATATTTAGTGTGAGAATACACTGCATGCTGTAGGGATGCTTTGACTGCAACATAAAGAGAAAATACTTTAACTTTAAACAGCTCCACCAACCTCTGTGATGGGATTTACCTGGCTGAATCTGACTCACAAACAACTAAATATTGTTCTGTCTGCCATTCACCCACACTTTAATCACTCATTAAATGGCAAAAATAATTAGTTAGTTAACTGTGGGAGGATACACTACAACAAAATATAGTATTTTTAATCTAACCATCCACTGAACAACTCAATGACCAGCTGACACTTCCCTTGACATGTTTATAATTATGATCTTCCTTATTACGACTTTCAACATTTTGATTCAGAACTCAGCAACTAAGTTTTTGTTTTAATTTACCAAGAATATCCACAATCAAAATAGGAAACCACCAAGTACACAATACAATCTATACATTTCCATTTCAAGTAAACTAAATAAAAAATATTCTAATTCTATCCTCCCAACTCAGCAATCAGCTTTTATATAAAAGTTTTTTTTTTTTTTTCCCCCATTGGGTCCAAAACACTCCCCACCAAGTGCGAGCAACCAGAATTGACAAAAACTCCTGGATTGGTGTTGAAACATTTTCAGAAAGAACTGAACGAAAGTCCGGTTGCCTCCGATTCAAGCCTGTTTTCTGTTTCGATGCCCCGAAAAAACAGAGAATTTGCAAAAACACACAAAAAAACTTTTGACTGTAACTTTTGAAGTTAATTTAGCCGCTCAGTCAAAAATATCAGAATGTCAAGTCTTCAGACATCTGGTGCACAGAAAAGAAAAGAGAATAAAACTATAAATGCTGAAGATTTTAAGAGTAAAATCTGAGGATGAGACTGGAAAGGGCAGCAGAAAGGGAATTGCAGGTGAATGATGCTCATTCATAGCCAGGTAAGACGCAATGCTGCCCTTAAATCATATCAGTGCAACCTAGCATCTTAGCTAGTGTAAAATACACAACATGTTCCCTTTAAGAGCAACAGTTGAGCTTAGTAATGCTGACAGAACAGAACAGCAAGATGGCAAAGCTCCAGGCTGGTCCAGGTCCAGTCAAAGCAGAGCAGCAGAGCTAGCTGAGGTAGGGAGCTCAGCTGACAGTCAGTCAGGGAGAAGGGAGCAAGACGTAACAGTTCTTTAGCCAAAAGAAGAATCCACCTGAGAGCGGAGTGACAGACTGTGTGTGAGAAGGAGGAGATAGGGAGAGCCCTTCCCAGCTAGTCATTTATTAAGGATGATGATCATTAGAAAAACCCAGATGACGATAAAAGTGAATACAAGTGAATAATATTCACTGGCGTGACTGGAGACCATACAGTGATACTGTTTGAGACAGTTCTGACACAGCGGTGCAGAAGGAAACGTGCAATGTATCCCAGTTTTCTTGAACAATGCTCTCGAACTTTTTGTAAGACATTTCAAAATTAACTGAGATCTTTTATATTAGACTGAAGAGTATGATAATAAAACAAATGACCAAGGGGATGATAGACAAAATGTGATAATGAGGACGTGCATCAATTTAAGAGAGAGCAGACTGTAGGTGACCAGAGAAAGGGAGAGAGAACACATGGAGATACAGCACTGGAGCCACAGAGGACCAAGTAACAGACCTAAGAAAGTGTTATCCTGGGTCCTGGCAAAGCTGTCAGCTGGCCTGTGGCCAATACTAACGCAGGCTATGGTGGACCGAAGCTGAAGCTGATAAGTGTAGGAAAAACTAGGAACCTGAAGCAACCTACTCTGCTGTTGTAGTTGTTCACTGAAGGAAATATAATGCAAAATTCATTAACTATATCCTTAGATAAACTGCAAAAAAAATAAATAAATGTGTATGCACCAGATCCATGTTATTTAATTTTCCCACAGTAGTAAAATAAATTTTTATCATCAGCGAATTGACAGGCAAATGAAAGTACAGAGTGAAAGAAATTACAGTTTTTCCCCTTTGTGCCAGTCAGACATTCAGGAGGAATTTAGTTATTTTAGTTAAATGCTTTTTTTTCAATGAACACGGGGCCAGAAAAGAGTCGGCCAGCTAGGCAGACAAACAGCTTAGTTCTAATCCAGCCTTTCCACACTCCCACTCTTTTTTTGTGTTTTTCTGTGAAGTGTTCGGCACTTTAACTGGCATTTTTAACCATCCACTGCTTGAAGCTAAGTGTGTTTCAAAAAACCCCTCCCCCCAATTACAAGTGAGGCAGCTGTTTTGGGTCAGGTACTAATCTGAGTTTTGCAAGTTATTTCAGTCGAACCTTCTCCTTTGTAAATAAAACACAATATCTTCTATAAAGTAACACAAAAGAAGAAAACAAAGAACTGAAAACATATGAGTCTTGTGTTTTTATTAGGAGACAAGACCACTGAAGTGATGTTACAATAAGTGAAGAATGTAATGGCTGTTTGCTAAGATGAAGCAAGTAGTTCCTTCTACCTGTTGATATTCATCTTAAAGTCTACTTTCTTATGCAGCCTTGTTTACAATGTCAGGTGCTATCAGACAAAAACGGTATAAAATAATTTTCCCACTTAAATTTATTTTATGTACTTGTTTTTATGGGGTTTTCTGCTGCTTGCATATATAAAGCTTTCTCACTGTTAAAATCCCCCTTTTAAATGCATCGTAAACTTTGCATTCAACCATTAAAAATGCAAAATACTATAGTAGATGTCTTGGAAAAACAGAGAAAAAGATATTTCATTTTCTACACATTTTAAGTTTCTGAGGCCAACAGGAAGTTTAACAGCTTCATCATTCTTTGCAGGTTTACATGTGTTAATGGAATGGATGCATGTGTTTCCTCTGAATTTTTAGGTTTCCCACCCTAGTCCAATATCATGTATGTTAGGTCCAATAGTAACTCTAAATTGACTCTGAAAAAATATAAAATTGGATATGAATTGTAAATCAGTCTGCGTACGAAGTTAGAAATTAGGGAAAACTTCTGTTGGTGACAAAATAAGTTATCCTTTTGAGCAAGTGCATTTAATCATTTTTTTATATAAAAAACACTGCTGAGAAGCTAAAAAGTGTCTATGTGGGTTGTAAAACTTTACACATGCATAGATTTTCTCTAGGTACTCTGGTTTTCTCTCTCAGAACATTAATTAGCAACTATAAATTAACCCAAAATAAAAATTTATCAAGGGCAGAAAATAAATTAGGGATCCTGAAAAACTACTAAGTGTGAATTTCTGAAAATTATTACAAATAAAGTTGCATTAATTTCTTCCACTGCTTTTTAAACGTGTTTATGGTAAAATTCTTCTAGATGCTTAATGTTTTCTCCACTGGTGTGCATCTTACTGTGAGTCATCCAACTACTCTTGTTTCCTGTCTCTGCTAAAACATATGCATGTTGCATTAATTAGCAGCTATAAAATCACCCTGAGAAAGGTAAGGCAGGTACCAAAAATGTACTTAGATGCCGTTTCATTTGTATTTTTATTCTCATTTCTATTCTTCTTTGAACTATTTGCTCAAACTTGTTCAACTCAATTTAAGGTTTATTTACAATTGCTAACAGAATACATGCCCAGAGATTGAAAGGAGTGGAATACCTGGAGAATATCCACACATGCATGTCAACTCAACATGGAAAAAAGCTGCAAAAGCTTTTTTAATAATCTTACTGATAAAGGGGAGGTCTGAGATGGGTATGTAGTTCTGCAGTAGTAGTTTATCCCAATTGTTCTTTTTCTGCAGTGGTTTGATAATTACTGTTTATTTTCTCACATTACAGGCTATGGTAGAGTGAAGTTCCTTCATTTATTTAATCTTAATTTTGCTTAGTAGTTTAGTTAAATTATACTAGCATAGTAGAGAAGATTTGTGGATAGAAATATAATTCAGATAAACACAATGTTATCGTGTTCTCTGGATGTGTATTTAGTTCTGTTAATAACTTCTTATACTTGGAAGAGAAGTTGTCACTCATTTATTCAAAATGTGTTCAGAGTTTGCTGTTAGAAGAATGGCAGAGTTTTTTTTTTTAACTATAGTCCTAATATTGGCTATTTGGGCTAATATTCACAGGACAATACCTAACAGACTGAGACTTATTTAATGAACATTATATAACTTAAAAATGTTCGGTTACACCGTTGTCCAGCATACTCGAAAAATTGCAGAATCGGGTGGAGCAGAATACTCTGCGACTTTGTAGGGGGACCGGGTGTGAAGATTTAGAGACTGCGGCAAAACAAGTTGCTCTAAGGCGCACCTCAGAACAGGGGAAAAAAGAGGGAATGGGGGTAAATGAATGAGGAATTCAGACCACAGCTTTACAATTTCACTTTAGATAGATCACAACTGAATGATTTTAATGTGAAAAGGAAAGAAAACTGAAAAGCATGATATCTACACTTTAAGTGCATGCTGTTTTTTTTTTTGTGAAGAGAACACAAAGATTTTCATTTTTACTGCATAATGAAGATGTCTAGACAAGATGTATTGAGCCAAAACTGTCTGCAATTCTCCTCTTTTGTGTTCCTCCTTTTAATTTTTTTTATATAACTTAGTGTTTACAGAACATGAGCTGAAAATAATGAAAAAGGAAAGATAAATAAGACTGTCCAAACATTGTACCGCAACACTTTCCTGCAGTGTTTCAGGCAACCGTAGACTATACACTCAGAAATAGAGAATTACCTCGGAGCATCTACCCTCAGTTCTGTCAGGATAACAGCATGAAGCGGTGGGATGTTCTGACCTTTGACACCCGCTTAGTGTTTTTACTCCTACGGCATCTCTCCGTCCGTCCTCCCACTCATCACTCCTCTATCCATCATGCAGCCCACCAAAAAACCCGTTATCATCTGGGTGCTGTTTAATTTCATAGAGCGATACGATCATTAGTCACTCTGGACTCTGCGAGAGAGGTGCTGGCTGTTAACAGAAGCCCTCTGCCACACACAATGCTGATAAGCAAGGCTAAGAAGTAATATAGTGTGAAGAGGGAGTTGATTCTTTTCTTCCTGTGTAAGAACTGCTGGTGTCATATTTACAGAAAACAGCATTCAAGGCAAAATAAAATACACTTTTAAAAAGCAGATCTGCTAGATATTGACAGGAAACCCTTAATTATATTGAAAATGAAATCATTGGCATTCTTTTCAAAATTATTACTTGGTCTTTAGTAAGTGGGGTGGCACTGCAGGTAACTGTAAAAAATGAGTTGCATTTCGACAGTTTAGATTCAACTTTCAATCATCAAAAATACTAGCTTCACCTAAACCCCTTAATTTGTATTTTAGACTCAATCCCAAGCAAATTATCAAAATAGAGTATTATTTTGTTTACTATCCCTATTTTAGATACAATTTAGCATTGAATCAGCACTGGCGAAAGTCACTAACGATAGTTCCATGGCCTCAGGACTTGTCTGCACTTGTCCTGTTAGGTATCATTGCTCATTGATTCCGTTGATCACAATATTCTCTTAGAAAGGCTTGAATAATTAAGCTCATTACGCATCATAAATCTGACTGTTTTGTATGTTCCTAATAGAGTGCTTCACTCTCAGACTGCAGGTTTATTGGTTGTTCCTAGAGTTTTTAAAAGTAGAATTGGAGGTAAGACTTTTAACTATGAGGCTCCTCTCCTGTGGAACCAACACAGAGTTATAATCCATGCGGCTTATAGTTAGAGAGGCCTAGGGTATACTGAGTTGTCTCTGTTGTTATATATCTGGCCTGGAGTTTTGTTTAGCTTTGACACCATCCTGGAAGGGGGCATTAGCTGGGCTTCTGCTGTCAACAACTTAATGTTATCCTTCTATAGAGGATACAGTACACTTGGCCCTGTTGCTTAGTGTTTAACCCTTTCTCTCTCCTTTGACATAGCTGTTGGCTGAACTTTTACTGTAACTAACTGTATTTGCTCTCTGTCATCCCAGAGACTTGAAAACTGGCTCAGAGTTTAGCAGTGTTTCTCCCAAGATGAAGGCACTAAATTACCACTGCCATTAACTTTTTACTTTTTTTAAGTACTCCTGGCTCCTGTTTTGTGTGTGTGTGCTCTTTATTTTCAAACTCTCCAGTTGGTTGCGACAGATGGGTGTTCACACTGAGCCTGGGTCTGCTGGAGATTTCTTCCTGTTAAAGGGGAGTTTTCCTTTAAGCTGTCACTACATGCCTGCTTGGTATAAGGGTGTGCTGCAAAGTCACGATGCAAACAAATGTCCACTGGAGCTACATGCTCCTCCAGGAGGAGTGAATGCTACAAGTCAATGACTCAATTCAATCTGCTGGGTTTCATCAAATAGAAAGCCTTTTCACAAATTTGAATATTAAGCTGAACTTGACTGCATTGTTTGATAAATAGGATAAATTTGGAATGTATGTAATTGACTTGGACTCTGTCTATATTGGATTAAATGTACTTTTTCTGTAATGTGCCTTGAGATATTTTGAATTGGCACTATAATAATAAACCAAAGGTCGCTTATTTGAAACTAATTTCAGGAGCTGAAAAACATCAACTGAAGACTGCTTTCTTTCAGTTTGTGCTTGACTCAGAATGACTATTTCTTTTTTATTCACTGGTCACTCTGATTACAACTACACATGATATTTAGACCACACTATAGCTGACAGCTTCGTGTAGGAAATGTAGCCCATTTCATGGGTCGTAAAAAATTATTTTAGTTCACTGAACTTGATAAACTGTTACACAAGTAGGAGCCATTTACCACTTTAAACGTTTGGAATTGGGTAAAACTCAAAGTTAATTTAATCAGAAATGACCATGGCACATTCTGTCAAGTTTTTTGGGGGGATTTTAGTCAGGCCTGGATGTCCCCTCTTAGAAGAACATCTTTAGCTCATACTTAAGGTGAATAAAGGAGATTGTTCCTACATCTAGACAGAACTTTTTGACAAAGCTTATAGTTAGGGTGGCTTAGGTTATGCTGAGCTATCTCTGCAGTTATGCTGCTATAGGCTTAGGCTTCTGGAAGGCATTAAGTTCTGTCCCTTTCACTGCTGAGTTCTCTAAGTACTCTTGAATTTTGCATTACTTATTATTTCAACTTTTAACTTTATTCTCTCGTTTTTGTTTCTCTTCAGTGTTGTTACATTTGGCCTGGCACTCTGTTTAGCTGTGACATCATCCTGGAGGAGGCATATTGTTTGCCATTACCCCCTCTACCATAGAGTATTCTCGGATTGGTGCTTCTGTGTTTTTCTGTGTGCTCTATCTTTTCAAATCCCCAGTCGTTCGTGGCAGATGGCCATTCATCTGAGCCTGGTACTGCAGGAGGTTTCTTCCTGTTAAAGGGGAGTTTCCCTCTCGACTCTTGCCACATGCACGCTCGGATGAGGGATTGCTGGAAAGCCAACCACATGCAGACAACTGTCCACTGGGGCTATGCACTCTTTTAGCAGAAGTGAATGCTGCTTGTCAATGACTCGATGGAATCACTGGCTTTCCTTAGATAGAAAATTATTTTGCCCAATCTGTCTTTATGATTTGATTTAACTGACTTTGTAAAGTTCCTTGCAATGACGTGTTGTGAGCTGTTGCTGTATAAATAAAATACAATTGAATATGTTTTTTTCTCTCTCAGCAGACTATAAAGTGTTCATCAGAGACACAGTCTGGGTATAGAAACTGGCTCTGTGTTGGCTAATATTAGCCATCTGTAGCGCCGACCTAAGGGTAAAAGTCTGAATGACTCGTGGCCAGGATGGGAGAGCTATTTTGGCTGTCCTTTTACAGGCCTTATACCTGTAGAGGTCATAAATGGATGGAAGGTCCGTCCTGATGATAATCTGCAGATCTAATTGTCCGTTGAAGTTTGGACCTGTCAAGTTTTGTGGATGTATGAGCACAAGACAGACTGAGGTCTAGCAGTGCAGAAGATGATTAGTAGCTTCTGAAGAAGGATGTACTTAAGTTGCTGCAGGAAATACAATCTCTGCTGTGCCATCTTACGGATGTTTTCAATGTGTGAGCACCATCACCAGGGGCTGACTGAGTTCAAAATTCAGCCAAGGAGTATGGTTTGCAAAACCCTTTAATCCGATTGCTTGACAAATGCAAGTTCAATTGAATTCAATTCAATTTTATTTACATAGCGCCAATTCATGAAACACGTCATCTCAAGGCACTTTACAAAGTCAAATTCAATCAGATTATATGTTAGAGAAATGTAAATGTAATAATTTCAAGTTACAGGCATTTAGATTGTGTCATGATTTGGCTTTCAGGAATGTTCAGTTGTTTCAACTTCAAACAGGAATATCAAATGGTTCTCCCATATAAGGAATGTATTGCCTTATCCAGCTGTGTGTGTGTTAAACCTACACCCCTCTTTGTGTGCCAACCCCCATGTTGTAAACTCCTGACCCCTTCTGTCCCTTCTTGGAAGTTGATAATAAAGGCAGAGAGAAAGAGGTGGCTCAATGCAGATGATCCCAGACTGTCAGAGAGTGAAATTCCCTGTTTGGGTCCCTCTGCCCTTCTCTACAGAAAAGTCTAAACTTGTGTTTGTGTGGTTTTCTTTGTAGGATACTAAGGGGTTATTTATCATAACCCTATTATTATACAGAATGGGTCAGATTGGTCAAAAATGTCCTAAATAAGGGAACCCAGTTGATTGCATCAAAGTCCCGACAAGCAGCATTTACTCCTGGAGAAGCGTAGAGCTACAGGGGGAGTCGTCTGCATTTGCAGCAATCCCTCATACTGAGCAAGAATGAAGCAACAGCGGAAAGAAAAACTCCCCATTAACGAGAAGGAAACCTCCAGCAGAACCGGGCTCAGTATGAACGATCATCTGCCTCGACCGACTGGGGGTTACAGAAGACAGAGCAGAGACACAACAAGAGAGATTAAAAAGCACAGAAGCACACATTGATCCAGTAGTCTGTTCTACATTAAATGGTAATAGCGGATGATCTGTTTTCCCTGGATGATGTCACAGCTAACAGAACACCAGACCAGGTGTACCTGCTATGAAGAAAAAAAGAGAACAAAAAGTTAAAAACTGAAATGACGACAAGCGATGCAAGACTAAAGAACAGTAGAACTCAGTAGAGTGAGAAAAATGTGGAACCATAATGTTCATATGAATATTTTATGCAGTATAAAAACTACTGTTTTTGAAGAAATTAATACTTTGCATGTGTATGCATTTAATGATACAAATAAAACTATTTTCAGTTTATAAAAGTTTACTGAACAAGCAGCTTATAAAAATCAAAGCAAACAAAAACAAAAGCTAAATCCTGAAATACAAGCTAGACATGAAATTAATCATTTGTCAGCCTACTTTAAGATGTCAAAAATGCTAGGTTTGTACTACAGTCCTCTAATTACAAGAGGTTTAGTATGATTCCATGAATAACTAACCCAGCCCTGCACATGTAGCTGGCACTCTTTTTTTATGTATTCCCGTTTCACTTACCTGCTCCTTCTTTTCTGTCTCCTCTTCTTCATCCCCCTCCTCACTCCTATGACTGACATTATCCTGCACCTCTGTATCAGCTACTAATAACAGTAACAGCAAGAATAATCAACATTATAGTATTCACAATGTTAGAACACATGTACATTAAAAAATCAATATTAGGAAAGCACTAAACAGACAAACACAAAACGTAAAGCACTAAACAGACAAACACAAAACATGAATTACTCAACTTATTTGTATTATTCTTGAGCTGGTAGAAAAAAAGTTATATATTAATGTATAAACACAACAGAAAAACAGGATGTATGTTATCATTTGAGCACCAAGTATTTTCTGAAATGTTTTCCTTTTTTCTGGTCAGCCAGTGTGGATTGACATTAGTTTTAAATGTTAAAGAAGAGTAATTATTTATAACTCTGTCCTGGGCTGGGCTGCCCACCGGACTCTGTGAAAGTGAAGGGGGAGAGAAGGATGTTAGTCAAGCTCACATCCATCATGGACAACACCTCTCACCCACTGCACTGGAATGTAGAGGAGCTAAGCAGCTCCTTCAGTGGCTGACTGAGACACCCTCAGCACAGAAAGGACCACAAGTTTCCTCCCCATCGTCAGATCACTCATTTTCACTTTATAATAATTTGTGCAATAAGGCCTGCTCCTGTATGTATGTATGTATGTATGTATGTATGTATGTATGTATGAAATACTGCCAACATAAGCAGCCACAATAAGAAAAAGGCGAATGAGTCAATCAAGTGATTAGTAATCTCTTTTAAAAGAGGGAAAGTAACAAGCTCAAATCGATTAAAAACAGCAGAATTTGTACAAGAGACGTTAAGAACAGAGTTAAAGGTGTTAGAAATAACCCTAGGATTGTTACAATTAACTGCTATAATGAAAATGTATATTTTTTGCACATTTACAATTTTTTTGATAAGAATGCCAGCAGTCTCTCGATGTCTGGAAGGACACCTGTAACTTGTCCTTCTTCCATTTCCACTCAGCTTTCCTGCACTCATGCCCGGCAGCAAGGGTGGCATAATTTATCCGGGTTTAGAGGGTCTTACTTTTAACGGAGCCAATGAATCTAAAACAAACAGAGAAACTAAGTGAATATAAGATAAAAATGCTTCAACATCTGAGTAAATGCCCAAATAATTACTGGGAAAGATCGAAGCGCAGAAGGCTGCAGAGAACCGAGCAGCAGAGGAGGAGTTTATAACCTGCCGGGGCTGTGCTGGAGCGGGAGGTTTGACTGAATGACAGACTGAAATTTCAAACAGAACAGGCAAATGGTCTGAAAAGACAGCGTCACAAGGTTCCAAATTAAAAGCATTAAAATCATTTGCTAAAACAAGATCTAAATGTTGCCACATTCATGAGGGATTGACACAAACTGACACAAACTCAACAAAATTAAAAGAATCAATAAGACAAAAAATCTTTTGTTTATTCAGCACACCTGAATATTAAAATATCCAACTGTTACAACCCAATCATATTTAGACAGAAGTTTTGCTAAAAATCTGCAAAGTCATTAAGAAAGTCTTTGTTGTATTTTTGAGGTCTGTCTAAAGCAACGCACAACACTGGGAGGGCTGAGACAAGTTCAAACGAGCTCATTTCAGAGCTGGGATAAGATGATATGTATGTGTCATATTATTCCACCTGCATTGCCTGATCAGACCACATTGAGTTAGTAACCTAAGATTTCTGCCAATGCTAATTTAGAATATAAATTAAATAAACGTTAAATTCATAAGAAACGCTGGCCACTATTACAAATACCTACAGAACTATTTTGCCGCTAACTGTAAACCAGATATGGTTGTATAGTTATAACAAACAATGCTTGAGAGATTATTGAGGCAAAAAACACACACACACACACACACACACACACACACTTGAAATCATTCAGATTATTCATTTTAACAGAAGGCCTTTTTCATATCCTCAAAGATTTGAATATTTATGAATATAGAAACCTGGTAACTATGGTAAGAAATTATACAAATGCAAAATAAATAAATAGATACATACTTCTTCCCAGCTGAACTTTGCAGATTCAGCATATTAAATTTTTATACCATTTATTAATAATGCATTATCGGTATAAGCCAGGAATTCATCCTGGGGCTTCCTATACTTTAAGCTAACACACAGTTATGCATACGTGTTACCTTCACACTGTATTTGATTAAGAATTTATAACAAATGAATAATAGGCTGTGCTATAATCACAAGTAATGAGGAGTTTTCTGTTCACATCCCAATGCATCTTCTTCAAATACCGCCTTGTCTGTCAGTTACATGTTTATAGTGTGAATGCTGTTTTGGTAAAACATGTCAACTGTCAGCTGAGACACGTTTATGGTTTCATTTCCGTCAGATGGAGTGGTCACAGTCTTTAAACGAGCGCTAACATCTCTTTCTCTGTCAGAATGACTGATTGGACAGAGGGGAGATAAATGCAACCAGCTAATGGAAGTTAACAGTCCAACCTGGGCGGTTGCATTATGATCCTCCATGAAGTAAGTACCTCAGATAGATATAATTAATCTAAAACTGACATCTGAATGAAGCTGAGGAGAAGGTAGCAGCACATAGTTATGATCTTGACAATACCTGGATTCGTTGATGCCAGGAGAGAATTAATGATTATGCTTTTTATATTATATAGTTAAATGTGCAGTTTATGCAGAGACGGATACAAATAACTGTATGTTATTTAAAGAGTAAGCATGACATTTAAAAAAAGGGTGATTGCAAAAAAGTATGATTTTGAATTCTATTAGTGGAAAGAATAACTCTTGCTGCTTCCATAGGATTTGAAAGGAAAACAAAGATCAAGGTACTGCACTTTACACGGATTGGTTGATAAATGGTCATTATCAGTGTGACCACCTCTATAAAAGCAAGAGTTTGTCTAATTTGCTAGTGAAGAGTGCACAGGTGAGTCAACACTATGCCGAGATGGGGAAATAAATCAGCAACTCCCTCCCTTGTTGTTGCTGCCTATCAGTCATAGAAGGGTCAGTTATTCCCCAAAAACACATTTTGTTTTGCTGTATCATGATTTAACTGAGTATGTTTATATAAAACTTCCTGACTTGGATATGTCATAGGGTTACTCTCTAGAACAGAGCATTGCTAATTCCAGCTAATGCAATCAAAGTATAGCTTTTTGAGCTTTCTTTGAAGTGACTTTAAATTTGTCCTTCAGTCGGGTTTAGTTGTATTCTGCAAGGGTGCTGAAAAATCCCTGAACCACATGTTGAGAACTCCTGATAGGGTGCCAGATAATTCAGCTTAAAAATACATGGAAGTGCCTGGAACCAGGCGTGTACTAAAATGTCCAGGTTTTATTCTATTGTTTATTAAGTGTCAAGTTTAGTCATTCCAAAAAAGGTAAAAAACAAAGCAATAGGACTTGTTTTCCGTAGTTGAAGACGTTTCGCTTCCTCTCCAGGAAGCTTTCTCAATTCAAAAAGTCTGGAGTAATGTGGAGTAACAAGCTTTATACTACTGCCTAACAAAGGCCTTGTAATGGCTTAGATAACATGCAAGTTCAACAGAAACAGGTCCACCCCTTAGTAATGGGCGGTCGTTTAAGCCATTACGCCAGCAGATTGGACCGAAACTGGTCCACTCCTCTGTAACGAGGAGTCGTCAGGGTTGTTATTGGCTTGGCTTAAAGGAACAATGTTTTGATCACCCGAATGAGGGTGAGAATTAAGGTGATGGTTGGCCGGAATTATTCCTATAGCTGTGTTGTAAGTTTTTGAGAGTTGAAACCTAAGGCCTCCTCCTCTGTTCAAAGTTGTTTTTTCTCTCTTAACGTAGATGGCTTCCTTCACACCCCTTTCAAACCATCTGTCTTCTTTGTCCAAAATGTGAACATCTTCCACTACGGAAAACAAGTCCAGTTGCTTTGTTTTTTACCTTTTTTGGAATGACCATGACCTGGATGACTGAGAGTCTTCACCAGCAAAGTTTAGTCATGTTCAGTAAATTAGAATTTGCATTCCAAATAGGGTCTTTGTCAGATTAAAAGTACCTTTTGAGGATAACCTTTCAATAGGTATTAAAACAAAACTTCATTAAGTCCATGTTTCTGTATAAGAAACATTTCTTCATTTGGTCAGATAGAATAGAACAGAATAGAAAGCCATTATCATCATTGTCCACAGTACAGTGATATTTGAGAGCAGCTCCCTTAAAGTGCACTTACTATGTAAAAATATACTTCAAAAACTACAATGTAGTATAAATATTTGCTCAGTAAAATACACAAACAGAGAAATAAAATATTTAGCACAGCATTGATAAAAACCGTAGCACAGGTTTAAATCTAAGGTGGCGAGTGTAGAGGAAGTTTAAGTCTAATGTGCATTGGTCAACGTTAAAGTGTCAGCGCCAATGAGTTCTCAGTGCAAATTTGGATTTGCACTGAGAACAGGATTGTTCCACCAGAAGTGGGCGGGACTGCAGTGGGATGTGTAGAGCGAATAGAGAAGCGGGCTCAGCACACAGCCCTGGGAGGGAGCTGGTGCTAAGAAATGTCATATTCTAATTCTAAATGTTGTGATTTCATTAGCTGAAAATCATCATAATTAACTGAAACAAAGACTTGAAATCACAAACCTATGAGTAATCGATTTATATAAGTTTCCATAAGTGAACTAAGTAATAAATACATTTACTTTTCTACAGTACTCTAATTTGTTGGATCCAACAGAGACCTGACAAACTGGTTCATCATCTGCCTAGAGGCATCTGCTAGGAGACAGACTGGTAATGGGTCCAGCTCACTCCAACATCACAGCGCATGGAACTTGTACGTTATAGTAAACACAGCAACCAGTTCAGTTTTCCACGGGTCGTACAAATAAGACCGTCACTGTTTCTTCATTTTGTTAAGCGTTTCACATAATGTAATGTGACATTTTATGTCATCTGTATCACTATTGTGTTGGCATCCTTTATCATGTATTCTTAAAACACCAGAACACAGCGTTTACATGGCAAACATGCAGTGCATAAATCAATCAAATGAAAAAGTTTGAACAGGAAATAGATCCATATCAGTTTATGTTCAGAAGAGCTTATTTTGGTCATCACTTGTTTCAGGCTCTGTGCTTCATGCTGGCTTATGGATCCTTAGAGTCCTGTTATGGCCCAGGCTGATCTGTCAGAACTGTATAAACGTCAACAAAATCCATCTTACTGAATGACAATGATTAAAAATCCACAACACAATCTGTTTAAATTTGCTTTTGCAGTATAGTTTACTTAAAATCAAGCAAATTAACCTGAAACAACCCTCAATGTTTAGCCATCTATTTTTAGCCCTTATGACCCCCTAAGACACTGGGTGACTTGGAGATTTATCATGTAATACATATGTTCGTTGCTGCTCTTTTTAAAAATTTGTGTAATCCTGCATTGATAAATCTGTGTTTCCTTTATATTGCTGTCATGTTATACAATGCATAGTTATTTATGATGAAACCCACCTCTAGTTATTTACTTTAAAGTATATTTGAAATTAGCAATTCTTCAACATGCTGTCCCTTCAAGGAGTAAAATTTTGTCGTGAATGATAAATAATAGTTGATAAGCGAGCAAAACAGGAAATTATGAACCTTTGAGTAACAACTGATGTATAGACGCTAATTAATTCCCAGAAGACAAACTAATAAAGTAGCTGGAAATGGACTTCCGGCATAAATCTGCTGCTGTATCAAACATAACATTTAAAAATAAGCTTACAATAAAATTTGTAAATTGAAATCTTAATTGCCACTGCTCAGTCTCATTACCATTTTCCATGATCTGTATGTGATATTTTGACATTTTCTGTGGCTCTGTGATTTGCTCCAGCACCCAGTCTTTTCCACTACATGGCGGGAGCAACGCTAATTTTTCGGCTGTCAAAGTCAGCCCGACAACTTGCTTCTGCTTCATTGTTTTCTCTGCTTGGAGCCATTACAAAACAAACTCCCACCAATAACTCCTTATGAAAGCTCTCACTCCTTCATTTGGCTGCTGAGGCAAAAGTCAGAAGTTGGCATAGGGGTTTACAATGAACTAGGCCAGCCTACACCAACATGTAGATTAAACATATCTGACATCTTTGAAACTGTGCGTTGGGTTCAGTAAGTCAGGGTCAGGTGACTCCCACTCACAGGTCACACTTCTGCATGCAGTCATAACAAACAGAATAATTACTTTTTTTGTTTTGTTTTGAGATGATCTGGATATGCTGAAGTTCAGCTTCACAAAAGTTAAATAACACTTCTAATAATACTGTTTAAACAGGAAACTGTTTTGCGCCCCAACAGAACCATTTGGAGAGCAGTCAGTTGTAAAAAAAAAAAAAGAAAAAAAAGAAAAACAGAATTAACATGGCGGGACTGTCTCAGTTGACTTATTAAAATACCCAAAACAGCTCGGCTGCAAAAAATAACAAATATAGAAAAAATAATGCAACATTTTCTTTTTAAGGTAACACAAGGAGTTGGTAACCCTTTTTTTTCCTTCTGGTTATATAAAGACCTAAAAGAAAATTGACTGTGAAGCAGAGGGAAAAGGAACGAAGAAATGGCACAGGCTCCTAAATGTACCATACATAAAAAAAAAAGAAATGTTCAGAAATGCTTCAATATGATAATGCACTTTGAAGTAAATTAAATATGTTGATATATCTAAGCTGATCCATCAAATTTCATTGACTGCACATTTTTGGAGAAAACCCAAACAAAACACGAGAGACAAAATGAGAAAATGCCGAGCAGCGGAAGAAGAGAAACGGCCACCAAGAGAAACAGAGAGCTAATGAAATTTAATCAGAGCTGGCAGTTCCTAATGAGATGTTTTTGTGTCCTCATTACGTCAGTGTGACTAACTCCTTTGGAGCAAAAGCTGATCCGACCACAGTGAAACTTCCCTTTCACTTGTTTTCCATTCCACCCATCGCTGTTCAGTCCGTCAGCGCTGGCCCAGTTGGGTGGTCCAACCCTCAGAAAATGCAAGGAAACGCTCACTGTTCCACTGTCAGTAACCTCAGTAGAGAACAACTGCAGTTCAATGATCGGTCAAAGAGCTAGATATGAGAAATAAACTGCAGAACTACTGAATGACATTCTTGGTGTTCCTTCATCCCTCATCTGCTGAACATCACAGAGGTATGGTACCACACGTGTGAAGTTACATTTCCATCCACCCTTCATGTCTTTTGTCTATTTGCTGACCCAAATAGGAAGTCAATGGCTCCTAATAGAAAAGACAGACATCTCCCCAATGATGCTGTAAAGTTCTTCCTAGAAACTATTCCAAGTCCAGAAGGGATATATAATCTCTACAGCAAGGTCTTGGTTCATTCTCTAGCGTGACATGCATTGGAAGGGATGTATCCTGATAATCCCCATGCAATGCAATGTTTCACATGCATATCTGTGGCAGTTAGTTATTATTTATTGAAATAGCAAATGTCTAAACTTCTATACTGCAGATGCATAACTTGCGTTGTGCAGATAGGCTCTTTTCGTGTGGACAGTTAACATGGCTGTCAATTTCAGTTATGCAGAAATTAAGTGCAGTTATGAGCTGCCCTTAATGCTCATTAACAGTCTGCTTAATGCAGAGTTTATCTTTCAACTGGCAATCTCTCTGTCCTTAGTGATTCTGGAGATATGTCAGACATCTTTCAGGAGCATTCCATGTTAATAGACTATTCATTCATTCATTTATTATTCATTATTATTCATTCTGATCATTCAAAATGAAAAAAACGTTCAAATATAAATATGTCCGTCTGTTCTCTGAAGTCACCTGGACAGTGTTGGTGCTTTTGTGGAGCTACTCATGCTAATAGGTATTTTTCACAGAGCCAAAAAGTTGTCCCAAAAACAATCTGGATTTTTGGACAAGTCACAAGAGCACATTTCTTCAATTGAAATACATGTTCTTTATGTTTTTGTCATATTAATTAGCAATCATTAATCATTTACAGTTTTGAATTTAATGCTTAGTCCAGAATAAACAAATACATTAACTGTTTTACGTTTGAGTTTTAGTTTCATTATTTCTTCATTAAAAAGCCCTTTTGAACACTGTGCACCAGTCTTGTTTCCACTTCGGTATTTTTGCAGCACACAACACAGAAATAAGTATAAATCATTGCGAGCAGTCAGATGGGCAGAGTTTTTCAATCAGAAATTAGGCAAGAAAACTGCAAAAAGTTGGAGAAATACCAATTAAATATTTTGGAGGTGTTTTGACCTCTCTGGTTCCATCCTCCTGCAGTGCTTCATCACTCCGGTAGTTTTAATATGACCACAGCTTCCCCCTTTATCGCTAATAAAGCTTCTTGGTCCGCCACATCTGCTGAGAGGCCCTTTCTCTCACCACAAACATTAAAATCTTCCAGTAAACAGATGTTTCCAAAGACATTTTGGAAAAGTGGCTGTTCACAGGTGGATGATTCAGATAAAAAAAGAAAACATTGGACATATCAGATGAGAATTTCAAATAATTACATATATATATATATATATATATATATATATATATATATATATATATATTTATATATATATGTATGTATGTATGTATGTGTGTGTGTGTGTGTGTGTGTGTGTGTGTGTGTGTGTGTGTCTAAAGTTGACAGCATATTTATCTTTCTTCATAAAGAGACACAATTGTACTCCAAGTTAATACTTCTCAATCTCCAATGCTCCAACTAAGGCTCAGTAGTTTTTTGTTTTTTTTTATTGTCTTTTTTTAAACTCACTGCTGGTAGTTGATGATACATTTACTTGTCAAGTCACGGAATATCCTTCAGATTTCTGACTGACTTCAATCAGCAGTATTTTGTTGGGGTTATTGAGTCTTGACATCATGAACCAAACTCCCCAGCCTCATTTTTTTCCCTCTCTGAAGTCGATAAACAGTGCAGCTGAATGCTTCTCTTTCTAACACAAGTGGTAAAGTTAGTGGTGGTTAGTTTAAAGATGCATCACTGGAAGTAGATGCATCTGGAAAATTGATTTCTTTTTTTTCGTTTTTGCTACAGTGGGTTGATATAGTAATTGTATTTTTTTTCTACATATAGTAGAATGTTGTATCATTACACTTGCTGACAAAACTAAGTTAGCGCCTGTAAAATAAGTCCGACTTTGACTTAACTTGACACATATGCAGACCAGTCATGGGAATTCAGAAAATGTTTTCGTTTTCGGTTGTGTGATTACATGGCATTTGGAGACTCCATACTGTGACGACACAGTGCAGAATTGGTAGAAGTTTGTTCTTTTTTTTAATGCATAATTTAATGTGCATGATCAGGTCATCCTCTATGTGCATCATCACACAAAGTCCTCAAATATGCAACCATAATCATACCAGATGCTTGATGATGGCTATACAAATGATCTGTCCAAGGGGCACTGTGTCAAGGGTTTATTTGATCGAATATTATTCAGGTTTATGTACATTTGTGGCTGGATGTATAATTTTGAGCATATGTGAATCAGAGAAAATAAAAATAAAAATTAAGCCCACTTCCTTCATCCATCCATAGCTGTGTTCTCTCCTTGGATTTTTCCTGCATTTCCCATCAATTCCCTCCTGGACCCCCAGATCCCTGGACCTCGATAATCATTGACCATTCTATTCTACCATCACTTGTGACCAAGATACCTTCATACTTAAACACATCCACTTGCGGCAGAGACGGAACCCGTAACCAGATTGTATCATGCTCTGCCTTTAACTTCTCTTGTGCACACTAAAGATCCACATTAACTGTAAAAAACAAAGTTAAGTTCCAGAGGTTCCCAAAACAAACACCTTCCTGTCCAAGATCCTGTCCAAGACCAGGACACACAGGAGTAGTGACAAGGTGAAGCCTGGCGGAGTGCAATGCGTGCTGGTAACTACCTCAATTTTGTTCCAAGAATGTGGACACAGCTCTTGCTTTGGACATATAAGATTGCAAAGCTCCTAAAATGCTGCTTGTCAAGACTTGATGCAGTCTGCTGGGTTTCCTTAGATAGGAGACCTTTTGACCAAACTGTATGATTTGATTGAATTTGACTTTGTAATGTGCCTTGAGTTGACATGTGTTCTGAATTGGTGCTGTATAAATAAAATTTAATTTATTTAAATAAAAGCCAACCAGATACTCTGTCACATTGAGCGAGGCTTTGGCAGTACCAAACTGCAGACAGGAACTCAAAAACCTCAGGCTGAAGACTTTAAATATATTAATGCCAAACTTACAATAAGGCTAGGTAACAGAGTTCAGGCATAGAAAATGACAGAAGAAGATACAGGCATGGTAACGGAATAATCGAGGAACTGAACAATGAGAGCTTGACAGCTTATATACAGGGGTAAGAGTAGATAAAGGCACTGTAACACAGATGAAAGTAATCAAATGGAAAATAAAAAAGAACTGAGACTAATGAAGGCAGAGGAACTGAGGAGAGGAGAATTATGAACAGGATCTGAAATGAGGGAACATAGCGAAGGAAACAGAAAATACAAGAAATACGAAGAATAAAACATGAACATTATTAACAGAGAAAAAAAGAACTAAAAGAAACCCAAGAAAATCAAACACCTCAGGATTATTACCGTGCTCCATTCTTCCCGAGTCCCGCAGCACACCTTTAGAAATAGAAATTGAGTCGCATCTTAGAAACCAACAATCAACTCAAATGCTCTGTTCATGTAAGTGTTTACAACATACAGCTGGTGTTTCTGTTTAAGTGTTTCATTGGTTTGCATCAGAAAGGAGGATTGGAAAGAGTTGTGTGACACCGTCACACTGTGAACTGTGATGAGGATTAGAGCCGCTTTTTAATACTTTTATTCATCAGGAAGAACGTGAAACTGATTCCGACTTTTGCTGTCACACAAAGAAAATTACATCAGGGCTCCAATCATACCTACGGAGGCAATTTTAAGGTTTTATTTTATCTGCTTTACTGTTTATCTGAGATGTGGGCTCTGCTGAAAAGTGTGACGTTGTCAAAAGTAAGTTTCTGTTTGATAGGTTATCACAGAGAATTTTTTTATGACCCAATAGGTTTGCTCAATGCAGGACCCTCATCTAGGCTCATTTATTGCCCCACTGCTTAGCACCAAGGTGACAACTCAAACACTCAATACACTATAATGGAGATAATGGAGTGTTACAGCCAGTATTCTAACAAACTGCACTGAATTTGGAAGACGCTACATTTTTGTATTCAGTTGTTTTATTATTTGTGAAAAAGAATCATGGATGCAATGTACAGAAGCAATAAAAAATCAAGACTTAAAGGTTTTACTTTCCTTGCGCATAATTAAACATGAAAAAAAGATTCAGTGCAAAGTATTGTGAATTTGGAGGGAAAGCTACATTAGTGAGCTCCAATGGAAGGCTTTATAGGAATCCAGACACAAAGAGTAAAAGTGTAAAAGCAAGAACTTCTAAGGTACAATGGTAAAGCTACTCTCCCTAATCCTAATCGAATTTGACACATAACAGCTACAGACCTTCATGTTATTTATGGGGGCATTTTTTTGCTTTTAGTTGCTTTTTTATTTAAAAAGGCATTTTTATTTACTAAAAATTAGACATATATATATATATATATATATATATATATATATATATATATATATATATATATATATATATATAGTTTTTGTTTTAAAGTACTTTGATTCATATATGCTGTCCATCTGTGTCATTTTATTTCAGTATAAATACAGCTCTTCTACTCTGTGGGATTAGTTAAATAACATTAAAGAGCAAGCAGCATCAAGAAGAGCAAAGAACAGAGCTGAGCTGACAGGTCAGGGGTACAGACGTGGAGTTTCAAAAAGCAGTGGTGCGTTCTGTGCTGTTTTAAAGGGTACTTCAGCATGGTGGAGCTAAGAACCAAAACACATCACACACTTGTTGTCAAAGTATCAACCTTCCAGACCACCCAGGTCTCCCGGCTCAAGTCTACTCTGCATCTCCAGAACCAGAGCTACAACCAGACATGGAGAACCAGCATTTAGTTGTTATGCTCCACTTATCTGGAACAAACTCCCAGAAGACTGTAAAACTACTGAAGCCCTACACACTGCAAAAAACATGAGTAAAAATAAGTAAAGTTTTCTTGACATTTGTGTATATGTCCTTGATTTGAACAGCAAGTTTACATGATCTGCCAATGGAATAAGATTTTTGCACTTCAAATAGGAGCAACTCATCTCCATCATCTTATGTCAAGTGTTGTTTACCTAATTATCTTATTTTAGGTGTAAAAATACTCGTTCCATTGGCATATCATCTTAATTACTTGCTCAAATTAAGGACAAATAAACTAATTTCAAGAAATGTATACTTATTTTTAATTCAGTTTTTGCAGTGTCGGTTCCTTTAACATTGACATGCAACTCAACACAAATAGTTTTATAACCTTGATTTAATGTTGAGGTTTGTAGTCCAAATTATCTTATGTCTTGGCCCGCTGCTACTATTCCACTGCAATGTGTTTACCTCTGTTTTCTTTTCTTATGTTTTGTTCTGTTCATGTACAGCACTTTGAATTGTCTTGTATCTGAAATGTGCTTTACAAATAAACTTGCTTTCCATAAACCTTGCCCTGTATCACTCGAAACATAAAGCCAGAGCTACATTTGCATGGTTTAAGTCATAGAATGATTGAACTGCCCGGTCAAAGTCCAGGCTTAAATATACTTGATAAATTGTGGCAAGACTTGAAAATGGATGGCCACAGGTGCTTTTTGGCCAATCTGACTGAGATTAAGGTATTTTGCAAAGAAGAATTGACAGAAATGTCAGTCTCAAGATGGGAGAAGCTGGTAAAGCTATACCTCAAAACACTTGCCACTTTAATTGTAGTTTTACCAAGTTTTTACTCAATGGGTTGAATGCAAATGTCAAAATTATTAGATTCTTTAAACAAAAAGAAAAAGATAACTTTAATTTTGTTAAAAAACAATAACATAAGTAGAAACATGAACTGACCTAAAGTAGCGGAACTAAGTATGTGTATTCTTTGTCTTTGTCTCACACAGAACTTCACCTTTGATCCTGAGAGTAACTTTCAGAGAGAAGAAAACTCTTGTTTGAACTTCCAAACTTTGCCCTAATACATCTGAGATATTTCTTGGAACATCATAGGACATTCTGAGGACATCTCCAAACATCTTTTGAGACATCTCGTGACAGTTTTTGGGCTGGAGCTGATGTGCTGGTATGAAGATAAAGGAGCGCGTCCTGAGAGATCAGGCGGCTCCGTTTGGACCTCAGCTGGGGCTCATGGCAGCAGAACACAGACTGGGTTTGGCATTAATATGGATGTCCACCAGGCGCCTTGTCCTCTGCCTCTCTTTGTGCGCTGCCACAGTCCACTGTGTGCCAGTGAATCGCATTAACAGCATGGCTGCCACCTCCAACCATGCCAAGGTCATTAATAAACATCCTCAGATGGCTCATAATGATTCTCTACAGTCGGAAGTGGCGAGTGAAGAGTGTCAAGACGAGTTGTGGCAGCGCACAGCTCTGTTTGAATCACAGTTTATAGAGCGGTGCTCCACAACTAACTTCTGCACTTTCATAACTCTGAAGACTTTTTAGGAACGTCCATTCACCTTTACTGAATGGCCATCATTTTGTTTTGATGCCTTACAACTGTAAGATGCACATAACCAGCGCAATCTCCTCCAAACAGGAATTGAGTCGGTCCCACTATTCAGCCACCAACACAAACAGAAGTTTTTTTTATTTATTTTTTAGTAACCCTTTACATTTTTCTCATTTTATTTTTGCATAACCTTGGCCTTGTAGATGCAAATGAAATATAATGTGATATAAATTGTGATCTTTTATTTTTAATTTCTTTTCTGGAACTCCAATCATCCCCAAATCAGTAAGTCCCACAAAGATCTATAATATAAGCTCAATTCTCATCATCTCCAAACAAGATCTAACCACTTATCTCTCCTCCTGGTATCATCCTCGAACCCAGTTCCGATACATGCAGAACCCCACTTGTTTACATGTTTTACAATACTTTTCTGAACTTCTCCTGCTGTGTCTAATCAAACATTGTCATAAAAAAAGTGTTTGATTTTCTTTCTGGTGAGCTGGCTGTGAGTCCCTTTCCTCTCTTCTCTCCACTCCCTGTTCTCACCCTCAACATAACAGCAGAGAACATCAAATAATTTGCAACACACCTTAGAGTGGTCAAGCAACGCAGAGCGCATTACTGGGTTAATTTATATGGAAACAATCTATTAACCTTAGCATGGAAAACATCTGCTGGAATGTTCTATAATCATAGGTTTTATTTTAATTCGTCCAAAGAGAAGACATGATTTTGAGCACATTTCAATAGAAATGTATTTGTGAAAGTTTTAGTTTTAGGCAGATCTCACAAGAATACAGGAACAATATAGATTTTTTTTTGGTAATGCCAGCAGCATGATATCTTGCTTTAAAGCACACTTGAGACAAATTATTTCAAAAGAAAATTGTTTGTGAAACTTTTAGGCAGAGCTCACGAGAATACAGAATAAATTTCCCAATGTTTCTAATGCCAGGAGTGCAATGTATTGCTTTTTTGTTCTTTTGCAGCAAAATGACTGTTTCATCTCTCATTATTTGCCACGTTCCACATAAAGCAAACAGTTTTGGTTTTGGAGAAAGAGGGATTATTTGCTGTAGCTGTGATTAACATAAACATGCATAAGTATGGGCTGCTTGTCCTCTAAATGCATGTGCAATGCATAATTTAAATGTGGGCAAACTGTGTCAGTGCAGCGAGACTCTGTTTGCTTGGAAGAGCCGTTTTTGAAGCAGATCTGCCATTTTCTGTCTGGGGAGCACGTACAAACTCAGTTTTGTAAACAATTAGCACCCACTAATGGCTTTCTACATCTGCCGTTCCAACTTGAAATGTTTCTTAAAATGTTTATTGCAATCTTAAAATGTATTTCAGATTAAAAGAGGATATTGTCTTCGAAACACATTTTAGATTGCAGTTATTGTATTAATACTGGTGCAATTTAACCTACTTTGTGTATGCTGTTTTATTTTATATGATGTGATTGAAAATTGTACAGCTGTTTATCCCATTTAACCTATTTATATGCCACATAAACAGTTTGGAAGCCTACCAGCCCCCAGAAACGAGTATAATATGATGCAGACTTTGATATATTTCATGTTTTTTATTATTTTCTCTTTTATGAGTGGATTTTAATCATTTAAATGTTGTTTTGTTAGTTATAAATTTAAGAAGTCAAACATCTCAGGTTATATTAATATGTAATTGTCTGTCAAACTCCAAAATAGCAACTAATCATAGTGCATTTAAGATACGAAATTCCTTTATTGTCCTACTATGGGGGAAATTTGTGCGTGGCAGTGGCAAGACACGGGCAGAGTTGCACACAATAATTAGCAATAAGAAAAAACTAATCTAATCTAAAGTTAATTCTAAAGCTACAGGGAATGAGCTTATCAGAAGGGCCACTAAAACTAAAAATAAATACCAGAGTAACTATTGCATAAATATTGATAATAGGGCATACTCAGATAAAAAAAAAAGATGAAATATTCAAGTTAAACAGAGGGGAAAAACAATTACACAACAATGTGAAAAGATATGGAATATGCATGATAGTACAACAACCACCATTAAGTCATTTGTTCACATTCTTGTAATTAGACATAGTCGATCACTGTGATCTCCTTTCTGGAATAGGTTGCTCTTAAACATATATGCAATTAATGTCTATTTCACTCTAACAGGGTGATGAGCTGTTTGGTTGGAGCCTTTACTGTGCCTTCTGTTTAAACAATAAAATCAGACAGCAAATGAATTTTTAGCCCTGATCTTTATCCTCATCTGAGGCTTCCCTGTGTGTCTCCATCAATCATCCTGATCCCCCCTGTGTCCATCCTCCATTCAAAGCATTATCGAACGGCGGCCACGATAAGGCAACAGAAACACAGATTGATCTGTACTTCCAGACGCTCCGCTTAGTGTGTTTATCTCATTGTAAACAATATTAACCACCTCACAATCAGATGTCATAATACTGTTCCTGAGACGAGACGATCCATGCGATCGATCGGCTGGATGAGTGGACACTGCAGCTGTCCATCACGCTGATTGATGGAGCTGTCCACCACTGGTGGTAAAGGTTAGGCAGGGTGGGGCTGCTAGGAGGGTTGAGGCTCCCTTGCTAACTGATCGATTGGCTGTCTGGTGACATCAGCGGCTCTCTCTGTCTCCTGTCATTAGTTTACAGTTTCTGCAGATTTTTAAATATCAGCTGTCGATTAGTGGAAACAAATGGAAGCAAAGTTCAATGCTCAAGGGAGCTTAGGCCTGATTGTTGGGCTGAAAATGTACAATATTTTATCATAACAGAAATTTCACTGTGCGGCTCTGAATCATTGCAGTGCATTTGCTCAGCTTGTTTTCTTTGGGTTAAAGGGAGGGGTAGTGATGGAAATGTAATGGAAAAATACTCAGTTTATTAAAAAATATCTTTGCCCCACGATCATTTATTTCAACCTTCAAAACCCTGGCGAAATCTATTGAAATATTTATTGAGTCTAAGAAACAATGTCAATACTTTTAAAGTTTAAAGAAGACAAACACATCTATAAAATATGTAAGCATTGGCTTACACCCTCTGGTACAGGATTCTTGAGACAATGGTGTCATCTGTGGTGAGAGTCAGAGGTAGTGATGGTGTAAGAGGCAGAGATGGCTTGTTGAAAAATCAAAGCTGCCTAGTGGTCCCACTCTGCTTCCTCCAAGAGCTCCACAAAGCCCAGATAAGGGAAGAAGTGAGTCCACTCTTACAACATGTGCATGCAGCCTGCTGCTGGAATCACTTCTAGGTTTCCCAGGCTTGCCCACCATGTCAAAGTATGTCTTGACAGTCCTCTTTAGTGTTCCTTTGAACAAACCTCTGCTGAGTCCAAGTTGGCCAGAGTCTTTTGTGGTTGAGTAGGACCCAGGAACATAGGCTGACTGCCATGAAAACAGTTTAAACAAAAATATTAGTATGCAAACTTGCAGGAAATTTGCAGTTGTAATAGGCCATGGGACACAGGTAGAAGAATAGGTAGTAATGGGCATGGTGGCAGAATCCAGAGCAGAACAGTGGAATAACACAGCAAAAAAACAATGAGAACCAGTGAGGATAAATGCAGAGGCAGGGGTTAAGAAATGACAAGCAAACCTGTGACAGAAGGAGAACAAAGAAGCTGAGAGAAAGAGACTAATTAACACAAAATGAGCTAAGCTGAGTCAATCAGTGGGAAAAGATAAACAGACATGTAACAGAAATAATATGAAATGTACAAGGAAGAGAACACAATAACACAAGAGAAACTGATCACAAAAGTATAAACTATTATGGCAAGAGCTAAATGAACATAAATAAACAACAAGGAAATACTGAAAACACAAAAGAAAATCTGTTCAGTTGAGTTTATTTAAATTTGTATAATGCCAATTCACTCACATGTTGCTGCAAGCCACTGTACGAATCAAACACAAAAATCATGGAGAACATGACTCAAGCATGAATTTATGTAAAAGTTGTGATCACGACAGTTTTATTTTTAGAACATGGGTTTCAGCTGGTGTAGACCAATTTACAACATTTTGGTGGATGTTGGTCTTGTGATATCAAGATATATTTCTCTCTCTCTGCTGAGTTCTCCTACTGTTCTCCACTTTTGCATTGTTTGTTTTCATTTTGTCTTTTAACTTTAAGTTTTCTCTGTCTATTTTATCTTCATATTAGGTACAACTGGTCTGGCATTTTGTTAGCTGTGACACCATCCAGAGGAGACATATCATCCACTATTACCATATAACAGAAAGGATTCTTGGATCAATGAGTGGTTCTGTGCCTTTTTTGTGTCTCTGCTCTGTCTTCTCTAACCCCCAGTTGAACAAGACAGATGGCCGTTCACACTGAGCCTGGTTCTGCTAGAGATTTTCCTTCCTGGTCAAAGTGAGTTTTTCTCTCCACTGTCGCTTCATGCATGCTCAGTATGAGGGATTGCTGCAAAGCCATCGACAATGCAGACGACTGTCCACTGTGGCTCTACGCTCTTTCAGGAGGAGTGAATGCTGCTTGTCAAGAGTTCATGCAATTTACTGAATTTTCTTAGATAGGAAACATTTTCACCAATCTGTATGATTTAATTGAATTTAACTTTGTAAAGTGCCTTGAGATGACATGTGTTGTGAATTGGCACGTTATAAATACAATTGAATTGAACTGATAGTTAAAGTTCCAGATGGTTTCATGAGGTTTATATCCTCTCTCTGAATGTGAAGTCTGCAATTATAGAACAACTGAAATGTGATTCATTTACTTTCTATTTCCAGCTGCTGCTCGCATGCTGACACCTTCCACACACTGACATTTCTGCTTTTTCTGATTTGCACAAATACCTCCTCCCCACCACCAAATCCTCACCCTCGAGACACATTGGATATCAGGCTTTCCATGTCACAAATTTCCTCACATATAAAACCCCTGGAACATGACAAATTAGACCCAAATTAGCTGGAAAGGGGTTTTTGTTTCATAAAACAGCATGAGCTAGGGATTTTAGCCAGGGATTTGCCCTTCTGCGAAGTGCATAGAAGAATGACAGCCCCATTGGCTAACAATAACTGATAGTTCACAGCTGAGGAGCAATGCTAATAGAGATCAGGCTAATTGTAGTCGCCTTGTCATGATTCTGAGGAATTTCTCTGGCAGGAAAATTAACTTTATTCTTAAATTACAGGCCCCTCTGTGGCGGACGCGGCTGTCCTATTATATGCTAATTAGGAGACGCTTGGGACGCTTTAGCTAACGAGCTAATAATTTTAACCCTCCACACGGCTGCAAAGCAATGCACAACCACGTATGGTCGGAACATGACCATATGGCTGAGCTTACATAAAACACACACAGAGACACACACACACACACACACATGCACACACAATTACATCTGTTCTTATGCATTCACAGGCTCCCTGCATACACCAGCTTAGCTGCCGCTGTGCTAATTGGTTTGATGTGGTTTGAAAATAGTATCTGTACAATCCCCTGCCTGCCTTCGCAAAAGATCATGCCCTTTCAATTCAGCGTCCCAGCAGGCTGTCAATAGGAAACGGCTAGGGAAGAAAAGGGAGGGCAGTTTTAAGGTGCATTTTCCTGCTCTTAACAAAACAGTCTTCTGTGATCATTGTAGTACTCATTAATACCAGATCACAGTAATATCCACATATAGCATTTTCACACAGTCACATGGAGATACAAAAAAAGACGTTTGACCTATGTTGTCAAAACTGATCTAACATGAAGTAAATCATAATATTATAAAGCAAGAAATATCTAAAAATACTAATTTTTCCTATCCACTATTGTGAAAACAGGTATTTTCTATAACAAAATGAGCCTTTTTAAAACACAGTCGTACCGAGCATAGAAAAGTTTGAACAAGTAGTATACCGCAAGACCACCGGACAGAAAGTATGTCTTCTGATTTTCTCCTCCTTACAGGATAGATCATCTCATAAATCTTCAGTTTGTGAGTCTTTTCAAGTGCTCTCTTATTCAAGGGTTGCCACAAAAGTAATTATAACTAGAACAATTGGTAGAGTTTTCCCACGAGTTAACCTCCCTGTGCAACCAGAATTCGAACTTAGGTCCCCCATAGGAAAACAAGTGGACTCACTCCAAAACTTAATTTAAGCTGTCACAATTTTTGTCTTGGGGGGCATTTTGTTTTGGATTAATACCCAAAATTAGCAAACCAGACATAACATCGCTCCTCTGTATCTATAAGCTGGCATAATTTTCTTATGTGCACTGCACTCTTCTACACCTTTCAGCATGTTTCTTGGTCATATAAATGACTATAGGTATTGTGAGCAACAAGCTTAAATGCAGTAGAAAAAAGTTAATTGAATTCAGGATATATGCCCTTTAATGTATATCCCCCAAGCCTCGCTTGGTGCAACTGCACATACAGGAAAAGAACAACAAATCATCATAGTTAAAGTTAAGTTCTGTTTAATGCCTTCTGTGGGAAATGTGTTTTAACAACAGCAGAGTTGTGGAAACAGATCACCCGGTGAGTCACAAGGACATCAGTGCTTAATGTCAAGAGTTGCTTCTGTGATGAAGTGGCCGATTTTTAAATGAGGGGATTAAACATCAGTGTGATTCTGCTTTAAGATCAGAAGCTCACAACATAATTGAACCAAAAGATAAAACCTGTTGGCTCTTCTACTGCTGACCTCTGATCCTTCTCTGCTGTTGCCAGTGGAATAATCCACAGCTCAAAGGGTAACACTGACACTGACAGAGGCGCACGATTTAGGGATTTGGTCCTGCAATTGCCAGGTTGCCAGTTCGATCCCCGGCTCTGACCTTCTCAGTCAGTGTGTCCTTGGGCAAGACACTTCATCCTGCTGGCGGTGGTCAGAGGGCCCAGTGGCACCAATGTATGGCAGCCTTGCCTCTGTCAGTCTGCCCCAGGGCAGCTGTGGCTAACATAGCTCACCACTGTCAGGGTGTGAATGGGTGAATGACTGATTGTAGCGAAAAGTGCTTTGGGGTCGTCGGACTAGTTACACTACTATACATTATGTCAGTAATTTTTTTGTGTAACGTTATACAAACTGTACATCAGTAATATTAAAAGCAGATTAGATTCCATATATTGCACAGAAACCTTTGAATCATCAACTTGGTTAAGCATGCTATACAAAAAGCTAATTAAGCGGAATGCAACACATTTTTATAAAACCATTAAAATAAATAATTTATTACAAAAGCATAATATTATTAACCTGGCCAGCCTGATTGAAAATTGATCTGAAGTCGCCCGAACTATTTTTGTTTCTGACACAAACAGTTGAGGTCAGTGCGATACAAGATAGATTCTCATGTGTTTGTGAATGCACAAATACCATGAGAATTCATCTCACATGCAACGTTATGATATTAAACTTGACAAATAAAGAAAACCCACTTGAGAACATCTATTCAGTGGAGAAACTAATCTTTTTCTATATATATTATATATTCTATATTCTCATACAATGTAACTGAAACATTCTTGTTATTTTTATGTTTTTATGCTATTTTATGATCAAAGTGTCAAAAAATCTGAACTCATAATCAGTGATTCCCTGAATGTGAAGTGACACAGAGGTTAATTTAAGTAAAAAAGAAAATGGGAAAGACAATAAACATGCTCTGGCCTCAGGACAGATGTGTGCTGTTCTTCTCCTCTGAACTTGTGCACATCTACAGTTAGAGCAAGAGTCACAGCAGGGAGGATCGTAAGGGAGATAAAAAAAAAAAGCGCCAAAAGTTGCAGTTTGAGAACTGCATCTAATCTGTCACCATGTCTCACTAAGGCTATGTTCACACTGCAGGGAAATGTGACCCAAGTCCCATCTTTTAGCCCATATGCCCATTATCACTCCCCACACACAGCAGCAGCAGTTAGCACTCCATAAAAAGACCATCGTAAATAGCTTTGCTGCTTTCTTCTTACCTTATTTTGTCTTGCTATGACGTGTTCTTAATATTGGCGGCTTTCTAATGTTAACGAGGAGTAATGCCAGCCGGTTTATATATATATATATATATATATATATATATATATATATATATATTTCAAGTTTTTTTTTTCCAACAAAACTTTATTAAACCCTTCTAGAAACAATTACTTTCCCCATTACTTCCGCAAACAGTGCGCCCCTGTGTGATGTCTCCTATTATCTGCGCATTCGGGTCACTTTGCCATCTTCAACTGTTAAGACAACAGTACGACGGTGGTCGCGTAGCCAAAGAGCCACTAATTAATCCACAAATTGTTTGCTAAGCATAGTAGAAGACACAACTTTCTGTCTCACTGTTACAAACATAATGGTCTTGAGTTTGCTACACATTTCTGTGGAATACTACTACTACTGGAACTGTGTTTTTTGTTCAGACGAGAGTAAGACTAGGCTTTTCTGCAACAAACATTAGTGGGTTTGGTGTGAAACAAAGGATAAATATCTTGAGAAACACCTTTTGCCCAATGTTAAGTGGTAAAGAGGAAGATCTGTGATACTGTGGGTCTGTTTCTCAGCTAAAAGCCTGCAAAAACATGTTGGAGCGCGTCTTAGAAGTATCAGGATAATTGAAAAAATCTGGAGATCTCTGCCAGAACACTGGAAAATGTGTCATTATTCTGTCTTGTAGCAAAATAATAATTTAAAATGTTTGGCCAACTTTTCCCATAGTCACCGTTCCCTAATCATATAAAAAAAAAAAAAAACTGTAGGGTGAACTGTTTGATGTCACCTTGTGAATTGTTATATGACACTGTGCAACCCATTTTTAGGAAGCACTAAGTATCAACAGCAGAGATGTTTGTAATTACAGTATGGTACATATGGTTTTACGTAAAAAAAATAAAAAATAAATAGTGATTGATTTATCTTCCCTAACCTTTTAAATGTGCTCAAATCAGATGTTTGACATATGTTTTTTATTTCTGTCATATTTTTGCTGCTGCAATAAAAGTTCAGTTTTAGGCTTTTTTGTACATCTTAACCAGGGCTGCCAATAAGTATATAAGAACACCTCATTTGTGAGAACTAAGTGCAGCTTGTTTTTCTTTGTCTCCGGTTCCATCCCGTCCTGTTGGACTTCCAGTCCGTCGATCCTCCTTTCCTGGTCTGCGCCGAGCAGCTTGACAACCTTTTGCTCATCTGAGGAAAATCCCATTACAGGCTGTTAGAACATGAGTAATGGCAGCTCTCCGGTTAACCGGCTCGGATGGAAGTAGACTAATGCTCAGCCATCACGTTGCTTTTCTCGCAGACAGATATTTGGCTTGTGTTTGCTGCAGTTCTGCTGGGGTTTGTCTTTAAAGAGAAATCAAGGAGTGTTTGCTCCATCAAATCTTCCCATCTTCCAGAGAAACAGGGATTTGTTTTGACTCGCCAAATTTGTAGTTCTGAAAATACTGCTTAACCCTACATGCTTTGAGGTCATGGTTTATGGATTTCTCCAGATTGACTTAGTTGGATTTGTTTTAAAAAATCAATTAGGGAACCAAAGATGTTTCGGTTTTCAATCAGAGTTTTTGCTAGACCCAATTTTGGGTCTGTAAAAATTACCGGTATGCTTTTCAGCCTGGAGAGCCAACTCGGTGCCACGTCACCATGTCATTATAAACATTATTCGTTTATTTTTGTTTTATCCTCTTCATATTTTAGTTAGGCATTGCAATTTATGGAGACCATTTAGCCAACAAAAAATTTATATAATAAAATTGCTATTTTAAACAACCAGCTGTGCTTATTTCTGAAAACAGGAGTTAAATGCAACTTTTAGAGAAAGGTTTATTCACACAACCTGAAGATATTAAATAACAGACAGTGTTAAAGGACTGAGCGAGAATGACATTTAGGGATTCGCAAAAAAAATTATCGGCTGTGTGTGCATCTGAAAGCAGTGGATCGACCTACTTTAACTCTGTAATGGCTGATTTCAAAATAAACTGCGGGAAGATAAAAGGCAGAAAGCTTGTATTTCTCTGATGCTGATCCAACATTTAGTTGTTTTTGAAGTACCTTTACTGATTTTTATGTTTTAAATCTGACCGATCAACAAATAAACTACACGTTGGAGTTTTAAATGTGAATTTTACAATGTTTGGAGTTTGGCAGCTGTTTCCCATAAGCCCTCATATAGTTCTTGAGAAAGTTAATTCTCCCAAATTTGCTGGCTAGGCTGTGTCCTGTTCACATATGACACCAGTCTCTACTGGTCAGATAAAAACTATCAACAGCTACAAAAATGCGGAAAATGGCTTACAAAAATAAAGTCATGGTTTGATATCAATAGACTTTCAGTGAATTTAAACAAAACAAAATACATTTTCTTTGGTAATCGGAAAATTCAGAATGTATTTCATATTAAAATTAATAAAATTGGACTTGAAAGAGTGACTGATCATACATTTCTTGATATTTATATTGATGAAAAATGTAATTTAAAGGAGAAGTCCGGTCAAAATCAGAATTCAAACTCCTGAAAGTACTTTAAATATAAAATTCTTATTTTTTAAGTTTTTTAATTAAGAGCAATTTTCATTTTAATGTCCTTTAGTGTAGGCATCCATGTTGGTCAAGAACAGTACTTCCTCCTCCCAGTTTGTGACATCAGGTCGCGGTATCGGCTGTTGAGCAAGTACCAATGCCCTATCTGTCCCGTTGTAAATAAATACCTATTTTCATGCCAAAATATTGTTTTTTGCCTCTTAAACAAAGATAGACATCGTATAAAGCATTTAAATTTAGAGACATAAAAAGACAACAAATAAGCATTAAAGTACGGTTCATGGGTTGGGTACTGCAATGTTATCAGGGATTAAAAAGTCATCTCATCTAAAAAAATCATCTTTAGAACCAATCCCTGCTCAAAATGGTGATCTGCCAAATCTACTTTCAGCAGTTATCATCAGTTATTGCAACCGTAAATGCCAGAAAATATGGGCAGAGTGGCTCCTTCTGCCTTTACTCTGCTCCTGTCAGGATGAGCTCCGTGCGTTATGAGGCGGAGGGATATTTCAACGTCACTTACTTTAAAGCCCAAACAATCGACTACACTTTAAGAAACAAGCCCAAAAAACTGCAACCCGCAACTCATGAAATTTACAAGCGACTTTAGAAAAAAGAAGACCAAAGTTGCATAAAATAAGTGGGCTTCGCAACAGTGAGCAATGTTTCTAAGTGTGTCATATCACTCCGCCCCTCTGGTCGGGTAAAATGTCCCCGCAAATTCTGCATTATAAAAACGAAAAACCTACCGAAAATTCTCGCTCTCATGTCATCTTGAAGACATTCTTCTTCGAAATGTTGGCTACGGATGACGGGTTTTTTCTCTGGTCAGAAGTTCGATGGGAAATCCTCCCTCCTCAAGTTGGCAATCCAACAATGAACCCGTGGTGGATCATGAACCGGAAAGGTGAAATAACTAATGTTTTTTCACTTTTACCCGATGTATTGGAACATCCAACAGCCATGCACGTGGGCATTGTTGCTTCAACAATAGCTCTCACGAATTTCAATGGTGAAGTCCTCTCGAAATCCAACAATAATTGTTGTTGATCGCAGCTGTGTACAACAGTTCCTATTGAATTAGCTTGTGAAGCGCAGTGCCTTAACACAACACGTTACAGGATGTGATGTCAGGCGGCCATTATTGACCAAATATGGGGAATAATTACCGCCCCCAGACACAGTGATCAAGATGAGAATTTATGCTTTTATTTTCTTATTGATTAACACTAAATTCATTAAATCACCATGGGCATATTAGTTTTGGGTATAGCTAATGATCCACTGATTTTTCCTTGTTGACAGGACTTCTCCTTTAACACAAGTTAGGCCATCAGAGTAGCAAATAAAGTAAATTATATTGCATCATCAAATCCTATTTTTATCAAGCACAAACTACTCAAATTCTTCGCTCTTGAAGAATTGAACACAACTGTGTTGATGTACAAGGTATGATAATCATATGCTCCGCCCTTTGCCCACAAGCTCTTTGAGGAGAAAGTCAGTATAACACCAGAGGAACATTTGTATTCAAAATAAATAAATAAATAACACTAGAACAAATAAAAACAAGTTTGTATATTTCAGTTAAATGGAATAACTTATGGAATAGGTTAGATGAGGAATTGAAAAATTCCGAAATCGTAGAAGCGTTTAAAATAAGGTATAAATCTTTAAACTTTAATATTTATTGAAAGTTACAAAGCTATATGATGTATGCACCTTTTCTTGGAATTTTCTGTCATGTTCAGTTGTACACTCTGACGCTGTAAGAAAACTGTTGTAGATTTGTTTGCTTTTCTTGGAATTACGTTTAAAATTGTGTAAGAGGGTTAGGCATTATATGTCTATGATCTATGATCCATAGACATATATGATTTGCATTTCACTCAGCTGCGGGCTTAAAAACATGCAAGGTATACTTTATTGTTATAAAATGTATTGTTAAATGTTTTGTATCGTGAAGTGCCTTGTATTAATTTGATTTTCATGTTTTTGTTTCAGATTGAATGTAACCCGTTAAGTGCGTCTCTACCGGAGGACAGAGTAGTTGATGGACTACACTGCCTTGTTTCTAACATAACACCAAAATAAACTTCACTGTTATATTGAATTAGCTTACCTGTCCAGAAGAAAGCCTCCAACTTCCACATCTGTTTGGAAGCCCTGCTCCCTCATGAATCGTTTCCACCTGGTGATGGGTACGCCAATGTAGACTCTTGTTTTCGCCTGGTTATTCTTTTGCTTTTCTTGGTTATTTTCTCTTCCCTCTCACTGGGCAAAGAGTATGGATGGTCCTCCAGTTCCACAGAAAATGTCAAATAGAATGATATATGGTCGTTTTTTGCTAATTTCATACTCCTCTTACACTGACAACACATAAAATATAAGTTGTAAAATACAAGTAAAATGCATAACGCTAACAAGTTTGACCCCTTTTGGCTACTGTAATTAGCAATAGTGATGCAACATGGCGTCTTCCACTGGGTGCATCGTCACCTATGGATTTATAAACTGCTACTTCTAAGCTATGAGAACAGTTTTGTTTTTGATCCAATTAACTGTAAAAGAAAAAGAAAACAAAGTAACATGCTTGAAATATCCTATTATGTGTTGAATTCAAATAAAATGAGCTTGCAATTTCTGAACTGACATTTTCAAATCTAATATTTTGATTTATTGAGCTATACCTTTAGACACAGGCAAAATCCAGGGATTGTATGTGTTAATCACATTGCAGAAAACAACTTTGGGGCGATCAAATTATATATGTAGAGATCATGGAGGTCCATAAGATTGCATGATGATCTTAATCGGTGGTGAATGATAAGAATTTTATTTATTTATTTATTTTTTCGTACTGTCCTGTCTGGCAATGTGGCAATAAGAATTGTTGTCTTAAAGCCAAAAAGAGCCCAACAGATTTTACTTTCACAAGTGGAGCGGTACTGCTTTCTTTTTTTTTTTTTTTTTTTTTTTTTTTTTTTTTTTTTCCCAGTGTCCTGTCTAGCACTATGGCAATAGGAATTGATATCTCAATGCCAGATGGAGCTCGACAGATTTTGCTTTTACAAGTGGAGCAAACAGCTTTCGCCATAGTGCTCCACTTGATTTATGCTTTTAAATAGCTTTATTATGATTCCTGCAAGGAGAATTTCAAATTATATGGACATGACAATGGGAGAGTAAAGGAAGAACAAAAAGTGAGGAAGGGAGGGAGATGAGCGGCTGAGATCTCGCGAGAGCTGTGCGTAAGTATAATGGAGGCGTTCATGTAATTCAAATCAAACAAGCTAAGGTAAGAACGAACCAATAACTAAAAATAATACAAAGTTAAAGCCCAAACATTTACAACTGTCTTATTTTCTACGAGGGAACAAACTGGACGAAGAGACCGTGACGAGCCTGGAGTGCTACCTGGACGAGTGTTTTGATAGCATCGTGATGGGGAAGGCCCAGAAGCCTACAGCTGCTAGCACACCGTCACTTAAGCGCACTCGTTCTAATTCCACCAGTGCTTCTTCTTCATCCACTTTGTCCCCAGACAGGAACTTCAGCGACATCTTGGAATCCATCGACAAGAAGCTTACCAGCCTTGATGCGCGTCTCGCCTTGGTAGAGGTTCTACACAAGGAGTTTCAGTCCCTCAGGGAGTCGGTGGAGTTTAGCCAAGCCCAGCTAACAGCTATGGCCGCCGAGAACGACGCGCTGAGGGGGAAGGTTACGGAGCTGACCGAAGGGATTATCCAGCTTTCCGGCGAAAATAAGAAAATGAAGGAATCCATTCTGGACATACAGTCGCGAAGTATGAGAGATAATCTCGTCTTTGCAGGCATTCAGGAGCAGCAGGGAGAGATAGCAGAAGAAACGGTCCGGAACTTTCTCCAGCAGAAGCTAAAAATCCCGGCGGATCAGGTAAAAAACATCACTTTTCATCGAGTCCACCGGCTCGGAGGTAAGAAACCCGACAAAACCCGTCCTCGCCCGATCATAGCTAAATTTGAGCATTATAAACAAAAAGAATTCGTTAGAAGTTGCGGCAGGGAACTGAGAGGGACAGACTTTAGTGTTAATGATCAGTTTCCTAAGGAAATCCTAGATCGCAGGCGAGTGCTGTTCCCAATCAGGAAGAAATACATGATGGACGGCGTTAAAGCCACCATATCGGTTGACAGACTTTATATTAATGGACAGTTGTTCAGGGATCAGAAGATCACCCCTTGGCTTTATTAGTTACACCACAGGTGGACTTAAAGCATGTTTCAATGATTTAAAATAAATAAATAAAATAAATAAATAAATAAGACGCACAGATCGGTACACGGTGATAAATTAAATACACGCACAGCTAAAGAGTACGTTGGTATGGTTGGTGTTCACGGTTGGGTACAGAAGGCACGGGCTATGGTTTATCCTTTTACACACTCTCTTACTCTTTGCACTTTTTTATTTTTTTGTGTATTTCTATCTTATCTGTCTGCTTCTTTCCTGAACATCAGTCAATCACAAGCACATCATATGATGCTACCTGGGTCTATGTATGACTATTTTCTCAAGGGCATGCACCTTCTAACTTCTCACTCACATCTATGGCGAATGTAAAGTTTGTGACATGGAATGTGCATGGGGCTGGCACCAGAGAGAAAAAAATGAAGATCATTAACCAGCTTACTAGATTAAAGGCAGATGTTGTATTATTGCAAGAAACCCACAAATCAGCTACAAATGCAAGTGAGCTTAATTCACCTGAGTTCCCTAATGTGTTTGCGGCCTGCTATAACTCTAGACAGAGAGGTGTAGCAATCTTAATCCACAAAAGCGTTAGTTTTAAAATATTAGATAAAACTATAGATCCTGAAGGTAGATACATAATAATTAAAATAGCTATCCATAACCAGAAGCTATGTATTGTCAGTATATATGGTCCAAATGTTGATGACCCCTCTTTTTTCCACCAATTCTTCCTTGCACTTTCAAAACACGGGGATTGTTCACTAATTATAGGAGGTGACTTCAACTTTGGTTTAAATAACGATATAGACAGGTTGAATAAAACAGGGACTCAGCGTAGTTGGCAGTCAGTAAATGTAGTCAAACAATACATGAGTGATTTTGGTCTTTGCGATGCATGGCGTTCTCTTCATCCTATTAGTAAAGAATACACTTTTTTCTCAAATGTTCACCATTCGTACTCTCGTCTGGACTACTTTCTTATAAGTAGCTCACTGCTGTCGGTCGTTTCAGAGACGGTAATTCATCCTATTGCTATCAGTGATCACGCTCCTGTTACTCTCACCTTAATTAATAAAAAAATAACCACACAAAACAAAAGCTGGAGATTTAATACATCACTGCTTAAAGATGAAGAATTTATAAAATTCATTAAAGAAGAGTGGGCTTCATACTTAGAATACAATGATCAACCAGGTACATCGGCATCGATATTGTGGGAAGCTGGAAAAGCAGTGATGAGAGGTAAAATAATTTCTTTCTCATCTCATAAAAAGAAAAAAGAAAACAAAAAGATTCAGGAATTAGAAGAAAAACTTAAGTTACTAGATTTATCTCAAGATGAAGGGAAGTTAGGTAAAATCCGTGAAGTAAAATTAGAACTAAACCAATATATTGAAAAGCAAAATACATTTCTAATACAAAGGCTCCGAATAGAAAATTTTGAACATGGCAATAAGTCAGGAAGCTTTCTAGCTAATCAGCTTAAAATAAATAAGGAGAAAACTACTATATTTGCAGTTACAGATTCAACTGGTAATACAGTAAGTGAACCAGAGTGTATAAATAATACCTTCCGCGATTTCTACAAATCTTTATACACACCACAGATAAATCCATCAGAGAAGGATATTAAGCAATTTCTGGATAAAATTACACTTCCTAAATTATCAGATAACCAAAGAATGACACTGGATTCCCCGCTGACAACAGCTGAAACCCAGGAAGCTCTTAAAAGCATGCCTAATAAAAAGGCTCCAGGTCCAGATGGATTCCCCACTGAGTTTTATAAAGAGTTCTGGAATATTCTAGCCCCAACGTTCCACAGAATGTTGCAGGAAATACAGGAAAAAGGTAGATTTCCAGCTAATATGAACTCTGCCACCATCAGCCTTCTGCTCAAGCCAGACAAAGATCCTGTGTTGCCCACTAGTTATCGTCCCATATCCTTAATTAATGTGGATATTAAGATAATCTGTAAAGCTTTAGCAAAAAGATTAGACAAAGTAACTCCTCTCATAATACATCCAGATCAAACTGGTTTCATCAGAGGAAGGCAGTCATCCACAAATACACGCCGATTACTTAATTTAATTGATTATTCCTACAGTAAAAACATTAAAACCAATATATTGTCTTTAGACGCAGAAAAAGCATTTGATAGAGTAAATTGGAAATTTTTATTCGCTACTCTTCATAAATTCGGTTTTGGCGATTTATTCATAAACTGGTTAAAAATTCTATACAATTCTCCAACAGCCTGTGTCAGGACAAATAATCAAATATCTTCCAGTTTTTGTCTACAGAGGGGCACCAGGCAAGGATGCCCTCTTTCTCCATCACTTTTTGCCATCTTTATAGAACCTCTAGCAGCAACAATCAGACAAACAAAAGCTGTAAAAGGTATAAAATGCATGAAAATAGAGCACAAGATTAGTTTGTACGCGGATGATGTATTACTTTATCTCCAGCATTCAAATAATTCTCTTTTACAAGTAATTAGAATACTAGAATCTTTCTCCAAAGTATCAGATTACTCGTTAAACTGGTCTAAATCTACGGTACTGTCAATTAATTGCTCTCTCGAAAACTCCCTAAATTTACAAATGCAATCAGGAAATATTAAATATTTAGGTATTACTGTGTCGAATAAATTAACAGATTTACTTAAACTTAACCATGCCCCACTTTTAAACAGGATAGAAGAGGACCTTGAAAGATGGAAATCGCTTCCAATCACACTTATGGGTAGGGTAGCTTCAATAAAAATGATGGTCCTACCTAGAATTAATTATTTATTTTCAATGGTCCCCAATAAACCATCATCTGACTGGTTTAAATCTCTAGACTCTGCCATTTCTAGATTTCTTTGGAAAGATAAACCCCCACGTATTAGCTTAAAGACAATACAGAAGACTAAAGACAGGGGAGGATTAGATCTGCCTAACTTCCATAACTATTACTTAGCAAATAGGCTACAATACATCTCTAAATGGATAAAAAATAATCTTTTAGATGAGCCTTGGTTAGATATAGAACAGGAAATGTGCAATAATATCATGATTTCAGATCTGCCGTTTATAAGCTCAAATATAAAACGGCATACATGCTTCAAATATATCAACATTAGTTCTACTCTGACAGCATGGTGGGAGTTCCTCAAAATGACAAAGTCATCCCTTATCCCATGCAGTCGTACACCTATCTGGAATAACCCTGATATCCTACAAAATAATAAAATGATAAATTTTACATACTGGAAGAATAAAGGTATTAAATATCTGGAACATCTACTTGACGGAACCGAGTTCATCAATTTTGCTAAACTAAATATGCAATATGGCATTAGTAAAAATAAATTCTTGGAATATGAACAACTTAAATCTATAATTAAAAATAAATATAAGCATATTAATGGTGGTTTACAAGTCCCAACTAATATAATAGAGTTCTTAGATTTAACCCCCCCCAAACTACTGTCTAAATCATACAGGACACTGACTAAAATAGATGATTCGATATCTCTTCCTATAATGAAGTGGGAAAAAGATTTATCTGGCACCTTTGAACAAAATTTCTGGGCTCAGACATGTCTAAGAACTTTCAAATTGACTAGAAACACCAACTTACAACTAATACAATACAAAATCCTTCACAGAGTACATTACACAGGACAAAGATTATTCAAGATGGGTCTGGCACAATCTAATATCTGCCCACACTGCATAGGCAATCATCCTGATAATTATTTTCATGCGTTATGGTTATGCACACCAGTCCAGAGGTTCTGGACACAGATATGTAAGGACTTATCAAGGTGCTTGAGCTGTAAGATTACACCATCCCCATCAGTTTGCCTGCTCGGTAATTTTGAGGAAAGTCCTCTGAAAAAAGAAATAGTTTACATGGTTTTTACTGCTTTATGCATCGCAAAGAAAACTATCCTCATGAATTGGAAAAGTAAACAAAATCTCAGTATCAATCAGTATAGAGACCTTTTGTTGGATCATATTAATCTAGAGACAGCATCTGCTTCCACATCTGATTGGTCTTTTTGGGCTCCTCTGATCAACACCATCACTTAGTGGAATAGGGGGCGGTGGGTTGCTTCCTGCAGGGCGCAGTGGCTGGATGGAGGGGTACCTGGGGCCCTGGGGGCACTTGGAGTAGGGCGCCTGGTGGATCCGGCTCCGGGGTCTGTTGCCCCCATCTGGGAGGAGTTTGGGAGGCCTACGGGTGGCCTACAGCAGCCGCTTGCGGCGCTCTTTGGGAGCTGCGTGTTGACGGACGTGGGTTACTGACCTGGTAGCTGTGCTGCCGCTGGGTGGGGCCGGGGTGGGTCTGGGGGTCTGGGGTCCCTGGGGCGCGCCGCCCTCGGGCGCGGGCCCCGGCGGGGCCTCGGGGGTTCCGGTTCCGGGGGGTGTGCCGCTTTTGGTGTGGGCCGGCGCGCGCCCGGGTGTCCGCCCCTGCACGGGGCCTCTGGTGCGCTGGGGGGCCTCGGGGCCCGTTGAGCTGGTAGGGGGGCATGGTCATTAACACCTCTGGGCAGATGCTCTTCTCCTTTATTGGGAAGGCACTCTGCCAGTGGGGGGAGGGGGAAAGGAGGGGGAGTAGGGATCTACCCAGCCTGGATGTCTACTGTCGAATGTATGGTGAGTTGTTTGAACGTTAATGTTGGGGAGGGATTAAATCCACGGGTGCGGGTTTCACCTGGGGGGTGGGGTTGGGGTGGCTCGTGCGGGCCGGCTGGCCAGGGTCCCCCCCTCTTATTATTATTATTATTATTATTATTATTATTATTATTATTATTATTATTATTATTATTAATTATTTATTTATTTATGTATTTATGTATTTATTTATTTATTAATTTTATTTATTTAGTTTAAGTAGGCTTGGTGGGTGGGCTGGGGGGGGCTTAGGTGTTGGTCCTGGTGGGTGGTTGGCTGGCGGGCCCTGCGGCCTCTCCCTGGCCCCCGGGCTACGGTGGTGCCGCTGGCGAGGCCCCCTTCTCTAGGTGGGGCTTTCGGGGAGCGGGGGTGCCTATTGGAGTCAGTAGGGGAGCTGGCTCCCTGGGTTGGCTTCCCAGCCATTTGCTCCCCATCCCCGGACTCCTCCCTCTGCCTGCTCCATCACGCCGCCACACATGTAGGTCATGAGGGAGGGGGCGTTACTGGAGGTTGCCACTTTCTGGTGACGCCCCTCTCCCCAATTTTATTTTGCATCTTAGACACTTTCACTTCAAACATTTTTCACATCACACACTCATATAGGCCATGGTAGGGGGGGGGTGGGGGGAAGACGTCTGGGAGGGGGCTTATGTTGTGTGGGCCTCACCTCGGACGGCTCCCTTCACCTCCTCTCCCACTTAGACATTGAGGGTTCTGGGCAGTCACACGGAGGGGGTGCGCTGGCAACAGCTTCCTTCCGAAAGGGGGGTGGGCTGTGCCGTGCATCCCCTTCGGCGCTCCCAGTTTTTAAACGCACTTGAGAACAACATGCAACAACACAACATTTGAGCAGGCGTAGGGAGGGTCGGGGTCTTCTGCACACCCCCGTTCTCCGATGGAGGCAAGGAGTCTGGGGCCTGGAGGAGGTGCGGGCCACTGTGTCCGGGGTCTTGGCGGGGGGCTGCGGTGTGCAGTCAGCGACCTGCCAGGTCTGGGGCTGATGCCTCCGCTCCCCCCAGGGGACGGGGGGCAGGGATGGCAAGGGCAAGGTGGGGGGAGGGAGTGGGTTTATTAGGTATTTAGGGGGAGGGGGGGGCTCTGGCCGGGTGGCTCGTGCGGGTCGTGTTGGCCCGCCCTCTTGGGGGGGCCCGGTCCGGGGGGCGTCTGGTCGGGGGCCGGGGCCGGGGGTCGGGCACAAGCAGTCGTATAGTCGATTTGGGGTGACCCTCCCCCCTTTGGTCAGTGTTGGATGTGAGTGTTATGTGGGAATGTGTGTACAGCGTCTTTTTTTTTTTTTTTGTGTGTGTGGCGAGTGGGGCACAAGGGAGGGATGGGGTGAATGAGTTTTTTTTTTTTTTTTTTTTTTTTCCAGGTATGGGTGTGGTCCGCTCCCTCTCCCAAGAACATCTCAAGTCTCCGATAGGTGCGGAGCCCATCCCCCCACGTCCCGCCCTCCTCCACTTCGTTGGCGGGCGCCTTGGCCCCCTGGCGCATTAGTTGGCTTCGGGTTTGGGGCGGGTTCCCGGGCGTGCGCCGGCCCGCTCCTGGCGGCCTCTTCGCGGGGCCTGGCCCCCCGGGGGGCGGCCGGGGCCCTCGTCGCGGGGGCGGGGCGCCCCTGGGGCCTCTGGCCCTCAGGGCCCATGGCCGGGACCACTTCAGCGGGGCTGGCTGCCGGCGGAGCCCACGGGCTCGTCTCCGCGGCTCTTGAGGGCGTCGGCATTGCGGTGGCTGGGGGATTTCCTCGGGGTCGTCTCTGCTCCTTCCTTGGGGGGGGGGTTGCAGATATCCTGTGTCGGCCCCTCCTGGGCGACCTGCTTTAGGGACCCCTTTGGGAGTCCGGGGCTACGGGTCCCCTGACGCCTGCCTCTGTGCTCGGGGAAGGTGGCTCTTTGGTTCTCCACAATCACTATCAAGCTATTTCTGGATAATCTTCACCTAAACTAGTGCACTTTCACATCTCCCACTGGTGCTGGGTCCCAGGTATTAAGTGTTCACTTATATACAGTAATCTTATAATTTATTTATTTATTTATTTATGTTGTGTCACTTTCTTTTTTCAAATATCACATTACACATGTCAGCTTACATAATAATATATATGATTTAGCAATGGCATCTAGGTGTTATTCGAGTGTATCTGTTGCTTTATGTCTATTGGTTGTGCTGTTCTTTTTGTGTCTCTTTCCAGGTGATGGAGCAGACAGAGGACATTTTATCATTCTCTTCCTTTTATCTCCTCTTTCTTTCACCTCTACTCTTTTTCTTTTCTTTCACTTTTTGTTCTTCCTTTACTCTCCCATTGTCAAGCGGTACTGCTTTCACCATAATGCTCCGCTTGATTTAATCATGTAAATAGTTTTATTATAATTCATGCTGGGAGTATTTCATGTTATATGGACACTACAATGAGAAAGTAGAAGAGGAAAAGAAAAACAAGAAAAAAAAGAGAAAAGGTGAAAGAAAGAGGAGATAAAAGGGAGAGAATGATAAAAAAGATAAGAACCATACTCATTGAGAGCAGAGATTCTCTTTGAATGACTGGGGGTTTGAGAGAAGAGGGATACTACCAATACAAATGCACTGGGCCATGTGTACTCTCCATCTAAACAAACATGGAAAGGAGACAAAGGTAATGAGTGAAGGTAATTGAAAATAATGCCAAAAGGGAAAGGTAATAAGGAAACTAAGTGAACCAGCAGTCACAGTATCGGGCTCTGTTGGCTAAATATAAAATGTTCTTTAAAGCTTCAAATTGGGGCATTGCTTTTGAAGAAAAAATGCTTTCCCAGACTGATGTTATTTTAAATAACTATTGGTCTGTGTTAAAATAAGATATGTATGAAAGCCTGGGGTCATCAGAAAGAGTCCAAACATAAAAGTTAGCGTAAATGGAAGGAAGTGGTTGTCAAAGGTGTTACAGCGGAAACTTACAAGCTTTAAATCAATCTCCCCCTCTCTCCTCCTGCTGTTTCTGTTTGTAGTTTGATTCCTCTGTAACAATTTGATTAAAGTGGCTGGCTGACTTAATTCAGAACGAAAGCTCAGCTACATTTGCTTATCATTCCCTTTGATGTCATTTCCCCGCCCAGCAACGCGCCTTCCTGGAGTCATGCCTTTTTTCATCATCCTTTCATTATTTGAAAGTAAGAGTTAAAAAATATACAAGAAAAACCTGTCACTATCTCATTACTTTCACAATTACTCCTGTGGCTGTCAGAAAAATAAGGCCTAATCACAATCAAAAACAGAGAAAAATGTTATTGTTTGATCACATTTTGATCTGCCAGTGCTTCATCGTTGTTTCATATGCTGGCTGAAAGACTTGATTTCTTTTTTTTTTCCCTCTCCTGCTTTCAAAGCAGTCTTTCATCTTTTAGTATTTTTTGACATAATTCAAAAGTCAATCTGACTGGTTGCAGGGTGCAGTGTTCAGGATAGTAAAGCACATTAGAGGCAGAGAAAAGTCATCATTTACTACAGAAAATATCCATCAGGGGGGAGTCATTTAATCCTGCATTGAGTCATGAAAGCTTATTTATCCCCAGAAAGAAAGTGAATGGCCACCAAAGGAAGCTGCTCTTATGCATACTGCTTAAATGATAAGTAATTAGTCCCTCTTTAATAGGCATTAAGATGAAAGTTGTAGAATAAACTGACACAAGGATAGAAGCCACCCTCATAATAATTAAAGACAAAAAAACTAAATCTTTGTATAATAACTGATTTATTTTAAGACTTTATTTCTGTGTGTTTCTGTTTGATCTTACAACACTATAGTTTGCAGTACACACAATATAAAATCTTTGGTCAACAGTTAGAAATACCAGTTCTATTGCAGTGACTAAGTTACACCCTTTCAGATAACAAGGTATCTCATGCAACTAATAAGTAATTAAGTAGGTCAGGTTTTTTGTTTAGCACCTTTCGCAGATAAAACCGTCACAAAGAGCTGTACGGAAAATTCAGGTTTTACTGCTAACTTCGGACTGAGTTACGCCACCCCTTCCACATGTGTGCACAGACGCACCACACTCTGCAGCCGCTATGGATTAAGCTGTGTCCTTTTACTGTAGCCCTGTTCAAGTAACGAACGTGGCAGGCTGACAGCCCGAACTGCCAATCCATCCATGTCTCCGCGCAACCGCGCATAATTGCTCAGTTCCGGTTCCGCATGTGCGCAAATAACCACTTTTTCTGGCTTTTTTTTATGTGATTTATTGTCAGGTTATGGTGGCGTGGGTAGGTATAAAGCAGTCAACTTGGTTCACTCTTCCCATTGGCATGTAGCTAGTGACATGCCGTTGACTAGAGTAACGCACAGTTTGTAGTCCGAACAATAAAAATGCACGATAAAGGAGCCGGAGGTCAGTGGGAATGCTTTTTTTTTTACCGAGCGAGATCTGGGGCCAGTTATAGTGATAGACGTGAGAGCACATAAAGCAGGCATGAAAGCCGCCACTCGATCTGACTTTTGATCAGATAAACAACCCACCACAAAATCTGAATTTATAATCATCAACGATGCTGGATCACGAAGGGGGCATAAAGGGGCGTAGTGGCGGTTTCTGATATGGGCGACCTGGGCAGCCACCCAAGGCGGCTTCTCATCTAGGGCGGCATGAGATCCCCCCCGGACTGACAATGTTCACAGCACCTAATGCACTACTCCACCTGTGGGTATTTGGCACCCTCTACCTGGAGCAGTGCATATATTTATCTGCTGCGGTTGTCTGACAGACAGGCTGTAACAGAAGAGGGGAGGGAGTGGGGGATGGTAGGACCCTATGGTGCTCCAGTGCCAGCGCGCATGAAACGCAGCCAGCTTTAATTGTTTACCTGTACCCGCGGAACATACTCGCAATATGACGATTGTAACCATCCATCCATCCATTTTCTAACATGTCTATCCCTTGTGGGGTCGCGAGGGGTGCTGGTGCCCATCTCCAGCTTTCAGTGGGCGAGAGGCGGGGTACACCCAGGACAGGTCTCCAGTCTGTCGCAGGGCAACACAGAGACAAACAGGACAAACAACCATTCTCGCACACACTCCCACCTAAGGAGAATTTAGAGAGGCCAATTAACCTAAAAGTCATGTTTGTTGGACTGTGGCAGGAAGCCGGAGTACCCGGAGAGAACCCACGCATGTACAGGGAGAACATGCAAACTCCATGCAGAAAGACCCAGGGCAAGGGTAGGACTCGAACCGAGGACCTTCTTGCTGCATGGGAAAAGCGCTACCCACTGCATCACTGTGCAGCCTCGATTGTAACCAATGGAGTTTTTTTTTTTTTTTACCATTGATTTTCCTGAACCTCAGAAAATTGGCAACAAATGTCAGCGTTGGATATGAGCTTGTAACTGAGAGGACTTTACTGTGGAATCTGACCAAAGACAAACTACTGTATGTACTCTCCACATTTCTTCTGTGGTAAGGAGCCAAAACTTGAATGTCCAGACCTAATACCAGCTACTAGCATTTCTGAAGGTAGGCTATGTTTATTTAACTTTTTCTCAGCTAAAAAAAAAAAAAAAAAAGAAAACATCATATAATTCATGAGGGGTGATTATGGGAGCTTCAGTGTTGCATAGTCAGCTAATAATAAGCGCCTTTGGGCTTGTTTTTCTCTTAAGTCGCCTGTAATTTTTGTGAGTTGGCGGTTGTGGTTTTTTTGGGTTTGTTTTTGAACATGAATTCACTTTTTTGGGCTTGGCTTTTATCCGACAGAATCCTGTTTAAAGCCTTCTCTGGTTATTGTGCCACACAACAAGATCTATTAGCCAGGGAAAGGTCCTGGTGTGTATAAATGCCACCGAAATACATGCATTTGTGATGATTAGTAGCAACCTTTGTATTACTGTGGTGCTTTGCTTTTTGGGCTTCTTTTGCTCATTTTGAGGCCTCTATATTTCAACCAACATTTAAGCTGTTGTATAGTTGAATCTATATTTCTTATTTGAAAATCAATAGTGTAGTTATTAGTCACTTATTTAATGACAGATACTTTACATCACAGTTGTGGAGTTTATCTATATATAAAATGTGAAATACTTTAAATTGTTCTAAAAAAAAAGTTCACAGCTTCCTCCAGTTGTGCAATGAAATTTATGTCTTTAACAAAGTCCCATTGTGCACATATTTCCACAACATTTTTTTGTGTTGGTATAATTTAGAAGTGCCTTATTTTTATTTTATTGTATTGTTATTTTTGTATTTATCTCTACATTTTTTTTTGTATTTGCATTTTATACTTTTAACTTGCGCAATATCAATGTTTGTTAGTGTTTTGATGCGTTTGTTTTAAGTAATATTTCAGTGTCCTTCATTTGTCTGCCTGTTGCCTGTTTTGGTGGAGGGTGGTTGGGGTGGGGGGTGCCGGATGGGTTGTTCGTCCAGGGCCCCAAACAGGCTAGGACTACCCCCGGGGGACATAGCCATTTTCAGGGGGGTCTTAAGAGCCCCCCATGCACCCCCTCCCACCGCCATTGGTCGCAAGAAGCAAACTGTCTTAAAAGTTTATGAGAAGAAGAGAAAGACCTCAGAAGAAAGATCAGAATTGTATTTGGGAGATTTTTTCACGTGATCCTCCTGAGGAGCAAAAGATCAGATAAGATGGTCTTGCATATGCACAGTTATTCAAAAAAGACCTGGGCATTTCTTATCTACCTTTCTGGAAAAATCATCTACTCCACCTTTAATATATCTGTACGGAACATGACATCAAGCTTGTTTATGTTCTCTAAATCCGTTATAAATTGCAGTTTAATTTTGTAAAAGCAGCTTAGGTTATGCCAGTAGTGTTTTAATGTCTTAAACTCCCTTTCAAAATGTATAAAACAAACTAAAAAAGTAAAACTCTTCTTTTCACTTTCCATGATCTTTAGTGGCATAATAACCACAGACTGAGAATGTTTTAAATACATCAATGTTTGACAAAAATCATTAGAACTGGACTCAGAATTTGAAACTAAACTGTTTACATCAAGTGTGACAGTATATGCCAAATTCTGCTGTCTTAAAGCAGATATTGAATTATGTTTTGTTTTCTATCATCGATAGGTTCATCACAGAAAGTAAAAAAAACTTGGTTTAAATAAAGTATATTTCAGGAAAGAGCTGTTTTTCTGTGTCTTAAAATGAAAACAGATAAACAAAACAATAAAAAAACATTTTGAAGCTAAAGATTTTGTTCTTCAGCAAAAAATCCAAATGAGTTTTAAAGCATCTCCTGAGATTTATGTCATATTGTCGACCTTTTAATCTGGATAACTCAGTTATCCATGTGCAGTTCTGGCACTGATCTGACAACACCAACAACTTCAGAAATGTTCAAATGAAGGACTCAGAACATTGCTGATGCCTGTACTTAATAAACCATGAAACCAAACACAGTTTTTTGACACTAATGACCCCGACTTCTCAGCTTTAAAGATGTATGCGTGTTGACAATGACACATAGCAGTGCTGAATTATTTACATATAGTACATGCAGGGATACATTATTCATCCACTGTGTGCAGGGAAATAGGTTCAGCAGAGTAATGAATCCCATTAAGTGGTAGTGTTGGTGAACTCAGGAGGTTTTTTGGCCTCGTCACCTCGTTACCGATCACCGCAAATTGCTGCTTAATTATTCCTTGCCATAGGGCCAAATGTTCATTATGCCACAACTAATTATTGCTACACTGCTGTAATCCTTTCCAGTCAAACGGTAAGACACAACACACAGCAGAGAATTACTTTAGTTAGTTGAAAGGCAAAGCTATGTTCTTAATTTCAGATCAAATATGAAGATTAAACCTGTGCAGGTTAGGAGAATGCTACATATTGTTGCTTTGGTTGAGTGACTGAAGATTATACTCAAATTTAGTGAGTCAGGTTTGGTTAACGAACTGTGTAACCAAAAACAAGGCATGGTAAAGGGGATGTTTTTTGTTGAAAGTAGTTTTCTCTACATAACACAAAGCAGCACTGTTGGTAAACTGTCTAGTCTCAGGGGTATATTATTTGCACTTACTGGGTGTTTTCAAGTTATCAATGGGAAACTCATGGGATAACATCAAGGTAACACATGTGTATATTTAGAGTTTATTGGGGTATATCAGAGCACAGTGTGCATTTGGAATACCCACAGAGCCAGTTACATCATACTTTTCCTGTACTTTTTGAGTACTTTCGTGTTACTTATGAAGTACCTTTGGGCTAGAATCAGTGTATTTTAGGAATACTTATAGAAACCAGATTAAATTATGACCTATGTGTTGGTATTTACAAGGTACTTTTTGGGTAGTTTTAGAGTACCTTCCTAATATTTCCAGGATACTTTCTTGGGAACTCTTGCAGTAGTTATGGGATACTATCTAGGTACATTCTTTAATTTTTTGGAGTGCATATAGTATGACTTAGAGATACTGAAGTGTGATGAACACATATTACTTCGACTAACTTTCATCGCTTCACCCACATGTTGGATTTGGGTTAACTTGGCTTAGTGCTGCAGTCAAACTTGACTGCCATCAACTAGCTTTGAGAAAACCGTGGACTTGGCCTGAAAATTTGAACAAGTACACCTTCCAGGTCCCTCCCCATTGCTCTCTGCTGTGCTACAGCCATCCCTCCACAGCTCCTCACCCACAGCGCAGCCTGCCATGCTGCTCCAATGTACACCTGTCTTTGTTTTCTTTTTTTTTCCTTTTTTTCCCTTTTTCCCTTTGTTTTGGTTTTCTGAGCAGGTACCACTCAGGAAATTGGGCAGTTCTCCTATAAAGCAAATTGTTTCTCTGCCATTTCTCCACACCACTACAGCCCACCAGCAATCTTGACGTTGAATGACTTGACGTTGAATGACCTCCCCTGTACAGTAGCACTGTACAGTGGAGGGAGTATGAGCACAATTGTGATTGATACTGCAAACAACCAATCAGATTCAGACATTCCTCCTGTCTCTGATTGGTTGTTTTGGACTAGGAGCGGTGTATTTCTGGAAATGACCGTAGGACCAGTGGGAGGAGGCAGAGGAGCTTTGTTTTTTACAGATTATCTGTCTCATATTTTACTGTCAGGACACAGTGACAGTTTTGACAAATATGTAAAAAAGATATATCTATACAAAAGTTACCTACTGCACCTTTAAGAAGCTCCCTGCAAGTCAAGCAAGCCACTAAGATACCAGAGGCTTCTTGAAAAACCTTGCATTGTTTGTTCTATAGCTCCCCCACGTTCATTGGGTTCCTGCCTGACTGCTCTCTAAAGTTCTCTGCTCAACTTCTGCCTCTTTCTCAAGCCTTCATCACGTCCACCTTACTGGGGAATCTTCTGGAATGAGCCTTACCTTGGACCAACTCACACAGTGTGGTTAACGTCTTCCTCCCACTTCCATCGTTACTATTTGGACTGTAAGTCATCTCCAAACAAATTACATTCTGCAAAACCAGTCATTCCTCTCACCATCAACTCCAAGCAACTGATATTCCTCCTTCTCCAGACACTTATGAGCCAATGTTACTGAAGCTTGCTTTACACACTATTCAGTACTGTGCTTCCAAACATACTACCTGACTTTGCCATAATCTGTGTCCTCATTGATTTCTGGATGTGGGTCAAAAAGTGTCCGGAGACCATGACAAAATGATTTATATAGGTTTAGAAAATGTTATTTTGTAAAGCTCTGTCAAAATACCTCTAAAATCGATGGTGTGGTGAGCTCAACCATATTCTCTACCATTCACAAATTAAGAGATAATTTGGAAATTAAAGGTATTACATAAAAAAGATAACATAAAGAGCTCTTTAATTGTGTATTTAAATTGATTGTTTTCTCTTTATTAAACTGCATGTTTTGACTGATTGTTTTTCTTTATTAAAAAGATCAAGCATTCATGTATTAAATGAGTGAAATGATGATTATTTTAGTGCAGTCCAAGTGTCAGACAGGCTAAGGAGAAAATAGTTTGTGGAAAAAGGAAGTAGCGCTTGGAAGGAGACTGCAGCCGCTGGCTACAGGAAATCTGCCGAGAAGAAAAGAGGAAGTGGAATCAGATGCTTTGGTTCAATGACCTGCTGCCTGGGGTCGGAGAAAGAGGAGCGAAAACTTTTGACTCGACCAGAGATCTGCATAGGGTGAAAAGTTTATGAGGTGATAAGGTACTGGGTGCAAGTGTTCGGTGAAGACGGGGGGGGGGGGGGGGGGGGTTGAGGTTTGCAACCTCCCAACGGCTCTCTCAGCACATAAAAGAAGGGTGATTTGGGTACTCGTGGCTCAGATTCTCATCTCAGAAGACATGCAGCGCGGAGCAGAAGAGAAGAAGACCCAAGACGGAAGGATGATCGTGGAGCCAAAGGAAGAACACGGCGCCCGTGTCTCTGAGAACCGCCGAGACTGAGTCAGATTATCTATTTTTCGTGTTTTTCCACAATTTGGGGCCAACGATCTGCAAATCCTGTCAAGAAGAACTGCTGTGGTTTTGACCTGGTTGATGAGAAGATCCTAGATGTCCAGAAGATGCGAGTTGCACCCATGAGATGTCAGCTCTGCAGTTAAACCACCCTCTCGAGCCAAGGAGAAGCACCTCAGGCACGGACATCAAGGCAGAGACTCGTGGTGTGAGTCTTTGTGAGTGGGGCACCAACGGGACGTCAGGTTTGCCATCAAGAGAAGGCGCGTTGTTCGGCCGAACAGCTCTTCATCCAGCAATCAAAGCCACTATGAGTTTCCATCTTAGGTTCGGGTCAGTTGCTCCTCAAAAGTCAAACTCCTCTCCTGAACGTATTAGTAAGCAGCCTTAGATAAGAGATAGGAAGTTGATTAAATATTAAATTGTAATCTGTTAAATTGCTTAATGCTGTTTCTAATCCCCTGCAAAAGCATACTAATTAAAGAAGCATATAAAATTTTATTAGAAGTTGTGGACATTCAATTTGTGAGTCAACATTTTTCTGAGTTCTTCTATGATTGTAAAATAGTCATGGTGCATGGTTCTAGAAGTATTTTGGAGGTCTTAAAAGGTTGCCTTTAGCCCAAACTATAAAACAACACCCTTAGGGACTTTTGAGTCTTTAAAAAATACTGATCGTGTAACAAGTGCTGATTTATAGGAGTAGGAGCCACCGTTAACTAGGGCGGTGGTCGGGGTACAGGTGGCCTCGGGCTACTAGGTTGCCTGACCTGTCCACTGCAGAAGGGTGTGGCCCTAGGACGAAGGTGGTTAGCTGGTCAGTCGTATCCTACTCATCTAGCTGAAAAGGTCTCACAGAAATTCTAAACAGGGTAATACTCGTTAGATTCAGAGGTCCTTAGAACCCCAGCTACTTTGAGCTTTAACCCAAAATAGGAAGGATGTGGGGGAAGTGGGGTTTTAGTTCAAAGCCGAAAATCTGACAGCTCTTAAAAAAGTAATTGTTTAGTTGATGAATGAGCAATTACCCATGGTATTCACAGTTAAGTAATTTAGAAATAATGTAGCCAGGAGACAAACTAAATATGATTGTGAAATCAAGCTAAGGATGCTGCCTTTGCATAAATTGCAAATAAATAATACATCCTTAATTCATTGGCCAACAAATATTCTTCTTTCAATCCATACCAGATTCTCCTTTATTGCATGAGCTTTGTCAAAATAACCTCAAACTGTTCTTTGTATTTATTTATGCTCGAGTGTAGCCAAGTTTTTCGGCCCTTGAGTTTTTTTAGTTTTTTTTTTTCATTATTTTCCTCCTCCTGGAGCGGCTGAGGGTATAGCAGAGCAGCTGTAGAGGGCTGTTGCATTACTGTCTGTCATTAGCTGTTGAACTGAGGTGAGAAAAATTGAGCTTTTGTCTCTATGTAGCTTACCTTTTCTCATTACTGCAGGATTTCTATATAGCTGACTTTTAAGTGCGGTGGCCTCACCCCTTCAGGTAATTACACATTCTTTACTTTTCCATCTCTGTAGAATGGGGGGGGGGGGCTTAAAATGACTAGACTGAAACAATTTGACAAAGGGGTAATAATAAAGCCTGTTCACAGGAGGATAATCTGTAAAACTGCAGTTAGATACTGACAAACCTCAGTCTAGCTCAGTTTGCTCCTGGAATATTTTAAAAAGGTTGTACAAAACAAATACACCAAATGAGTATTTTCTTACAGACTGATCATGAAGGGGCTATGGATATTTAAAATTAAAACAGTGAATTAGATGGATATTGTTGTTTAAAGAAGGCTTACATTTCTAAATCAATATAGCGGTACTGTGTCTTCATAAAGGGGAAAGCAAATTTAACTCTTTAATCCATCTAATTAAATATATGCAACCTTTGTCTTAAACAGCAAAGTCGTACACATAAAACTGGGTAATCTACTGCCAGCTTGTGGTACTGTGTTAGCAGCGTGTTACTACCTTCCAATGGAAAAAAAAGATGGCCACCAACCAAAGAGAAAGCATTTACCATTCGATCTTACAGTTGATCTCGAGTGTGGTAGAAATGCATTTTTTTTGTTGCTTACAAATATTTTCCACTTTTATGTGATGCGTATTATATACAATTTAACTTAATAACAAACAAATCCATTGAAGATAAAAAAGGTAGAAAGTAATAAAAAAGCCCAGAAAAGCCTGGTTGCTCAAATGTGAACATAATTTAACTGTCACACTGAAGAATAACAATTTCAATCATCTTTGCTTGGAGTCAGTCAACATCCCACATCTTTACCTGGTAACATGCTCTCTAGATTTATCACACAGTGAGGACATGTCTTGTCTACGGTAATCACAATGTTTTTCACTGGATTTTGGCAGGGTCTTTCAAAATCTTTAATTTTCTTCAGGTATAGCCATTTTGTTGTTGATTTGGAAACATAAAAATAAATCTGTCCTTATTGCCAGCTTTCTAGGTTTCAGGTCAAAACTGAATAGTGTTTAAATATGGTTATGACCCCACCCCTAAAAAAATAAAAAATAAATAAAATGAAGTGTAGTTGTCCAACTGAAGAACAATAACCCAAGAACAATAACCCCATAATGTGATTATGGCGCCTTTGTATTTTGCTGGTAACCATGTTGCATTGTTCCTTTTATCCCAGGTTGAAAATCAGGGACCAAAATGCTTGGTTCCAAAATGTTCATAACACTTTCTCCAGCAAGGTGAAAGGCAGATTTTTATCTAGATGGGTTTATTTTTTATGACAAAAAGCCTTTGTCTTACATCCTTACTGCTTAAAGGTAGAGTTTGTAATTTTTTTTTGGAAGTTTCCCCAAGTCCCTTTTTGAATAACTGCACATGTGCAAGACTGTCTTACCTGCTCTTCCGTTCCTCAAGGTATTCGCATGAAAAAATCTCCCAAATCCACTCTGGTTTTATTTCTTTCCATTGAGGCCATCCTCTTCTTCTCAATAACTTGTATGCAGTTTGCTTCTTGTGACTCTCAGTCCTATTCAAAGTATACCGTGAGAGCAGCGGAACTACAATGAATGGCTAACACAGAAGCAAAATGAAACAAACTGGATACATAAACACTAGAAGTGTGCATGTGCAGCCAGCAAGCGGAAACTATCAAGGAATGTGCACGAACATTGGTGTTACGTGAGTGCATCAGAAAGATTGGCATGTGGGACAACCAATAAGGTGATAGCCCTGGAAACTAAGGGACAGAGTGAGGTGAGGGACCAATCCTCAGAACAATCCATGCCTCTCGGTGCAAATGGAAGTGATTGGTTTTTTACAGGCATGCCGCTCTCACCATAGATCTGATTCATCCACTTTATGTAATGTCACTTTTGTCCCATATTTTCTCCAATTGTTGTTACTGTCTTCACTGTGCCTGTATTAATATATAAGGTCGTAAAATGTTTTTGTACTCTTCACATATCTGTTGAACTTTATTCCAAGTTAATCAAATTTATTATAATTGATGGCAGTAGTGAATTACAAAAGACAGAATTCTGAAATTGAACCGCTGTACCGATCCGTTGTGGTGAAGAGAGAGCTGAGCCAAAAGGCGAAGCTCTCGATTTACCGGTCGATCTACGTTCCTAACCTCATCTATGGTCACGAGCTTTGGGTCATGACCGAAAGAACGAGATCCCGGATACAAGCGGCTGAAATGAGTTTTCTCCGTAGTGTGTCTGGGCTCTCCCTTAGAGATAGGGTGAGGAGCTCAGTCATCCGGGGAGGACTCACAGTAGAGCCGCTGCACCTCCACGTCGAGAGGAGCCAGTTGAGGTGGCTCGGGCATCTGGTCAGGATGCCTCATGGACGCCTCCCTGGTGAGGTGTTCCGGGCACGTCCCACCGGGAGGAGGCCCAGGGGAAGACCCAGGACACGCTGGAGGGACTATGTTTCTTGGCTGGCCTGGGAACACCTTGGGATTCCCCCGGAGGAGCTGGCCCAAGTGGCCGGGGAGAGGAACGTCTGGGTCTCCCTACTGAAGCTGCTACACTGGCAACCTGACCCCGGATGAGCGGAAGAAAACAGACGGATGGACAGAAGGACGGAGAATTCTGAAATTGAATGAAAAAGTGGAATGACAAAGTGTTAGGCCTAGTCTATACATAGCCGGATATCTGGGAAAACTGTTACATTTTTATGCAGTTATGCCTTTCATTTACACGTAAACGCCGTTTTACATCCCGAAAAAACAAATTATTCTGAAAATTCTGCCCAAAGTGGAGATTTCTAAAATCACATTTCTTGAGCCTGCGTGTACGTCAGGCTTCTGGTTGAGACACTTTTGTTTTTACAAGCCCAGCTGCTCCAATATGTTGAGGTGCAAAGGAGAAAAAGTGCTTGGAGGTCAGCTGTTTTACACAGCCATAATGCTATACAACATCACTTTTGTTTTGAACAACTCTGACTGGCTGACGTGGCTTTTAGCTTTGCGGTGCACTGCCCTTATGTATCTGGCATGATTGAAACAATGTTCAATGGGGAATTTACAGGGGTTGTGTGAATGAAAACTTTCCTAAAAATTATCCTGTGTGTACGGCATTTAAAACCAAACAAAACAGAAGAAAAAAAACGATGTGGGGGGGATATTGTTTTTATAAATACTCAACTACATGTGTATAAGGCCTTATTTTCAGAATGTGCACACTTCTGGAACAAGGATTCTTTTAAATGTTTTTATACCTCTAATAATTTTGTTTTTTGTCGACTGCACAGATAAATGTAGTACACATGGAAAACATTTTGAAAACAATCTTGTAAATAATAACTGTGATTTAACAGTTTTGAGAGCAACTATATCAGGGCTGGACAGTATAGATAAAAAGCATATTGATAAAATAGAAATAAAATTGATCGATATTGATAAATATTAACAAATTCAAAACCTATTCTTTAAGTGTAGACCTGACCATTTTATGCTTTTGCTCAGCGACCAATTCTTAGATACAGAACACACAAACACACAAAATTTAAAAAAAAAGTTTTGACGTTGCTCTTCAAAATAGTTGTTTTAATGTGCCTTATTTGAGCAACCTGACTAAGATTGTAAAAACATTGTGGCTTTACTCAAATTTGACTATTTTGATGGTTTACAAGCCACGTAGTACAACTAATCTTCTGAAGATATAAAGAAAGCAATCATAACTTTTCAGAAATAGTTACAGTAATAGTTAAATCCAAAGCAAGTTATATTTTACTGATCTGAAAAAAAACTCATTTTATTGTTGCTCATGTTTACCTCCAGCAGCATGGGGACACATTTTTTCCCTGTGGACTTTCCTTCACAGTGTCATTTACTTTAACAGCCCTGTTAATTCAGTCACAATCGGTGTCTATGAAATCACCTGGAAATGACTCCTTCATCAGTCAATAAATAACTGTCTCGTGTGTATATACTTCAGTGGGATCTTACTGCTGTCTGGGGAATCGCTTTTTATCTGCCAAATGTCAACTTGCCATTTCTCTCCATGTTTCCAATGTCTGTCTGCAGCTGACAGGAGGAAAATGATTAGGATGTATTGATCTGATGATATATTGATCTTCTGTTGTCCTCAGAAAGATAATGTTCAGATGTGGTCTCCCTGATCCTGCAGAAACAAAGCATAACTATTTAATTTTAAATATTGTGGTTGGTTGTCAAATAAATTAATTCTTTTTATGCCATTTTCACAGTTCCCCTGTTTAAAACTGTTTCAAATTTGCACTTTACATTTTTTCTTCATTCTTTTACAGCTCCTTTTATGAAAAATTACAATCATATAGAGAACTATTTCAGCCCAGGACTGTAGTGGAACTAAATTTTAGCCCTGGAGTTTCATGCCTCAGATCAACCCACTTAAGATAACAACCTATTATTATTATTATTATTATTATTATTATTAAAAATATATGCATATTTCTTTCATATTTCATCCTGTTCACTTTCACTTGTGGGCCTTGTTTATTTACTATCTTACTTTTAATCATAAACAATATAACAGCTACACTTGGTGTTCATTTCGCACCTGCTCCGTAATGTGTTCTTTATGAGAATTTTACCCTACTCTATGTTGTCAGGAAGGTGTTGAGTGGTTGCTTGATTCAACAGTTGTGTGACATATCAGAATGGGAGACCCGGCTCCGTGCTGTTGAAAATACATCAGACAGCCGCCCCTTAGCTAGCGTGGAGTTCGACAGTTCAACTCCAATGTTCAACAGTAAAACTCAGATGAAAGTAAATAATCACAGATTTCACATCTACATCTAGTCTTTTTTTTTCCCTTTTGATAGGATATGCTTTAAAGATGGTTTGACCTCAGTCTCTCTAGTGATTGATGTGGACACTTATACGAACAGCATAAAACAGTATAACATTTTTTTTTACAATGTTAACCAATAAAACTGGACACCACATGAACCAGTGTGTTTGCTAAAGGAAAATTATTGATTTTATATTTTTCTCTCTGAAGGTTTAAGTTGTAGAAGTAATACAAAATAAATACAACCTTTTTTTCACCCTTTCACTTTCATTGCAAGCATATGAAGCTAATCAGCAAAGAAATGCTTTATGGAAAGTATTTAATGCATTTATTGAACTACACTTTTCATTTGGGAAGTTTAATTATTGATTACATGTTCAGATTTACTATGTTAATTTTCTGATTGCATTATAAATTCCTGGAACTCCTCATTAAAAAAATCAGCAGTCAGATAAGGGTTTGAACATGTAATGTGCAGATCAAATTATAAAAGATATTTTTTTCTGTTTTAAAGACTATGAATAATTGGCAGTGCCTTGAAAAATGTCCTTAAAAATAACCCAAAATGCTTAATGTGTTCAATGACAATTATAAAATATTTGTGAAGTAGGATCAGATTGGATACAGCTCAGACAAAACTTGTTTTAATGTAACTTGCAATTTTTTTATCTCAAGTTCTGTAAATAGGCCGGAGTGTATTTTTACTGTTAAATTTGAATATTTATTCTTTTTTTACCTGAGTGTACCATAGTATCAATAATTGTGCAATATTTACTCTGGTATTTACTTTTTTATCTTTGGCATTTCTTTAGAACTAACTTTAACTTTTTGTCATTTCTTATTATTGTGTGTAACTCTGTAATAAATACTGTGATCAGGATACAAACTGTTCCAGTAGAGCAATGGTATTATGAGACATAGAGTCTGGATGAGCATAGCCTGGACCATCATTTGTGGCAAGGCTGTATTATAGGTCATTCATGGAATGGGTAGTTCATGTTAAAGTTATGTAAACACTGTGAAAGACACCAGAGGAGAAAAGAACTGACTGTCAGACAGAATATTGCACAGCTGGGTTAGCTTGCAGTTTGCCATGTTTTTTTTTTTTGGTTTTACAGCTGAGAGAGAATGAGGTGACAGTGGAAAATAACCCCCCTGTTTTTAACAGAGAAGAAACTCCAGTGGATCTGGAACCAGGCTCAATATTATGGTGTCATGGTTGGTGAATGTTTTCTGACCCAAATGCAGTTGATCTAATGAGAGACAAAAAACAGTATTGACAGAGTTTATTAAATGTGCTAAACTTGAGGTAGAAGTTGGGGCACATCACTGACTCACTGTGGAGGAAATCAGGAGTTAGATGGTTGACATAGATGGTCAGATAAGTAACTTCAGGAATAATGGATGGCAGAGCCTGACTTGCAGGGGGTGTGCAGTTATGTTATGTTAAGAAACTCCTTTAATATACCACAATGGGGAAATCTGGAGTAATCCAAATCCAGAATGTGATTGCAGCTGGCTTGGTGTACAGGTTAGCTGGAGGATGGCATGAGATGGAGATCTTAGGTTTGCCATGGAGGTTGAGGAGAATGGCTTGAAGGAGATGTATTGGGGTTACTTAGAGGCAAACCTTGAGGAGGAGCACAGAGAGCAGATGTGAGTATAAGGTGGCAAACACTGGGAAATAACTCTATAGTAGGTTAGTGGCTAAAGGTAGCACATGGGTTGACACTCCGACGAAGGATGATTGGCAACCAGCTCTTTAAAGCCTCAACAGGCCATGAGAGTAATGAGATCCAGGTGTGAAGCAGCACCCTGCTCAGCTCAGCTGAGCCCACCAGGCACCTGCAGCTTCCACAGAATATAAGAAAAAACACCAACAAACACACCCAGATTCCAACATAGGGTGAATCTGCTCTGACTGGTGCAGGGTTGGGAGGACAGACAGGATGACAATACTATAAACCAAAGAGATATGGGGCCAGGGGTACTTTCTATGTGAAAAATAAATCACAAAGAAACAGGAAGAGTAAAGATTTGCTGGCAGCAATAGCTTACTCAATCTCAAGGAAAGAGACACTGCTAACATTGAAGTAATGGCCCTGGACTACCTTCTATGGCGAAGGAAAACAAGCAGAGTACACATAATTGCACAAGAATGAGCACACACTGTTAATAGCAGCAATATATTTGTCAATGGGTCCATCTAGGAAAGAGACGCAGCTCGACAGATGCACAGAACCAGGGGTGTTTTCAATAAGAAAGAAAAACAAGAAAAGTAGTGCGTAAAGTTATAACCATATTGGCACTGTCAATTGCTCTGTCTTGAAAAAACACAGCTAAACACAGAAGTTCAAGAACAGGTGTATCTTTGGTGTAAAATTAAAGAGAGAAAACACAGGGTTAATATCAACACTAACTGCTAATACTATATAGAGAATAGCTAGAGACGATGGTTGAGTTTGGTTATTCAAAGGTAATGCACTGTACAAGAGTGGATTTGCTAGGATTGTAGGAAGATGTCTCCAGTGCTGGGCTTGGCTGCTCCTGCTCTTCTGGGCCTGCATCACCTGTCTTTATTATTTTTTATGCAGTCATGTTTGTAAATTTGCAAAGCCATGATGGTGTCTTCGCTATTCAAAACTATGATCCATGCATGTTGTTGAACATCAGTGTGATTGTGGAAAAAACCTTTGACAGTTGGGAGAGCTACAGACAGTTCTTTCCTCAACCGCTTGTGTGATTTACCCTCCTCTCCAGAATAACTTTTTCTATTCATAACTGCGATTACGTACCCAGAGGTGAAGAAAAGAAAAATGAGATTGAAAAGGATGGACTGTAGGGCTGGAGTAAAGAATGAGATAAAGCATTCTTTACAGAAAGTTGTCATCTACTTTCATGCAAGACACCGGGTGTATTACACACCCGGTTTTTGTTGTGTGATCCCCTAGGGGCACGGATGATAATACAAACTTGTTTTCAGCTTCCTGGCATCCCTTTACTGGCAGATACCCTCATCTGGACTACAAACCTATTTGGAAGGATAGAATAATGTCTCTTTCACCTTTAGATTTTGTGCTTGATTGCCATTCCACAACCAGTGGTGATAAAGGGCAGTGTCAACGCTCCAAGTGTTTGATGTCAGTTTCTCGGTGAAGTTGAACTGCTGGTGATGACATCAGCCTGTCACCTCTGATTTGGAAGTCTTTGTTCAACGCTTGTTCCCTTGCTTACAAATCCTTTGCTCTAAACAACCATTTCAAGAGTAACAGTATGGATTTTGCTTACTAGGCAAACATGGCAGAAGGAGCCGGAATATATCCACATAAATGAGCTGTTCATTTATATATAATCTGTGCCAGTTTCTCATGGACACTGACTTTTTCCCTTCGTCAATAAGGTCAGATCAGCTAACATGTTTTACTGTATTTTAATTTACTGCCCTCCATGACCTCCTGGCACTTTTCTCTCTGATTTTACAGACATTTTCCCCTTCCATTACTAAACATGATCATTCACTGAAAAAGAAAAAGAGATCTGGCATCTGTTGGTACTACTTAAGCATCTTTAATTACTGTAACACTATTGCTTCATGTCTTAAAGGGAAACTATTCATATTATGTAGATATTATGCCTAAGACAAATAAACTGCATTTGTTGGATCTATCTAAGCATATCGTGTTAATTCAACATTATTTTTTAATGGGTTTAAGCCACGCCTCTAGTAACATAATTTTTATTGAGGATAAATATTGGGAAAATATTAAAAAACTAATGAATAAAAAGTGGAGAAATTTACAAAGAGTATTTATTAAAAAAAGTTGATAGCATATTTTATGTATTGCATGATAATGTCAGTAAATGGTCATCTAGAAGTTCACTTGTGTGATGCCATCTCCTCTCTTTTGATTGCTGCATGGAGTGCTTCTCATTGGTGCGTAAAAGCACGAAGACACACAGAGAAAATATGCATTGATCTACAGCAAGACAAAGTCTGTGTATTTGCACCGTGGTCCAAGGACCTATTCACTTTTCAGCACTGCTCTATTCTCTTCCAGAGCTGCGAGGTGTGCGTTGGGTAGTGCTGCTGTCCACCTTTTTTTTTTCCATTTTATGTCGGTCGTTTTGCCCAATACAATCACTTCATACAAGCAGCCAACTCCAGTAAAATACTGACACGTGAGTGTGCATTAATAACAAATAGATAAAGTGATAAAATGACTGGCGAGTAAAACTATAACATAAAACTGTAAAATAAATCAGCTTTGCTTCTTTATAAAATAAATAAGCAAATTAAAATAATGATGAGGATGTAAATAAGTTGTGTTAAAAAATTTTCATACTGAGGGACAGTTAATAATTTTTTTCTAAATTTCATCATTATGACACATTTCTTCATTCAGTCTAATTGGTTAATTTCTCTCCTTTGATCACTAGGAGTGCATTTGTGTGTGTGTGTGTGTGTGTGTGTGTGTGTGTGTGTGTGTGTGTGTGTGTGTTTTCTTGTACTATCAACCAATCACAGTTCTTCAAAGACAGCGTAACATCTAGCAATGGGGTCAACAACACCTTCAACTAAAATAAAGATTTATGTTGTCTCCTTTCTCAGACTCGTTCTCAGCAGCTTTCTGAATTACTTTTAAGCTAAGACTCCAAGGTAGGGATTTTTAGGCTAAGCTACGAGCTCTCTGAGAGGACTGAGAATGTTTGTGAATATGGCCACAGACTCACAGAGATTACTTTAAGTTGACTTAGAAAAATTCCTTTAAGTAAGAAAACACCTAAGGTCCCTTAGATCCATACAGTACTTGTATCTTTTTTTTGTGATGAAAGTCAATATCATCAGGGGGAGCATTTGTCCATCAATGCGTTATAACTTTGTTTCTAGCACTTCACTTCCTCATTCTCTCATTGTGCTTGGTCCAGTGACTCTAGATGACAGCTCAGTTTTATTTGATAAAGTGAAAATTTCTACCTGCCCAAACGACATTCTCCTTGTGATGTGTTTTCCATTATCAGCTCTTTTATTGTAGAGATTTACAATACTTCACTTTCAGCAGGTGGGGTTCCAAGTTCCAAGCATGTTGTCAGCAACTCATGACCAAAAAACTACAATTTGGATTCCAAACATCTTAAAAGTTACGGGTGGTAATCCACCAGACAGAGAACCCGATAATTCAGCCGGACACGGTGTTGCACTCAAAGGTTTATTGCAAAATCAATCAAGGATCTGGATATGACAGGCCGAACAGGCCCATGACTGTTGAACAGGTGATGAAAACTGAAAAGACCTGTGGCAGGCTGAACAGGCTGGAGACTGGCAGAACAGGGAGATGATGGGTGAACAGGTGAAGATGGCAGATCGGTCAAGCAGAACAGTCCAAAGGGCTAGGCAATAATCAAAAACCAGAGGCAGTCCAGGTCATGACCAGAGTCAGAAGTGATGAGAATCCTGGGAGCGCAGGATGAGCACAGGATACACACAGGAACACAGGTAGGCAGGTGTTGCACGCAAGCACTGGAATTGAAACTCGTACAAGGCAAAGAATCAATCTGGCACTGACTGGTTATGAGAGGCAGGCATGTATATAAAGGCAGATTTCCTGGTGAAATTACTCTGGGTAATGAGAGCCGTAGCAGGTGCTGCAGCTTGTGTCAATGAGTGTAGAGGAGCAGGAGGAGGAAAACATCCAGCCAGTGCAAATAACAACAGAACAAAGGCAGGCTGCATGACACAGGAGAATGACGAGATCTTTGACAAATTTCAGTCTGGATTCCGTATGCACCACTCCATAGACACTGCCTTACTTAAAGTTGCTGGCGACATTTTGATGTCAGCTGACTCTAGGGCATTCGCTGTAACTGTTCTCCTGGATCTTACATATGCAGTTTGATACTTGTGATTACTGTATTTTGTTCCCCAAAGGATTGCTCTATATGGTACAGCTCCAGAGTGGTTTAACCCCTACTTCTCTGGAATAAAATTCAGTATTTTTGCAAACCAGTTCATGTTGGACTCCAAGAGCTTGCTGGGGGGACCCCAGGGCTCAGTCTTATGACCTATTCTCTTTCTTTTATATATCTTCCCTCTAGGCCAGAAAATCAGGCAGTTCCCTGATATGTTTTAGGATGTATATTCTGATGATATTCACTTTTACTGTTCTTTTAGGCTAACTGAAAATTTAAAGTTGTGTTGTGTTTAAACTGTTAGTAGTATCAAACAGTGGCTCTGTGACAAATACTCGCTGATAAACACTGATCTGACTGAAACATTAATGATCTCCCTGAGGAACAAATTACTGTAATCAAGCATTATCTTTCAGACCACACCTCAAAAAACTTGGTTTTAATTTTTGGCTCTGCCATGTCCTTGGAATGCCATTCTTGTGGATTAATCAGAAACTTTTCTTTCAGCAAAGGTATAGTTCTAAGCTTCAAATGTTAGTGTCAAAAGCTGAATTAGAGATGATCAACCATACTTTTACTTAATCTCTTTTTGACTGTAGTAACAGCCTATTTACTGTTTGTGTTGGAAAAATAAGGATCTCTGTCTCCAGTCAGATCAGAAGACTTTTAAACAATACACAAAAGAGACAGTTTTAATCTCTGGTATATGATGAAGTTCATTTTAAAATTTGACTCCTTACTGTGACGGGGTTCTTTGTTCCTCAAGAATCCAGGCTCAGTCGTGTTAGCGGTGATGGTGCTTTATTGTGCTCCTCAAAAAAAACAGGGTGCCAAACCAAATATATACAAAGTCCTCTGGAACTCAGCCTCCCTCCAGTTACCAGCCATGTAACAAGGAAAAAGAAATACAAAATGGCCGCCGTTCTTCCCACAGCCCTCATTAAATAGCTTAGGCTCCTCCTCTCAGGCTTAATTAACCCTAATTTCCCCCTATAAATCAGTTTTACTCCAATATTATTTCTACATCATACAAATTAATAATAATAATAATAATACATTTTATTTCAAGCGCCTTTCAAAACATTCAAGGTCACTGTACATGTAAAAACAATAAATGGTAAAAGCAGTCGTCATAATTAAAAGAAACAACACAAATTACACAGAGGAAAGTAATATAAAATCATAATGAAAAGGCAATCTTGAACATGTGGGTTTTGAGTTTGGATTTGAACACGGGTAAAGACTCTGTATTGCAGATGTCAGGGGGGAGAGAATTCCAGAGTGTGGGCGCAGAACGTGAAAAAGCTCTGCTCCCCATGGTTTTAAGACGGGCTGAAGGAACAACTAAGTGAGTGGTAGAAGAAGATCTAAGAATGCGGGAGGGAATAGAAATTTGAAGTAAATCAGAAAGGTATGGAGGGGAGAGATTGTGAATAACTTTAAAAGTAAGTAGGATGATTTTGAACTGAATTCTATACTTCACAGGTAGCCAGTGGAGCTGCTGCAGGACTGGGGTGATGTGATGAAAAGAGGGGGTTCTAGAAATGATGCGAGCTGCTGAGTTTTGTACTGACTGAAGCTTGTGAATGGATTTTTGAGGAAGACCGAAAAGAAGAGAATTACAGTAATCAATGCGGGAAGTGACCAGACTATGAACAAGAGTGCAGGTGGAGCTAGTGGAGAGAGAGGGGCGAAGGCAATTGATATTGCGTAAGTGAAAGTAAGCGGAGCGGGTAAGGTTATTAATGTGAGAGGAGAAGGACAAGGTACTATCAAGGATGACACCCAGACTCTTGACCTGAGGTGAGGGGGAAATTATGGAGTTGTCAAATGAAAGGGAGAAACTGTCAGCTTTGGATAAAGTAGATTTTGTTCCCACTAAGAGGATTTCAGTCTTGTCATTATTCAATTTAAGAAAGTTGGAGGTGAACCAGGATTTTGTTTCGGTTAGGCAGGAGATTAATGAAGGAGGTGGGAGTGAAGAGTTTGGTTTACAAGAAAGATAGAGCTGGGTGTCATCCGCATAACAGTGAAAATTGATGTTGAATTTCCTAAAGATATTACCAAGGGGGAGAATGTAGATGATAAAGAGTAGGGGTCCTAGAACAGAGCCTTGGGGAACACCAGTGGTAACTGGAGAGGAGTTGGAACGATATGACTTAATCTGAACAAATTGAGTGCGGCCAGAAAGATAGGATTGAAACTAATATATTTAAATTAATATAGATAAACCACATACATTTTACACTTTCAATCCTTTTCATAGATTAATAGAATCATTCATATACAACCAACTTTTAAACATAAAATAAAAAAAAACATCTGGCAAACATTTCGCAAGTCACATGTTGATGACGTCACTTCCACCCATTGACAGACCTGCCGTTTTAACTGATGACTGGGCGTTGCCTCGGGTTTGAACCCAGCAATGACGCCAACACTGGGAAAATGGTAAGGCACCACAGCGTGCGCACACACGCAAGTACACACACAGACACACACACCCACACAAACACCCACAGTATATCCCACTGAAATATTAAGTGTGCACCCTCAATACCCCAGCAGGTAACCAGGCAGCGCTTATGTGTGTCTTATTGAGGAAACTTAACTAGGGCTTTACCGCGAGTGCAACGGTCCTCACAAGAATAGCTCTACGGGCATGTGTGTGTGTGCACGCAAAGTCCGCAAGGTGGCTTTCAGTGACGAGACGGCTTCGTCACACTTACTTTTATAGCCCCAACCTATATTGCCAAACTAGAGCCGTTCTCCCCTCTGCGCAGTTTCAGATCCTTCGATCAAAGGCTGTTAATAGTTCCATGCACTTGTTTTAGGACAAGAAGGGAGAGGTTCTTTAGAGCTGTGGCCCCGAGATTGTAGAATGTGTTGCCACCATCTTTCTCTTGTTATGACTGTTGATTGTTTTAAAAAGCAGCTGAAAACCCATTTATTCAGATTAGCTTTTTAATGCAATTTTTATGCTATATGATGCATACTGTTTTTAGCTTTTTGTGTATGGTTTTCTTTTGTGTTATTTTATGCATGTTTTATTGTAAAGCAGTGAAAAGTACAATGTAAATAAAATTTACCTACATACATTTCAAATAAATACATTCCATAAAACAATGTCAAATCAAACCTACATTTCGGTGTTTTAAGAAGGCAGTCAGGTTTTGGTTTAGGTACACTTCCTCAAGCTCACTAACATTTCCTTTTATGTAAAAAAGACCAGTCCTTTTGCCCCCAGACATAATCAGGGCCAACAGCCATTGATTCATGTTTTGTCTGCATACTAATCAACAGTTGAAAACGAGAAGTGCAATGAGAAGTAACCAAGCACCAAACTCAAGCGATATAAAACGCATCTGAAAGGGCAAATGAGATATTTCCATTTATTTTTAATTGAAGTTTTAGTTTGTTTGTTTCCATCATCTATCCTCTCCTCATGGTAAGGTTGAATTCCTCTCCTTTTTTTTTTCATCTCCCTCTCGTCTCGGTAAATATTACCTTGAGGTGAATAACTTCACCTGCTGTTCGGCTGGTCTGCCCCTGAGCCTTTTTCCAGTCTCAAATGAAAGTGTGTCTGCTCCATACGGCGTGTCCATTTGCAAGGTTGATGAGAGAAAGCGAGGCCCTCGTGGTCCCTGCACTATAATTTCATTCACTCGTCCACAAAGCAATCATTTTCACAGATTCTCAAACGGCTTTAAATGCACCGCAGAGGATTTTTTTTTTGTCTGTGATAATGTAAGTTTTAACTAGAATCCCTTTTCATCGTCCCCCCTTAATCTTTTCACGTCTGAATGAGCGACTCCAAAAGGATTTTAAAGCTCTAATTTAATCCGCTGCCTAATTTCAAAGTGGATGTCATATTAACGCTCACTGAGAGCAGCACAGGAGTCTGGGAATCAACCAGGGAGGAATTGGGTGACCCACTGGTTCCTAGGTTTTGTCTGAGATTTAACTGTTCACTGACCTCAAACAGGAAACAGCAACTTTTATGAAACTTGACCTTAAGACCTGCCGGACTGGTTCATAAGGTAAGTGAGGTATAATTGCTGCTCTGTGCTTTTTTTCTTGTGAGCAGTTCAAAACTTCAGGTTATTAACCCTTATGAAAGGAAAGCATGATCCTTGGGTGTTAGTTTTTTGGTTTTAAACATGTTTCTGTGTTCAACAATTTTCAGTTCTTTACATTCTCTGGGTTTTGCTTTATTAGTTGTGCTCAATTTTCTAATGTATTCTTGTGTTCTTTACTCATTTAGAAATATCCCTGTTATAACTGTTAAAATATCCCCATGGGTTTCTGTGTATCTCTGATCATATCCATTCATCTTAATTGGTCTGCCTTCCTGAGGCCTTGTACACACGTAGCCGGGTCTTTATAAAAATGAATATCCCCCACGCATGGTTTTTAAAACTCATTTTGTGCACAAAGGATCATTTTTAGAAAACATCTCAAACACACAAACCCGAACAAATACACTGCTGAGCGTCATTTTAAATATGCCAAATGCATAGAGGGCAGTGACGGGCTGACATAGCTAAAAGCTGTGTCATTCAGTCAGAATCCTTCAAATATAATGCCCGTGTTGAAAAAGCATTATGCCTCTGTACTGGCAGGGAGAGCCGGTGAAAAACAGCTGACCTCCAAGCACTCTTTCTCCTTTGCACCTCTGCGCACTGGAGCAGCTGGGCTTATATAAACAAACAAATAAAAAGCATTTGAAGTCTTGATACCGATGAAAAGACAGGAAATGCTGTGTTGTGCCGCGGAAATGTCAGTTGGAAATAAACTACCCGAGATGCCGCGGACTTCATAGCAGGGAATTTGTCCACTTTAGCATTGATTAGACAGATTTTGGTAAGAGTCAAATGGCCATTTCTATAACAATGGTTGTACATGTGAAGTCACGGCGCATTATTTGTCGCAAACTGTGATGCGCCGAAGTCTGGACCCTCAGAGTTTGTTTTGTAATGTACACACAAAGGCTCAACAACAGACTTTTAAGAAATCTCCTCTTTGGCCTGAAGTTTCAGAATTATTCCATTTTACAGATGAAAAATTTAGTTTACATGTGAATGAAAGGCCTAACCACATAAAAATGTATTTGTTTTCCCAGAGGTCCAGCTACGTGTGGACTACGCCTCAGTCTCCCTGCACTCTATCTGCCCCAGCTGCTTAACATTATCTCTTGATTGACTTGCTTGCATCCAATGTCATTCCCATTAAGAATGACATTATCTGATCAAAACCACCAGGAATTTCCAGCTGCTTGGAAGGAAATGTGAGGAAATAAAGATCAGGAACAGGAATTCACATCTGACTTTTTTGTTGTGTTTTATGCACATGTGAAACATTATCCATCTATTTTTTCAGTCAGTACTTGAAGGTAACAGGCTCTGCCTGGTTAAGCTTGACTTTTTTTTAATTAATTTTCTTCACCACAACAGACTAGCATAACACCCCTGGGAGTACTGTTAGTATCTATTTTCACTTTCTGTTTGATAGCTACTTTTGACAACCTTCAAGCTTCAACTACCCTGTAAGGTGCTGTGTGGCACCTGTTTCATGAGTGAACATGTTTTATGTTCATAATTTAGTAATGATGAAGTATATTTAGTGTTCTGTTTAATTCTGATGTTGAAAAATTAGAATAAAATATCTCTATAAAAATGCTTTAAATATTTATGTGGTTATTTTGTATCTCTATCTCCTATTCTTTTGCAGCATAGAATCATATTGTAAGGGAGTTTAGGCTGTTAATTGAGCCGATAAACAGTGTTGAGTTTTGTTTTACTTTTCCGAGCTCAGTTATGTACATAAATGCAGCAAAGTTAGCTGCATTTTGACAGTTGTCAAAATGTTGGATCAGGGGTGCGGTCAAGCACGACCCAACTTAGATTTGACTCAAGCACACTTGTGTCAAAAAAAATCAGGCCAGATCCATCTTTATGCTTTTAAGTTTTATTTTGTAACCATTCTGACATTTAAATATCCTGTCTGACAAGCCAAAATCAATCTTAAAAAAAATTAAAGAAAAAAAACTGCACTAGCATACAATAATAATGAAACTTTGTTTAATGGTATTTCATAGCATGAATTATAAAACAATAACTGACTATGAAGTGCAAAAGTGAAGCAGATTATTTAAAGCTCAAACCCAATTATAAAATGTAAAATATTTCAGTTTAAATTGTAAAAAAATCACAAACGGCTTTTGAATTGAAAACTTCCCTGAGTTGTAATAACTAAAATACAACAACTGGTGGTCTGTTGT